>NC_052504.1:26767062-27367062 GCF_014356525.2 Nilaparvata lugens | reverse complement strand
ACCTGTGAATTTGAACAGATATTATAATGTGTTGGGGAAATTATGAGTTTAAATTATATGTTGTTTCCAACAACAAAAAACTAAGAGAAAAAAACTGAATTCAAGTGGAAAAATGTAGAAAATTCTACTGATGTGGAATTAGAAAGTAGAAATAATTGTGTTATAATATATTGATATTGTGATTGTGGAATGTAATAAATAAATCGATAAATGAATAATTGATAATTAGTAGGTATTTTCAAGTAGGCCTAGCATAATTTCATTGAAATCTTACAGATTTGTAAGTAAACACACAAAGAAGAATCACTTTCCCTACTAACTAGCTTTCCACTTCACTTTCTGGCAACCAGCCAACTACTGAACTGGACTGACGAAAACGGTTTCAATGGACGACCGTATTCGGCCGAGTTGACGGCCGGCAGATTCGACCGATCCAACGGCCGAACGGATCGGTTGAATAAGGTTCCAGTGGACGGTTACCCTCACCCATGCATGAGCCTAGAGCACTTGTGGGCTCGAAGAAGTTAAATCTTCGGCCGAAAAAGTTAATTTGGATAACGAGTTCAATTTTCTCCGCGAATTCTAATCTATTACTAATAAAAAATGCAATTTGAATGAGGTACATATTGTTTGAATAAGCAAAGTCTTAACAAAAGTGTACAAAGTCTGAAAGTCTTAAAATGAGGAGTTCGAATTCTCTGTAGTACGTAGGAATCATTAAAACAACTAATAATGACTTCGGCTACAGATAGAATTCCAGTTATTTTTCATAAAGCTTATCTAAAGAACTTAGCTGATTTGAAAATTACTCTCATAATTATATTTTAAATTATGATCAACAATGAAATTTTATCACGGTGATATTATAAAGTATAATAATGCATATTACGGAATTTATCAAAAACTCGTAACTTATTCGATTCACTGTTATTTATCTTTTTTTAGATTTTTTTCCATTGACCTGGAGTGCTTATATGAATAACAGCATTCACATAAGGCACCTGGACCTGGAGACAATGTATAATTATTAAGAAAAAATGTAAAAGCTAATTGTATGGATTTTTTATGATTGATTTAAACTTGTTGTTTATGATTAAGCAAAAATATTTACTTCGTTATAGGAAGCAGGCACAAACAAATTTTGAAAATAGGTGCTGAGGTTGCTATGGTGGTCATGTGAATTCGTAGTAGTGTACTTATGTAAAGAGTAGTGTAATATATATGATGAATGATCTTGAAAATTACTGAATTGACTTAGAATGACATTCAGGCAGGATTGCTATTATTATGTTATTCAATAGATGTTATTCTACGTATAAAAGAAATTCGAGAGGATAATGCAAAGTTAATAAGAAATGTTAAAAAAGGAGATAAGAATAACAGGGCGGAGCAAAAATTGGATAATTGATAGAGGTGTTGTAATGCATACCTGATAGCCTTCAGGAAGTGGATCGTGTTGAACATTGAGAACAATTTCATCGCCAGAGGTGAGTAGTGCCATAACGGCATCCTGATGACTGCACTTGGAAATATCTTGGCCGTTAACTTTCAATATTCTGTCTCCCATTCTCAGTTTACCAGAATTCGCAGCTATGCCTCCAGGAACAACCTATAGTTGAAAAGAAAGGGAATAGTTATTTGTGCAACTAGTGCGCAAAGTGACAGTTTGCTGCACCGAAAGAAACGTTTCACCGGAATGGTTTCTTGAGTGCAACAGAGGAACTTTGCGCACGTATTTCACATTTAATTTTTCCGACAGTTACCATTGAATATGTAAAGTGGGTAATTATGGGTAAAATTCCCTGAAATCCATCAAATGTTTGTGTGTGTGATGCTGTTATTAATAACAACCTTAATTTATTGTCAAATTGGATAATAATGTAGTAGTGTTTGAATGGCGGGGCGGCTGTCACTGATGTGGTGGCTGTTCTCGGTGTCCATGTCCTTGTCCATCGTTATTATTATAATAACAGTCACTGTTACCAACTTAATTTTGATTTTGCTGCACTGGTGCTCCATATAACCTACTAACTATTTTGCGTTGCCATGTTGCAAATCTGGAGTGCAGAAAAAAATTTTCCCGCACTAGAGCGGAAAAGTGATTCTTTGCGTTCTGTAATCAGTGCAGGAATGGCCACTTTCCAAGGTAACTGTAGGAAAATTAATTTTCCTACAAGAACACATTGTGAGAGCATAAAAAAGTCTATGCACAAGGGTGGATTAGACAAAGACCTCACATATTCCACGTTTATTGAAATAAAGGTTTACTATTAGTCACTAATTTATAAGTGACATTGACATTTGATTAATATCAAAATAGAGAATTATAAGTCATCGTGTTGATACTTTTAATAGTTCGTTCATCCTATTAAATGTGAAGAGATTAGAACTCCATTGGATGGGTGACCGCTAGCATATCAGTAAATGGTGCCATATACTTTCGAAATCTTTATTGTATTAAAGCTTGAATAACTTTATAGCTGTGCTTTTAAAAGGAAGGAACTTGATTTTCAAGTTCTAGATTTTCTTAAATCGATCAAATTTTCCAATTCAGTGTTGAGTGGAATATTCAAATTTGGTTTTTGGTATTCAATACATCTAAATTCAAAATTCTGGTTTGTATAAATCTTGAACTAAAAATTATTATGTGAAAGTGAAAACCTAGCCTCTTTTTTGACTTTGCCATCTTATGAAAATTGTGAAGAGAAATAGCTCAAGATTAACCTTATTTTTTTCTTCTCTCCCAATCATTTTGATAATTATTATCGTTAATATGTTGTGATATTTCTTGAAATAGTAAAAAAAAGAAAACTTGTTAGAATCCACCAAAACCATACTTCCACTCATCTCTCTTTTGTGAAGTACGCTGTTACACCAATGTGTCACCAGTTTGTATTTTACCTTCAAAACTTGGAGGACATATCCAGTAAACTACCGAAATTCAATACAACCAAATAACAAAAGTTGGACTTCCATTTTAAATAATTGAATAGAGCTACTCAATTGAACTTTAAATTTTGTAAAACTTTTACATCAGCAATAAATAACTTCTAAATAATTATCGTAACAAGACTTACATGTGAAACAAATATTCCTGGATTGGCACCACCAAATGGAATGCATGAATGATCAGTCCCTCCAATAATACTGAAACCCAGAGAACCACCAGCTTTCACCAGGGTCACATCCTGAAAAGAAAGAATTTATTAGTGTCTTCAATGAAAAATTATACAAATAGATCTTGGTACAAAGATCAAACATACAACTTTGATAGAATATGTATAAAAGAAGATAAATTTGAAAATTTAAATAGCAGAAAATTATTAGAGCTGAAATAAAGGATAGTGATTTGTTTCATATTGTAAAGTAAGGTTGGACAGCTGAAAATGGATATTGTAGGCTTACAAAGTTTATTATCAGACAGTAAACAGATATACGGAAGATATACAGATATACGGAAGAAACACAAGTGAAGAAAAAAATATATATTTGCAATAAAAAGTAATCATGTTTTTACACAAGAGCAAATCAGATAGCATTAAAAAATGTATGGTTTTATGCAAATGGTTCGTTTAAAAAAAAAATTAGAGTAGATTAGAATTCTGAAAAGTAAAAAATATACCGTACTAAGAGTGTTGTAGCCTGATTCAAATTATAAAAATGAATTTGTGATAGCAAATATAAGTGTTGAAAATGCAGAGATGAGACATTTTGATTGGGGTATCTCATTAAAAACTATGGTTTTACACATACATTTGAGAGCTTGTTTCTGAAAGAGTGAGACTCAATACTTCACCTAAGGCACTCAACCAGCCTGAATCGGTTTATTAACAATGAAAAGGTTTAATCACAGACTAGAGACTTTTATCAAAATTTGATCTTTAAAACGATACTTGATGAGCAAAAGAAAACTGTTAAATATTGTACTGATTTTTTATTACTAGACAAACATTGTTAAACGAGTTCTTGAGCTCAATCTCTTAAATTTACCATCAAAAACATCCTCCTGAATAATGTTATCTTTCGAAACATCGTTTGAAAGATATTAATAGATTAAAATGAAGGATAGAACCATTTACGTCGTTGATTAGAAGCATAGCAAGCTTGGATTGGCAACAGAGAGTCAACAAGCAGGCTGAAATATATTATTAGGAAGTATGACCACATTTCCATATTATTCAACAAATATTTCAACATTGATAAGCGACTGATTGGCAATTATTGGAAAAGCACCAGAATTCCTTGAAACTCGCTAAGTTTAATGGAATGTACTAATTTCAATCGAATTGAAGAATGTGGAAAGAAAACCGAATCTATAAACCTTCAACAAGCATACAACTTCAAAAGCAAAGCATGAATTAAAAATCTGATAACAACCATAGAGAAAATTCTGAAAATAGGCAACACCCTTAGAGAATTTCAGTTGCGTCCACATGAATACCTCTTGTCGCGATTGTATCCCAGATTTACGACGATCGAGATTTTCAGAAAATATCGCAAATGAATTAAATATCAAATAGACTTACCTTATCAATTACATCAACAGTGGATATCGGCTCCGAGAGAATAAATCACTAGAGCATGCTACAGGCACTGTTCAAAATAGTCAAGCAAAACTAACAAAGAATAAGCGATAAGGAATTTTACCTAAACCCATTTTGAAACTATGATCCCAACCCAGAAAACAAATTGAATGAGACAGATCAACTATAATAAGCTGTAATATTAACTCAAATTAAACCCGAAATTTTGACACAAAGATAATGTATTTCATTAATAATGATTTCATCTTCAAAATCTGTAGAAAAATTGATCGAATAAATATTTACCGTTCAATCTCGGTTTATGCTATTACAACCGGAACGCTACTTTCAGGCTTCAAACTATCAAGAATTCACAATCAAATGCTACTTTAGATAATAACTTCTAAAATGCAATGAGATCTGTCATTGAACATATTCAAATTTGTCAGAAAAATGAATATAATATACAGTACTTTTCAATAATAAATTGTCATCCCAGCACAGCAATAATATAGAAATGACAATTTAAGTGAGATTGTTTAAATGAGTTTACTGTATCCTTCGTGTTTTTATAACAAAGGTATTGTGAATATACATAAACTGTGATTATATAAACAAAATAAATTTTGAATGCATTCAACGGTTCAAATCTTGTTAAATTGTATGACTGTTAGCTAAATTTACTGTTGAATTAACGAATCTTTATCAGTATCTCTACAATCGATCAACAAATCAGTCGTAATTCTGCCCCACTTATCACCCGAATTTGGTGCCTATATTATGTACTACAGAAATATTACGAGGGGTTTCTTTATCAATTAGTAGAAAACGTCAACATTGGAAAATCACTATTAGAAATATTACACTTCTACATCCAATGGATTAATAATTAATACAACTGAAAAGAAGCTGAGAACCATTTGCAAACCAAACCATACATGAAATCAATCACAAAAAGCTCACATGAACAGAAAATTGGAAGCAAGTAGGCACAAAAACATGTAACCAGACATAAAGATGGGTAGTAGGTATGCTATAACATTTTGAGACTAAATCAAGCTAATTATAAAATTGAAGATTCCACTTGAGAATGATAACTTCTTTCAATTCTCCTGTTATTTGCAAGAAATACCTAGAATGGAAAATAATTGAAGCTTATGCATACGCCAAAACTCTTCAAATGCTACAATAATAGAAACATAATTATTATCAAAGCAGCTTAACTTCAACACATTAAACAATCTTTGATAATACAGATTGGGTAAACAAGTGAAAAATTAGAAATGAATCACAAAATAATACAGCTCAAGCCTTCATTCCATTCCTTTTTTTAAGCTACTGGATTCCTACTACTCAACCTACTGCATAGTCAAATGACATACGAACAGCAATAAAATAAAATTGTTGAAATTCATCTGTGCTCAACTTGACACAAAGATTTCAATATCATTGAAATGTACCTTGGATATGAAAACCTTTCATTACTTGGAAAAATCTATTTAAACTGTTTTCAGAGCAATATGATAGATATGTTAAGCATGCTTTTAAACTGAACCAAAACACGCAAGGCTATTTTTAAATAATTTGTTTTCTTATTTTCAAACCCTGATGAAAAATTAGATTTTCAAAGCTAGGTATGCATTCTCAAGTTATTTTGATGGTAATTCCGGTTTGCATTAAGGTTATTAAACATACATTTTAATATAAATATGCTAAGTTATTGCTGCAACGGGTTTCCTGAACATTGTCATTTTTTATTATTCGACAAATTTATATTACATTTTTGATGTGTTAATGTGAGCTTAGTTAACTTGGACAGTTATTTCAATTTCCATCATGCTGAAGTCAAGTTTCCAGCCCATATACAAGTTGTTTTAGCAAGCAAGTTCAATAAAAAGGTTTTCATACTGAAAATTTATAAAAAAGCTCTAGTTTATGAAATTAATTGTTGTAAGAACAACTCTTCATATAACCCTAACTGCAATGGAGGACGAAATAGCAAATGTGGGAATATGGCATTTTGCAATAATTATCAAACTGCCAGAAAATACATAATAGTATTAATGGTACGACAATACGTTTAATGCTATTAAGCAATGAGGAAACTTCGAGATTGCGAATATTGGCAAAATGGAGATAATGATCGTCACTGTACAGAGGTGACCATTTAACAATGATTGTCAATGTATCTACTGGATAACCTTTTTATAAAAATTTAGAACATTTATACAATTTCAAAGATTATTTCATATTACAAATGGTTTAGAAAATGGAAACTGGATACGGCAAATGGAAAATCAAAAAAGTTGCTAAAATTCATTTACTATACAATGGAGATGATTTGATTATTTGCAATTATTTGATATAATTATGATTTGCAACTAATGTAATTGAATCGACCATTCACTTGTTTCTATATTACCCAAATAAACCTGGAAGTTGATAAGATCTTTGATAAACAAAAATTTATTATTTACATTTCTTGGGTTATATAAATCAAAATTATCATGCATTCAGGCACAAACGCTAGTGAAAATTTAACATAAATGCACCTTGTTATACTACAAATAAATTAGTTGTAATCACATGAATTAATACAAACTTACACATACAATACATGAGTATTACAACACTCCACCAATAAATATTAGAACATTATTTGTTATTAACATTAGATTATGTTAATACATAAGAACCCGCTTTATTGTGATGAATTGAATAGGATGGGATTTGTTCACCTAAGCTACTTGATGATTTCAACATTAATTTCATTTCAACTTTAATGCTGCTGTTAACTGACTTATAAATCAACAGGCTGACTTATAAGAGTCACATTTATTAATAATTGAACTATTTGGTGGCTCTAGTAGCAATCTTAGTTATTAATGAAAGGCTGTAACTCTACAGTTGCATTGTGTAATGAAAATTGAACCTAGCAACTTGAAGGATTTGGTGAATAGACTCGTTTGGCAAACAAATGAATGCTCGGTAGGAGTTACCATTCAAGTAGGATATATTTTTAAAATTATAATTATAATAGATTTATCATACATGTCTCAGTTCTCTTCTATTTTCAATTCAAATTGTTTTCAACGCATACGTTGTTTTAACCAGGGATAATGCTCTCATAAGCCATAGAATTGTACGTGGTTAATAGTAGGTTTTCTAGTGAGAGATTCGAATTTCTAATGCGATTTGATTCTCAAGTTCTACACCGATGCAGGAATTGCTTTCCTATTATAAATTATTTATGAGTGACAACTACCGATATGAGTATGTGTAATTAATTCACATCTTTTTGCTTTGGTTTTTATGAATAAACGAATATTATTATTATAATTTAAAATAATATTCAACTGTCAGGGACATTATTTTAAAGCTATTTAATGAGTGATTTTATTTTAAAATATGATTGATTCTTAAATCCTATCAAGTGGAATAACACTATTAATTGGTCCACATGTTTATTTTCAATGATCAAATTATTTAGGCCTAAATGCAGATTGATTGTTTTGTTTCGACTATGTAGTTATGTATTGCTATATTATTTTCATTTATTGGGGAAAGTTACTTTCTATTTTAAAACAATAACTCTCTATTTGTTTTTCTCTACCTGCATTTCTCTATATGTTCTCTATGATGTTTTAATGTCATCACGTTCTGAGTAATGTATTCAACACTGTAACTCAAAAATAACAAATACTTTATTGTCTTCCCCTGAGACTGATAGACAAAAAACTTCTACAAAATGTTCATCCCAATTCCCAGATCTATTGCTGTATTATAATTTCCCAATATTCGTGAAAACTTAATCAAATCCTGACAAAGCGAACAAAAACTTGACCAAGTACAGCACAGAACGATTCATAGAACGTGGCAGCGTGTAGTGAGTTTGCGGGCGTGCACATGAGGGCCTGGCTGCTGCCACGTTAACTGAATCGTTCACTGGGTGGAATTCAACTTACCTGCGGAGATTCGGGTTCAGAGGTGGTTGACGAGGTGGAATGTGTGAGCTTTCGTGGAGCGGGCTTGGGCGGTGCGGCGGCTGGGGCAGCGACGGCGGGGGAAGCCGTGTAGCCAGGCCGGTTGGCCATGTAGCTGTCGGGTGAGTAGAGGCCTCCCTGCGCCGTCGAGTAGGGCTTCGGCGGCCCAAACAGTCGCGGCGACCTCTGCTGCTGTTGCTGCAGCTCAGAGACTGGCACCTCCCGCTCAGCCACCAGCCGCACAAACCTCTCCATGTTGGTGAGCAGACCAACCGCCTGCGCATGCGTGGCTCCCGTCATGTCCACCCCGTTTATCGACTTGACCCGATCGCCCACCTGCAGCTTCCCGTCCTTCTCGGCCACTCCACCTGGCGTTATTTTCGATATATAAATAATATCCGAATCGTTCTCCACCACACAGCCTTTACCACCAGCAATACTGAAGCCGAGACCGTTCTGCGCTCGGATCAGCGTCGTGTAAACTAATAGTTTCTGTTTTTTGACGTCATCGTTGTGTTTGGGCTTTGGGTGCGAGGTGGGTCCATTCAGTGCCGACGCACTCTCGAATCCCGACGTATGAGATGCGGCACTCGGCGCTCGACTTGTGCTCAAGCTCGAACATGCTGAATCAGCAGTTCGCGCTGTCGGCGAGTTTTGCTGTAATTAATAAAAAAAAATATTTGGTAAGGCTGCATGAGGCGTTCAAAATAAACGTGAAGATACAAAATGGATGCTCCTCTCACAAGAAAAATTATTGATGCTCAATTAATCAGATAAATTCAAAATTCTAGTTGATACATTTTTTGGACTTGAAATTGTGTGTAAATCAAAACATGAGCTCTGATCTGTTCAATTTAAATAAAGGTTAAAATCAGTTTGGGTGCCTGTTGTTTTTAACTGGATTGCATTGTACTATTGTATTGTTACTATATAGCCTATTAATAAATAACATTGAATGTGTTCAATTCTACACGAATACTATTGACCAATACTAGAAACGTTTAAACTGAAGTAGAAATTTCTGTCGAAATCGCATATCAAGATAAATATTGTAGATGAAAGTATATACTACAATCTAAATTGTTATTCAATCATTTTTTTCTTTTTCATCAATGATATAATCACATAATCATAGAATAATTGAGAGATAAAAAATAGGCTTCGCCTTTACTATTCCATTCCCGAATTATGATAAAAAATGTCCAAATAAGGTAATGTTTAGTCTGCACTTTCAAATAATTCTATTGAGAAAATCAGTGGAGAATTAAATCAGTAATACATACAATAACAAAAAATTCAGAATTGGAGTATTATTACAGTTTTATTATTGTCTTCGAATAAAACTACCAAGTAAAATTGAGATTAAGTTATAAAGGTTTGAAAATATTTATATTCAATTATGATATTAATAGAACCTAATAGATCTGTAAGATCGATAAGTTTTAGTAATATTACAAGTTAGCTTATAGTTCTACTTACCTTATTCGGAATAGGACCGAATTCCCTTACTATCCGGAGAACCAGATCTGAACCAGCCGTAAGAAGGATTTCAACGGCGTCGTAATGGTTGATGCCGACCAGAGAACGATCATTCACCGATATCACTTTATCACCCACCTGTTGAAACAAGCAAATATTTCAACAATTGAGGAATAATTAATGGAATAAAGGACAAACTATCTGTTAGATTGAGAACAGATGAACAACTAATAATACAGTACCTAGTGCTTTATAAAGATATCTTTACTCGCAGATTGCTGAGGTCGTATAAATAAGAGGCTTTTTCCAAAAGCGTTCATTGATTTTTGTCATGTTCATATCATTCATTGAGCACACAATAAAAATCAATATATTTTAATGGTGATTGCACTGTTATAGTATATTATTACATAGTTATGTTGAAAACATCTGTAATTCATTTTGGAGTCTTAATATAAAATAAGTTCAAGCGATAATTGGGCAATTGATACTCAGAAATATCATAATAAATATAAACATAACTTCACAAAACAAAGTTAAAGATTTCAACAGGTCTATTTGAAACTGGAAGTTCAGTACCAACGAACACGTTTTTTCAAAGCTGAAGAGTAATGATTGAACTAATGGTAGAAAAATGAGACTCGCCATTATCTCGTACATACGAAAGTACAGAAATAGTTATCTTGAGATATACCACTTCCCTTTCAGACTGGTAACTCACCCTGAGGTCTGCACAATCAGCCGGTCCTCCTTCGGATATTTTCGATATGAAAATTCCCTCATCCTCGCCCTTGAAAGGCGTCGACCCCAGGCCACCGGCTATTGACAGTCCAAGTCCAGATGATGTTTTCTTTATGTGAATGTCGAATGTCTCTTCTCTGATGTCGCTTTGGCTCACTCCCAGATCTGAATAATGAATGATTTCATTAATTGTAATAACAAAATATTGCAAATAAAAAATCAAACTGTAACTGGATAAGTAATACAGCTTCTTTTTAATAACCAAACTGCTCATCTCAATCTTTGCCTGATATATGAGTTTTTATTCTCTACGACTTTGTAAACTACATATCGTTCAAGATTATTTTTAAAAAAGAAAAAATATGCATTTCATCAACTAAGTACTAAATATAGTTAAATTATTTATGAACTACCAATAACGCTGATCATTTCAAGCCACGAAGTATCAACACTAACAAGTGGAAACACAAATAATGTGTTAGTGCTAATATATTACTACAATAGGATCAATGAGATAAGATAAATTAATAATGAGCTATCATTATTTTTGGTCAAGTTATATCTTAATTATAACTTTAATAAGATGTTTCAATCATTCATCTCACCAGTCTAAGACATAATAAAATACTTTTATTAGAGGGGAATGTAGTGGATTAATGTCTTTGTTTACCACAATCGTAATTTTATGATTCAATAACAATTAAAAATTTATCGATTATTTAAAGGCGATTTATTAGACAGCATCAGTAGTTAAAAGAAGCAATTTCATACGTTCTATGAATAACAACTAGAACAACTGAGCATAAAGCACGATTGTGCTCGCAGAGAAGATAGTTGAAACGTCACATCAACCGTATGAATCATTGAAAAAACATTTAGATCAGAAGCATCAATGCCAATGACTCATCGATTGTATACTTGTAAAAACAAAGTAGTTAGAATATCACAGAAAATATTTTCATAAAAAACTCTCTTTGATTATGATATGGAAGAATGTATTCTCACTAAAGAGTTCACAAGTCAAATAATTTGAAAAAAATAAATTCGATCAAAGTACTGTGGTATAAATGAATTTAGTCTATTTGTATAGTAATTCAGTTAACTCTGTTCAGAAATAACATTATTGAAAAGCAATTAAGACTAGAAAGTTGTGACAAATAGCAACAAACCATCGTGCCAAAACCGGTCACGCCGTCTAGGAATCGTGTCACACAATGAATAATCGATAATCATCACATCAATAAATGTCAACTAAATAAGTGATGCAATTTACCATGAGTGCGGTCGGACACCGAGTCAGGCGGAGTGGGATAGAACGTTCCTCTGTCACTGTCTACAGCGTCGTCTTCGCCCCTCTTCTTGCTTATCGCCTG
Source organism: Nilaparvata lugens (assembly GCF_014356525.2). Lineage (NCBI taxonomy): Eukaryota > Metazoa > Arthropoda > Insecta > Hemiptera > Delphacidae > Nilaparvata > Nilaparvata lugens. Next base: position 27,354,963 of record NC_052504.1, on the reverse strand, counting down.
CAATCCCAGCAAGATAACAGCACAGGTGTCAGCAGCCACATTGTTATTGCACTCGTTTCACAATCATCACAAACAACAACTCGCACTTATCTCCTACAATGCAGTGTCGCATTCACAACTCTCAAGTGGTAAGCCTCTTATCGCAACTATTATGTTTACAATGTAATATTGGACTTGTTAGAATATTTGACATATTTCCTATTGGTCTAAAAAGAGGAGAAAGCTTTATAATTCGTGTTACTGTATTGATTCACAGAATTGAACGATATTATACGAAAAATTAGCACGAATTGAAATTGGAAAAACATGACTGTGATGCATACTCCATTTTCAGAACTGTACGTTCTATCCAAACAAGGAAAAGTTATTGAGCAATGAATAATAAATTTAATAATAGCTTAGTTTTGATAATCTTTTCCTTGTACTACTTGACTATTCATGGTATGAAACAGATCTAATGATTGTGATTCAATCATGATATTTTAATGTCCTTTAATATTTCAGTGCAGAGCACAAATATCTATATCATTAAGAGCCAGCATCCATTAAAATTCCAATAGTTTTAAGGGTGGTGCATATAAATGTAATGTGGAAAAATAAGAAATTACTGTGTATCATAATTATTGTAGTTTTCAAGAAAAAAACTCAAAAAAAAAAAACAGTAGACTATAGAAAGATAGACGACAGAAACATTCAACAAGATTGTCAATTTCACGTTTCAAACAAAATCATTACAGACACTCCAAACAAACATGCATGGAAGAGACAGTATTAAGGAAGAAAAAAATAAAAACCAATGGAGATGGTTTAAATAACAGATGTAAGATTTAATAACTAAGTTCGAATAATTTAAGATATTCGTATCTATAATACATTTGAGATTTATTAAGTTGGACTCTCATTTTGTTAGTAGAGAATGTTCTACTTATATGTTTTAGAGGCTTCTATTATAATGCAATTGTATTATTGACATTAATTGTCATAGATTTTATTTAATATCAACAGTTCTATTGTAATCAGTTTCAGCTATTCATGTAAGCTGACATGGTAAATGAATTGAACGTATGTGTACGTGTATGAACAGTACTCGTATTTTGAACTCCTACACTCCTAGGATTACTACAAAATAGTACATCATCGTCACATTTACTAATGTGATAAACTACTCTTAGGAAATTTACTAGTCAACCAGGTAAACTCTAACGTTCAAGCTCTCTCTTTGTGGCCTAATACTAATTTTACAGTTAAGCAACATAATAACATTCATGACCTAGATTATCATAGTGGATAAATAAAGAAACCTGTTCTATTAAAATTAAAATGAATTTTGCAAAACAGAAAAAGTGAACGCTTCATCATTTCTTATTAGTATAGGTCTCTAACCATAAATATTAACTGGATTATCAACAACAGGGAATAGCGTACTTTCAACGCTTGATACTCACAAATATTGGCTGAGGAATTACACTGTCTGTAAATATGACATCATTTCAATATTATTTTCTGGAATCTTTACTCAAATCTTAAATTGCTTATTGGGATAACCGTCTATCAGTTCCAATTTAACACAGTTCATTAATGTTGAATAAGCATGACCGTTCATATTAGCTGAAAGTGTTGAAATAAGTGAGATTTATTAATAAAACCCTAAACTATGATAAATTGAAATAAATAAAGATTTGATGTAACCGCTTATAATTACTATTATTATTTGTATAGACTGGGTAGGTTGCATTAATATTAAATAATCTATGGGCAAGATTTCATTTTTTGGAACAAGATACTATTTGTGAAAATTGGAGAGGGCAGTTTTGGGCTGAGCCTCTGTTATTCTCTCCTGACCATAGATCTTTGCAAAATCGTAACCAAATGGATAAATACCAGTATCGTAACAAGCTAGACTGGAAAGCTTGCTAATGAACTTGAATTAAATCAAGGGAGGCAGTTGCAAGTGCATTTCACCTTGAGACAAATGAACGTTAGAGAGAGAGAGAGAGAGTGATGGTGGTACTGACGTTTGCAATAATGGCAGCCACTTTCTCTTTGTCGAGATTGTGATGCTGGTTGATGCGTTTGTTCTTGAGGTGGTGGGGGGTGTCGCGACGGTGCAGTCGGTTGGGCCGATCCGCCCCCTCCGCATCCGCCGCCTCTGCATAAGCCACCCCCGCCCCAGCTCCCGCCCCCGACTGCCGCGTCGGCGACTCGAACTCCACATGCCTCTCCTGCAAGCCCGACAAGCCCTTCATGCAAACGCAACCCCATTCATTCAAATTCCATAAACGCATCAAACAGGTTTAGTTTCTCAAAAAATTAGGCCATTGAAATAGAAAAGTTATTTGATTTAATGTTGAACGAATAATCTCGAAAACGTAAGTGGTTCTTATTAATAGAGTTGTTAAGTGAAGAAATTGATATGATTGGTCTTGCATTACTATAAAATGGATAGTTTTATTCTCATGAGAAGTTTTCAGATTAATTGTTTGATGGAAACATTAATATAAACATAACCTATTCGGACTATTTGAGACAAAATTTAAAAAAAGGTTTGAGCAATAGCCTGTTTCTTCTTTTTTGAATAATATATTTGTTTGCTTCATTAAATAAATAAACTGTATGATTATTAATTCAAAACCCCACAAAACGAATACACAAATAATAAGATACTTGCACAAGAGAAATTGAATTCATGAATTCATGTTCAACAAAAATACTTGTTTTAAATGAATTGATAATAATTACATTTTTCTATAAAAGTGATGATTGATTAAACAAATATAATCATACATTCAGGAAACCCAAGTTTAATAATGTTTTGATCGACTTTTAAAATTGTGCCTATTATAGTGACGAACCTGAATTCATAATCAAGAAAGATCGTTTGAACAATGCGAGTTTAAAATAGATAAAAATGAACGGCTGGTGATTCAAATTCTAAAATTAACGAATTACAAAAAAAACCTCAATTTAAATAGAACCACCAGCTATACAGATGAGATGTAGGCCTACAATGTGCAAAGAGCCTTTCAATAATAATGCCAATATGTTAAAATAACAACATCTTAGGTTCTAAAGCAAAAATGCAAGTAAATGAATGATTTTCTTTGAAATTTTCATCGTGGTGTTTTTTCAGGGTAAGCAAATTCAAACGTTTTGCAATCCTATGCCTTTATGTAATCCTTAGCCTCAAAACTTACTTCTAACTGGGAATATGACCTCCGATCTTACTGGTGATCAAATTAAAAATTTGTATTTCCACTTCTATGATATGAGGGAGAGAATTTTTCATTATGAATCAAGGGTTATTCTTTATTTTTATAGTATTCTCCACTAATAATTTAGTCAAAGGGGGATAAGTGCATGTTCGAATATTTTAAAATGAATTTGCACGATATTAAATCATTAATAAAATTCAGTTTCCTCAGAATGAACGTAAGATTGTAATACATTATTGATGGACTTGTAGGATTGACAGCTATACCAGTAGCTGAAGATGCAACAGAGGACAGGTACATAAAAGCTTGTAGCACAAATGTCTACCGCATCAAACTAAAACATTCGGTATACTCCACAAGAAGGACAGTTTTTCAAGGGAACACTCCATATCTCATAACTCATGCAAAACACAAAATATAACTTTTCATCATTATCAACAAAAACAACTAAAATTAATTTCCCAAATTCCCTACTCATCTCACAGTAAAAAAACTGAAAGCTCTAATTACAAAAGAAGATTGTGCGTGAGTAGACAATACCAAGAGTGACAATAACGTTTCTGAAAATAGCAGACATGATTAAAAGAAAATCCGGCAGTGATATGTTCAAACTTCACAATTAATTATTTAAATACATCTATTAAAGTGGCGCTACTAGAAGAGATGGGAATTGAAGAGCTATTTATTGGTTTATTCGTAATTTATTCAGTTAATTCGTAGTTATAAGTTTTCAAATGTTACTATAGATTTTTTTCAAAAACAGTTTAAAAAAGAAATGAAGTGAAAGTTATGTTAGTATTGTATGTCTGAAGATGTGAATTTCTTATCCAGTAAAAAATTGCAATGTGACTATTACTTTCGGTTTCTACACCTCTCTAAAAAACCTTACTTATAGTTGAAATAATGCCTATTATATTAGTGTATAAAATCACGACTTTATATTTGTTGGAGAAAGCTGATTAAGATAAGTTTGGTTAATGAGATTTATATTTAAGCTTTAACTTTGAATTTGGAGCAGAAAATAGGTAACGATCAAAAGTTTGCTAGGGTTTAGCCACTTCAATTGCCTTGATTGACAAGATTTTGCTTGTTAAAGAAATGATTTATGGAAATTCAGGTGAGTGTCGTTAATGCATGTTATCTAGAAAATGTAAAAAAATATGTTGAAGAGACCTACCTGGTTGCTTACAACGTCGTCTTCCATTTCACTATGCCCCGTGTCGCTTGCCGTCTCACTGGCTGCCGCGTTTGCAGTTGCCTTTCCCTCTCGTATCAACAATTTTGACTGAAACAAGGAAAATAAAATACAAAAATTAGTTTGCTAATTATCACCTTAATGAATGTGATTCATAATCATGTCAAGAATAAAAATTCATTTTACAAGAAATTTTATTTAACTGGAAAAATATCTAGACTACTATATGCTGCCTAGGTAGAAAATTATTTTCCAATTCTGTAAGGGTAGGCACACACTAGTTAGGCAAAACAAGACAAGACATGATCAGACACAACACTTCACATAGTTGCTTATGACGCAACACACACTTATTAGTCATTGCAATTAGACATGTCTTCATAAGCATGTGAAGTATACGCGTCTGATCATGTCTTGTCTTATCTTGACTAGCCTAAAGAAACAATTGGGTAATAAAAAATAATAGATGTTACTCCATGTTGAATGAATGGAGGATGATAGATTGGCGAGCCAAGCATTCAATATTGTCCAGTGAGAGAAAGAAGCTTGGGAAGGCCAAGAAAGAGGTGGATTGAAGCTGGAGCAGGCATAATGCCTAATTCGTAGATGGTAGATGGTAGGTAGCTACAAGCTTGCTTCAGGATGGATGAGAATATTTGGAGAATATTTTGAAATTATTCTCACTGAAATAAAAGCACAGATATAAAAATAGAAAATTACTTACGATAAGATTCAAATAATTCAGTTTCAACTTATACTTTATTGAAGATTTAGTTCTAGATGGTGTAGATTCGATCTTGTTAAAATCATCAAATTTTAATTCACGATTATTTTTTGGATAATGTTTGCGTTTCTGGAAATAAAAATTATTGGTAGTTTAATATTTTTAGAATTTTGTATAATATTTAGGAACGCTGGAGAGAAAAACGAACAATGGGAATTTTCTTTCAATAAGATTTAGGCCATTTAATGTCACAAACAAATTGAATTTTTTCGTAATGTGAAACTAATTAAAAGTTTTCAAAAATCCAATTATGATATAAATATCTAAAGTATATGTTTAGAATTACTGTTAAATCTTCAATTATGATATAAATATCTAAAGTATATGTTTAGAATTACTGTTATGTTAGTAAAAGTTGAGTAGCCTATATTATCTCTTTTTATGTTTCTCTTTTTTCTACTTTCTTCTCCAATACTTCCCTTTTCTTCTCCTCTTCACCCTTCATTCCTTACTTTTATACCCTCTCTCTACCTGCCTATTACATGGGAAACCATACTTAGTTGGCTAGGTATTTTCCCCCTTTCTTTCTTTTCAGCACACCCCACCATGAAGCCTGTTTTTGTATTTTATTAGAAATTTATTTTTGATTTCTTTTATGTATATTGTATTGTGTTGATTTGAATAAAATTGATTGATTGATGATTGATGTTAGTAAACTTCAATTTTGTTGTGGAAATGAAACAAAGCATAATACACATTTAAAACATAATTGAATGGAACATGATATTTTAGAGTCTTCAACAAATATATAGACTTTGATAACTTGCTGCACAGTAAATCAATATGATCACTCCAAGTCAGATGGTAATCTATTTGTACTCCTAATAATTTGATTTTTTTTACAAAGTTGTTTGACAATTCATGTCTATTATTCAATGTCGTCTCATCACTTGGACAATGATGAATGAGTTGAAAAATCAATAGCAACAAAATCATATAAAGTAGAATATTGAATGAGATTTGTTATAGTTTGAATTTCTCTAATCCAGGATAAAATGGATAAGAGTTCATTTAAGAAATTTCTGATTATTTTACAAGAAAGAGGGAAATAATTCCTAATTACTTTGAATAGCATTTTTGATAGTTGAAATTGTTCATTGAGGATACACATAGAAAGATTAATTTTCGAACTCACAGTCAATTCCTTGATAAGATCGCCATCTCTGGACACAGTTTCGGTTAGAGAGCTTCTATCACTATTCTGCTCCACTTCACTTGAATAAAGCCTGTCATTCTGCGTCCGGCTATCCTCCTGAAAAGCAAAGTACAGGCATGCACAGATAAGAGATCGACTATCAACTCTTATTTTGTTTACAAAAGGGCTGACGTCTAAACAATACAAGTACAAAAATATGTAAAAGTATCGTATCTGGAATACAAACATGACCTATTATACAGTGAAATGTTCCACACTACTGTATAATGATCATGTGAAAGTATTTTGGACATTGAGACAAGGCACCAAATAATAGTTTTCATAATGTGACAGATGAACAATGGCTACTGATTGCAGTAAATAATGTAGAGGAACAAAATACTATAACTGCGGAATGATGTTGAGAATTTAAAATAAAATTGGTAGTATAGGCAAAAGGAGTACGTATCAAGTAACACAGCCTGTGATGTGAGAAAAATAACATTTTAGACAATTTCCAACTTTATAAAAATCCTAAAACTAATTTTTATGCAAGAATACAATATTAAGGAAGGTCCTTCAACATTAATGTTTTAAATCAACATCAAATCTCTCCATTTGAAATGATATCAACATAATAATTATTTGAATGTTCACTTGTTCTTGTTTAGAGCTAATATTTTATGTGAATGAAAATTAAAAATCAAAGTACCCATTTACACACTTAAAAATGACTTGAAAGTTCGTCGGTGAAATAAGAATAGATGTTAAAAGGATGCTTTGTTTTTTTTATTTTTCATGATAATATTTAAAATATTGCTTGCATAATAATTCAGCATGCTATAACATTTCAAAATATGATTATGTGGAAAAAGGTGCGCTTTTATTTCAAAAATGATTGAGACAATCATGAGAATAATTAATAGAATGAAGCCCTGAAAGTAGATAATATGTTCATTTCATTACAATATATTTACAATTCCTACTTGTGATTTTGACGTTTGTACGAGACATGAATATATAATAAAATGAATATACAATGCATGCTGATTGCAGTGAAGGCGTCTAATCACACTTACCTCCTCAACTGACAGTTCTCTACTGTCATTACTTTTCGATTTACTAAATAATTTATGAGCCTTCGCTTTCAAATCCTTAGGATGAGGTGTATTCTGACGGACGAATGGAGTCTGAAACAGAAGGAGAGAAGAATAAGTGAGTCTTGGAAGCAGAGAAGTGAACTTGAAACACAACAACAACCGAATAGCAACTAGCGAAGTTACAAGTGTGTTGGTTTTTACATATGAATTGAAAGCAAGTGTTGATTGACGCGATCGTGCGCTTGCATGTATGAAACACTTGCATGCACATAGGCCTACGTAGTCTATGATTAAGCTATTTAACAGGTCAGATATGTGACCTAGTGATGAGCATTGGTACTGGGCCACCCACTCACCTCAGCGCTCACGCACGCACACACACCATGATTCATCACTTTGTCAAGTCTAGCATCGGCTATTAAGAACAATCAAGTTTGCTGCTTACAATAAAACATACACTATACAAGGAAAAAATTATTCCTCATTCATCAATAATTATCAATTTTATCATCAGTTCATCTATAGAAGAAACCTAACCAAACTTTTTAAGGAAGAATATGTTCAATAACGATGTAACTTCTTATATTGAACGATCATGTAATCCGTGCTTTGCACTGGTGAAAATTTCGTGTTGTAAAATGTTATCTCCTTATGTCCAGGACAAATAACAAAATAGAATAATTTATTGTTTTGTTCAAAATTACGTGGATAATCTTCATGTGAGTTGAAAAATTCTAGAAAAAAGAGTCAGATAGGTCTCGAACGCGCAACCTCTGATTGATGAACCAACTAGGCTGAGGAGTACCTTGGAGCTAGACTTGTTTGGTTGAGCTTTTATAGTTGTGTAAACTTTGAATCACAAATTGAATAAATTTGTTTTAATTACTACATTGGAATTAATCGATTAATAGCAATGAATATAAGCCTATGACCATCCTCAGTAATTTCATGTTTTTGCAAAATTTCAAGTTAGGCAGTTCAGTAGTTCAGACGTTATGATGCGTCATTCGTGTATTTCCTATCACGTACATGTATAAGCAGATTCTTCCTTCATAATATTATAGATGGCAACAGTTCACGGAATTACTATTCATATCGGGTACGCACATAGTCCAAGTAATAAAGAAAAACGTGGTAATAATATAACTTTTACACCTATTGCTTAGTATTCTATAAAATAAACAGTGTTTCAGGCTTGCTTGACTTTCAAATACAGTAAGTATAGATATTCATAAGTGCCAAGTAGCCTACAGGATTGCGGCATTCGCGATTAGCATGATATATCATAATATTAGGATTTTTAAATTAATATTTTTGAATGCTATATTCATTTTGAATATTTCTTGTAATTGATGACTTGAAGCATTTAATGAACATTTTAAAACTCGGTGGACCTATCTGTGGTATTTTACGACCTAACTAAGCCAGTCGGACAATTTGGATTGCAGATTAAATTGACTGCAACATTGCGTATGATTATATCACGATAAGTTACGAAAGGAATATTTCCTTATCTCATCACATTTGCAAGCAAGTTTTCATAGGATACCTTTCAATCTCGTTAGATTATACGTGAAGACTCTCAGAGAAATTTCTTTTTCCAACAAGCTATTAATATTGAAATATTTTTGAATGGTTTATTACACATTTTGAATTTGTAATAGTTATTTGTATATCTAGAGTGAAAAGTGCTGTTTTTTCTCCCTGAGGGAAAAGTTTGAAGCCCGAGACGAAGCCGAGGGCATCAATTTTCCTGAGGGAGAGAAAATATTTTTCACTCGTGACATACACAACATTTTTCCTCCACCTACATTTTTATAAAAACTGCAAATAAAATAATGTTGTGGCCAAACAATTGGCCCGTTCTGTGTACATGGAATGTGGTAAATTGTCCGATTCACAATTTACCAGGTAAAAAGTTCCGCGTTCCATGGGAAGAGTTTTGACAGATTCTGTACCAGAAACCAGTTCCAGTTCCAAATTCCTGCCCCACAGTCGAAGCGTGGTAAATTGTCCGACCTGATACAGTTCCAACTATCTGAGCTCTCATTGGTCGATTATTGTAGTCTGCTTGCTTCTCTGCGCATGCGCTGACAGTTTGTTTACCATAGCATAGGATACATAACCAACAATATGATGTTTGATAACAATTCATTAAATGCATTTTTCTCTATAGAAAATTTGAGAGTTATGGAATAAAAGAAATGCACACTTTTCTGGACGGTAAGTTTGTAAAACAGCCTTTCTCCATTCACGCAGCTAGTAAACGACACATTTTAGTGTAAATCAACTTTATATGTGCGCGCCAAAAGCTTGAACCACCGATTTTGAAATGGCGTTCCATGAGAACATATTGCACTATAGTGAAGTCCACGTTATAATGGCAAGTGTAGGAAGATAGGAGAAAAGGGTTGCCAGATCTCAGCCTTGCCACCCAAACAGCTGATACTGGTATATCTGATGGATTTAACTGTTCATTATTGTTGAAAATAGTTAATTATATTTTATTTGTCAAGAAAATATATTTTTTAAAGATGTAATAATAAATTTTCATGATTGAGATACAATATTTTGTCAATTATTTGAATTTCTACATTGCTGATAAACGATGTGGCAACATCGCAATGCGTGAAAGAGATAGCGGCATCTGCTTTGTTGAACGATAGACAAGGATAGCAACACCATTGCAAATCATACACTGCCATTATAACGTGGACCTCACTATAGTCACGTGATGGAACAATTTACGATTGGAACTGAAACAGTTTACTGTACACAGAACGTACACATTGTGTTACAACATAATCTAAAAAGTAAACAGAAACAGCTGGCTTGTGATCACAGTTCTCCGCCGACAGCGCTATCTGTCGGCAAAAGTTGTAACAACAATTGCCGTCAGAACTACAGCAATGATGAAGTTCCCGTTTCAAATTTGATTAGTTAATAAGGAATATTCGTTGGCTGGTATTTTGAATAGCATGGAATATAAAGAAATATTTATACATTTTTCAAGTATAGTGATATGAAGTTTGTAATAATTTTAGCATACAAACATATATTTCATATGTTGATCAAATCTGGTTGAGGTATTGAATTTAGTTGGCTCAATGACTGACTACTCTATAATTATGCTTCCTCATCTGAGCTTAGACCTTCTTACCTATTACAATGTAAGTTTTTAAAATAGAGATGCTTTCCATTTCATTTAAATGGAGTCACTTTTCCTCCCTAGGGAGATTTTCTGTTTTTTACTACCGAGAACGAAAAAGTGACACTTTAGTATTATGTTTCAGGGAGTAAAGTAAGTACTTTAGACAGTAGGTGGAGGAAAATGTAATTTATTATTCACAATATTGATTTTTTTCTTATCTAACTAAATTCAAAATTTCGAGAATGAGTTACATATTTTTGGAACATACATTTTCGTGTTAATTACAAGATGTTTATACTGGATTATGATAAGATTCAACTCCCTCGAGAAATCCATAGCTATAAGTTATTTCATGTGCTGGTTTGTATATAATCATCATAATATTCAGTTACTTCTGTTAGGCCCGCCGCAAAGTAGACCCTCGCTAATCCACGAAAAGCAACCCACGCCGTGGGATGTTTTGTAAACCAGTGCTAGGCTTTTCCCAAAGACCTTAAAGAGATATAGACCCACAATGCCTATGCCTTCCCAATGATGGCTCTTACTTGAAATTGAAGGCCGCCATTGGGGTATTTTAGCACGAGATATTAAATATATAATATTTGTAATACTATAGATCACAAAGGCATTGGTGGCATTGGTATGTAATAATCTTATGGGTTGCCCCCTCAATGGCGGATTTCAATTCCAAGTACGACACTAGCGCTGCATGTGAGTCTATGCATCTTTAAGGTCTTTGGCTTTTCCAGACATCTGTGTAATACATGCAATGAATAATCCACTTGTCAGCTGATTGATTATGAATAATTCTATAGCAATGGTTTACAAAACATCCCACGGCGTGGGTTGCTTTTCGTGGATTAGCGTGGGTCTACTTTGTGGCGAGCCTAATGGTCACTTTGGGAGAAAAATGTGTTTTCTTTTATTTTTTATGGTAAAATTTTGTTATGCACTTGTATTTTTTGTTGTGAATAATAAAGATTAAGTTCAATCCAAATCATATGCGATATAACCAGAATATAGGATCGTCCAGAATATGACTGTATCCTGGATATAAATGAAAACAACTTAAAAATAAACCCCTTTTCTAACTTTTTAAAACTATTCATCCACAAATGAAGGCTCGTATTATATTGGAGCGCACGTGGGTGGGGACACGAGTGAGAAATCAGTAGTGTATAATATTTATGCAATATAAAGCTAAGGCTCTGATTACATTGATTGGGAAATTAGCCTGTCTGACACCAGAGAGACACCAGGAAAGAAGAACGCTACCTCACCCCCCCCACACTCTGACTTCGCCCGATTTGGACACCAGACGGATACCAACACCTAGTATCCTAGCTGGTGTACCAAGTTAATATGAAACCTTGCGTATTCATTTCATTTCATTTATTGTATAAAACACTATAATCATGATACAATAAATTATGACATTGGAGGAAAAACTAGGCTGAGCCTGTACTATTTCTCTCCAAAAATTTTGATAAAACGTTAATGTTGTCCAAAAGTTAAGGTTATGTAATCACACACTGCTTCGTCACTTGATTTTCGGTCCAGTAAATAAATAATCATAGCGTTTATATTGCACACATACAATACTGGGGACTGGTGTCCCAGCCGGGTGTTCTAGTTTAATATGAACCTAAATAATGAAGATTGGGGAAGGAACAACTTGCTCAACCCGGAACTGTACCTTTCACACATTTTGATAGAATTAGTTCCAAGACAGTGGGTTATGTTTTTTCACTTTCATCGATTTGATTCATCAAATTTGTATTGACCCTGCTAATTAATTCTCTTCCAATCAAGAATAAATTAACAAAATCAAGAATAAATTAATTAACAAAATGGGTGAATAAAATCTATTAATTTTCTGCCAACTTATCTCCGAAGAAAATATTGCAAACACATCAGTTAATTTATTTTTATTGCTTTCATTGGCAGAGATTCTCCTTTCGGATGTTCATCCTCGCCATATTGCACAATGTCACTCCCTATACAGGCCCACACTCAAGTTCGTGTGATATATGATTGGGGTTATGTTTCATCACTAGAAATTTTCACTTCTACCTTAAACTCCTGATTTTTTTATTTTAGAAGGTGAAACATTGATGGAAACATCAGTGAAACTGAACATGAAACTTTCCTTTTCGTACAACTCGTACTACATGTTTGCTGAGTAGTACTACATTTTGTCATACTACACGTTTGCTGATTAGCTGTCCAGCAGTTGCAACGATGGTTGCCTGTCACTCACCTCTTTGCCAGTTTCCTGTTGTTGGACATCGTCGGTGAATTTGACAGAGTGCTGGCGGGAGGCCTCCTTCTCCTCCCAATTGTCATCCTCCTCCTCTTCCTCATCGTCACTGTCGTCGCCCCGCCCCCTGCGCCGGCCGCCATCTGGGGGAGAGACAGCAAAGTCATAGGGCTGGTGGTGGTGGACTGACGCTGCCGTGCCGTGCCGTGCCGTGCAAGAGGACACACAACCAGAGAGAAAAGAGAAAAAGGAACGCACAACTTAGCAAGCATTACAACAACAAACACAAGACATCGAGCAAAAACAAAGCAAGCTCTCAACATATTCACAAATTACTAGAATCGATCGTGTAGTGTGTAGAAAGTATCATTTTCATAGAAGAAATGTATCATGCTGACTATTTGAACAATACAAGATTCAAAGAGTTTCCAACAATAATTCAATACTACAGAGGATTTGAAACTAATGAAGCTTTACGAAATATAGACAATTTAAGAATGATGCAAATAGAAGGAAGTTGGAAATTTGAAGTTGAAACTTTAAAAAAATTTTTAATGTCATGAAGAGGTCCTAGAAATGGGAATATTTATTCCGGCTGTACAAGTGAGTGAGAATTATTCGGGAAATAAGAAGAGGAATGATTCCTACCAACTGGATTTGTAAACTAGTATTCCTGTGTATAATTTATAAAAATAGTATATATTCTTCGGAAAAGTATTTAATAGCAAACCAAATGTTTTTCATAATGCTACGATATCATCAACATAAGCATATTCATTTTATCTATGAAATGTAAATTTCTCAATATTAATACTGTATCATGAACTTGATGATATAAGAAAGACTATCGAAATGCATAAAACATTAAGATATGTAATCTTAGACTCTTTATTAATTAATTTATTTATGAACTAAAATTCATTTACTCTAGAAAACCAATGAAAAGCAGACATCAATTTAATTTCAATTAAGCATTTTATCATGGGAAAGAAAATTCATAGCAACTTTGAACAATTTAGAAAGCAATAGAAATTCTAAAACATATATTTCTAATATTCACAATAGTTATCTCACTATTTTACACTATTTGCAAGATTAAATATGTATTATCGAAGCAGAATTCATAGAACAATAATTAAAAGACACATACAATCTAAATACCAGATCAAATTTTTCATCAGTATTGATATTTTTGTCAAGATAATCTTCAAATAGAAATTGAAAGAAAGCTGATAGAACAATTGATGGAATCGGTGCAAGAAGATAACAGTTATGCAATATTGAATGAATAAGTGCAAAGTAGAAACTACAGTATTAATTATAATAGAACTATGAAGAATAATTTTCTAATAGATCCAGAAAAGCACTAGAAGCTTTTGCTGAAAGATAAATGCAAAAAAGCATATTATTGAAGTAAAATATTTAAAAGAAAGATGTTTTATTTGTTTATTTCCTTTCACCACATGAGAAAAGTAAATATTTTTCTGATTGAGTTGGAACTGATTCAATAAATAATTTATGATACAGGAAAATAATATTGATTGATATTCACAGCAAACCTTCCACATATTGTTATTGGTATTATTGCACGTTGGATCATATATTTCAATTAATGATTTTTATGAAAGTTATTACACTAGATCAAGTACGAAATTCTATTAATTTTCAAAAATCACTTTAGATATTTATATCTCCACATCTATCCTCAGTAGATTTTACAAAACCCCTACATCACTAAGTCACATCTTCCAATCTGAGTCAAGTGACACTTTCCACGGCCTCAATACTCTACTGTCAAACTTAAAGAAAGACTAATGAAGATTAAAAGTAGAAAACTACGAGACGAACGACCACATCATAATAACAAAATGACAAATGCAATAACAAAAATTACTCTAAATCCTTCACAATAAACATTGTTTTGAGAGATAAGACACCACAAGGGGATTTACGCCAAATACTGCATCGTTATGCACATGCGCAGTTAAAGGTTTTGTTGTATGATTTCCGTTCACTGTAATGTAATTATTGAACGGTTACTAAGCAGTGTAAATGACGCATCGTGGAGCAGATATGCCTGTGATCAGTGTTCATTATCAATAATTATTTTTTTTTTTAATAACACCAGTATATTGCAATTTAAAAGCAAAACCCTAACCTCCTAACCTACCTTTGAAACATTTCCTTTTAGGTTATGTTAGTATTGCTTATTGATTCTCGTCAGTCACCGTTATCGGGAACTCATTACGATCACAGATACCGGTGAGTACTCATTACATTGCCCGGACGGCAATGACCTAATGATGGAAGATGGTTGTTTGCTCACCATTGATGTCGGTCTGGTACTCGAGCTGGGGCAGCAGGAAGCAGGTGAGCACCTGGTCGCCGGTCGCCTCATCCGTGTCGGTCTGGAACTTGAGCATCGGCTGCGCCTGGTTCTCGGACAGCCACACCGCCTTCAGGCTCAGGTTGGCCAGCGACATCGGCAAGTATTGTAACCTAGCACACAACCACGTTCAACACTCTCACTCATATTCATTACGATTAAATTTTCAATTTTTTTTATTGCGGATGATGCCTCTAAATGAGCTTTTTGCTTATGCGTGGGTAATGGAAAGTGCGAGGGTGGATTGAGAGATGATCAAACGTCCATGCCTATTCGATGTGGTTCGGCGAGATTCGAACCCGCGACCAGGTAGAACTAGCAGACTGAAGGGTGCAACGCCTTAGTCAACTCGGCTATCTAGCCGGTGAATATTGAATGTATATATACATTATATACAATTTATATATACAAAGTATCGATGCCGAAAATGTAGCAGCCGAACACCATAGATTCTACATAAAATTTTCAAAAAATATGTCCAGGAAAATTTTCCTATATCAACCTTAGTTTTCGAACTATATAAATTTTTCGATATTGAAAAACGTTAATAACTAGAAAATTATCAGTAAAAATCTAATTGTAAGAATATGGTTGGAAAAAGGAAGGAATTTCAAATAATATTCATATAATTTGTTCCTTTGATGTTTTTTGAACCTTATATGAGCGTTAAAACTGTTTGAAATTTAGCTTTGAACTCCACGAATGAACTTTTTTCAACTTTGAGCTCAGATAAAAATTCAAAAAAGTAAAAAAACATTATATGAATCTTATTGGATATTTCTTTCTCTTTCCAAACATATCCTTGATTTTGAAATATATTTTTAAAGTTATTGACGTTTTTCAAAAACATCAAAAAATCTCGAAAAGTATAATGTGATGTTAGTATATGTAATGTATATGTTATTACTGGACATATTTCGTTGAAAATTTAATGTAGAATCAATGGTCTTCGGCTGTTACACCGTTTTGGGGGACACTCTGTGAATAATGAACATATTAATGTATAAATAGTCTAGTAAAATGAAATTAGTAACTGAATCTATTGGAGATCGCTAACATCATTCGCAGTAAAGTATTCGGAGTAGAGTATTTTTCAACCTGCACAAATTGGGCTGCTAAAAAAGGGTACTTTAGTGAGGTCCACGTTATAATGGCAGTATTTGATGAGCTTTGGTGTTGCTATCCTTGTTTATCATTCGACAAAGCAGATATTGATATCTTTTTCTACCTCCGAAACGTTGCCAGATCGTTTTTTATCAATGTCGAAATATATCATCTAACAAAATATTCAATTTCAATGATGAAAATTTATTATTCAATCATTGAAAATATTTTTTCTTGACGAATAAAATATAATTGATTATTTTAAACAAGAATGAACAGTTAATATTACGACAGATATATCAGTATCAGCCATCCACTACAGCAGGCAGTGGCAAGGCAGAGAATCTGCAACGCTGTAATTCTATCTTTCTCCACTGGAATTATAACGTGGACCTCCCTATAGTATTCCAATTAAAAGTAGCTCTATTGAAATGAATAGAAACCTTTGATTTGTTACAAATATCATATAATTTGGGGTCCAATTGGAGATTATCGAATTAATTGATAATTACGGGGTTGAACACACAGCACCATGCGCCGCTTGTGAATTCGCTACTTCAAGGAAATCTATGTAGCAACATTAAGCTGTCATGATTGAGTTTTTCACGAGATGGAAATCATAAATAAAAATTATAGTAGTACATGGAAATTATGTAATAGTTAAGATAGTATACTATCATTATAATACAGTATTATTTAAAACACTCAAAATAATTTCAGTTAATTTCTACTCACCTATTACCAGATACATCAAGCACATGCAGTTCTGAACAATTTCCAACTTCAGATGGAAGGTATTGTAGTTTATTATCTCTTAATGATAATACACCCAACTGTGATAACCTTCCTGTGAAATAAAAAAAAACAATATTAGTAATAGCTTAGCAAGATTAGGTAAGCCAAAAGTAACATGATTTCATCTTTCACTAAATTTGTTAAGTGTAATCAAGATAAAAACGTCAAGAAATATTTCCAGTTGAATTTACTTTTTGTTGAGTTTAATTTTGAACTTGAAATAAGAATTTCAATATGCAGTACATTCTCTCCTTTCAAAACATCTATGAATGAAGAAGGTATAATGAATTGAAGAGACAGTTTCAATTTTACACTAATCATATATTAATATCTAATAGAAGTGTAAGTAATCAATAAAATGTTTTTAGGATAAATTAATTGTGTCAGAAAGCTTACCGATTTCTAGAGGAAGACTATGAAGGCTATTTCGGTCAACATTTAGATTAGTCAACTGAGTGAGATTTCCTATGCTAGATGGCAGCTCTACTAAGAAATTCTCCGTCAGAATGAGTTCTTGGAGGGATGCACATCTGAAAGCGAAGAATGAAATTAGCATAATTCAGAAAAAGCTAATACATGAAAATAAGTTTAAATTTAAATGGGATATTACTGTATTTGAATTGTTGCGATGGTTATGATCTACTAATCTACTGCAAAATAGAGTGCCTCATAAAAGAATTGAATGAAAATTAATACTCTAACAATATATTTAAATATTCAGCAGCGAAGTAGCTTATGATTTATTGAATTGAGAATAACAATAAACTGTTTATAGTCACTACATTCCACATTGAAAATATTTATAATTTATTGGTAATTGAAAAGCATAAATTTAATTATGATGAGTTCTATTTTATTTCTATATTCTATTCTAATTCTTGTAATGAAATATTAGGCAACATGGCTTCTTTCCTATTTCAGCAGTATATCCGTGATTTGTTAATCTCTGCCTGTAAGCTCCTTTCTGGTCTTTTCATTTCAGGATCCTTGAACAGTTGATATTAACGCAGCAGAGAACTAAAAACCCAGTAGTGTACAAGTGCAAAATGAATAAATTGATAAAATAAAATGAATAATGAAAAGTGTATTGTATTTTAAACGTAATTAAATGACAGTTAAATGCTGGAAGAAACAATTGGAGAAGCGGAAGACGTCCTTAACCAGAGTTAATTTTCATAAAATTTTCGTTCAACCGGGCCTGGGTTTGATAGAAGACTAACAATCAATCTAACGTTTTTAGCCAGGTCAGTCTCGTGTTATCGGATGACCAAGTAAAATTATCGATCCCGGCTGTTTTATAACATATATGTGTCATGAGGCCAATTCGCGGCCTTAACTATATGCAGGCGAGGTGGAACTAAAGTCATTGACTCCCAAACAACAAAAGTCATAGGAATATAATTGTGATACCAATGAAGTGAAAATAAATTTTCTCCACTGTATAATTTTTGAGAAGCTTCCAATGCGTTTGGAATGTGTTCGGATTATAAAACTGGAAGTTTTAGAATGACGAACCAATAGAGCCCAGTATTATTTCTCAATCCATTATTTGTCCCTACATCTTTCAATAGAATAAAATAATTTGCATTGATCGCCAACTATAACACTTGAGACTTGACGCGATACAGCGTTCTCATAGAGCCGACTCTTGAATCAGTAGTCTCTAGAAAATCAATATTAGTAATAGCTTAGCAAGATTAGGTAAGCCAAAAGTAACATGATTTCATCTTTCACTAAATTTGTTAAGTGTAATCAAGATAATTTCCAGTTGAATTTACTTTTTGTTGAGTTTAATTTTGAACTTGAAATAGAATTTCAATATAAAGTACATTCTCTCCTTTCAAAACATCTATGAATGAAGAAGGTATAATGAATTGAAGAGACAGTTTCAATTTTACACTAATCATATTATTATTATCTAATAGAAGTGTAAGTAATCAATAAAATGTTTTTAGGATAAATTAATTGTGTCAGAAAGCTTACCGATTTCTAGAGGAAGACTATGAAGGCTATTTCGGTCAACATTTAGATTAGTCAACTGAGTGAGATTTCCTATGCTAGATGGCAGCTCTACTAAGAAATTCTCCGTCAGAATGAGTTCTTGGAGGGATGCACATCTGAAAGCGAAGAATTAAATTAGCATAATTCAGAAAAAGCTTATACATAAAAATAAGTTTAAATTTAAATGGGATATTACTGTATTTGAATTGTTGCGATGGTTATGATCTACTAATCTACTGCAAAATAGAGTGCCTCATAAAAGAATTGAATGAAAATTAATACTCTAACAATATATTTAAATATTCAGCAGCGAAGTAGCTTATGATTTATTGAATTGAGAATAACAATAAACTGTTTATAGTCACTACATTTCACATTGAAAATATTTATAATTTATTGGAAATTGAAAAGCATAAATTTAATTATGATGAGTTCTATTTTATTTCTATATTCTATTCTAATTCTTGTAATGAAATATTAGGCAACATGGCTTCTTTCCTATTTCAGCAGTATATCCGTGATTTGTTAATCTCTGCCTGTAAGCTCCTTTCTGGTCATTTCATTTCAGGGTCCTTGAACAGTTGATATTAACGCAGCAGAGAACTAAAAACCCAGTAGTGTACAAGTGCAAAATGAATAAATTGATAAAATAAAATGAATAATGAAAAGTGTATTGTATTTTAAACGTAATTAAATGACAGTTAAATGCTGGAAGAAACAATTGGAGAAGCGGAAGACGTCCTTAACCAGAGTTAATTTTCATAAAATTTTCGTTCAACCGGGCCTGGGTTTGATAAAAGCCTAACAATCAATCTAACGTTTTTAGCCAGGTCAGTCTCGTGTTATCGGATGACCAAGTAAAATTATCGATCCCGGCTGTTTTATAACATATATGTGTCATGAGGCCAATTCGCGGCCTTAACTATATGCAGGCGAGGTGGAACTAAAGTCATTGACTCCCAAACAACAAAAGTCATAGGAATATAATTGTGATACCAATGAAGTGAAAATAAATTTTCTCCACTGTATAATTTTTGAGAAGCTTCCAATGCGTTTGGAATGTGTTCGGATTATAAAACTGGAAGTTTTAGAATGACGAACCAATAGAGCCCAGTATTATTTCTCAATCCATTATTTGTCCCTACATCTTTCAATAGAATAAAATAATTTGCATTGATCGCCAACTATAACACTTGAGACTTGACGCGATACAGCGTTCTCATAGAGCCGACTCTTGAATCAGTAGTCTCTAGAAAATCAATTATTAGTATTGAGAGTTAATTTTCTTCAAAGAAACGATTTTGGTATCTCACAGACATAAACTTTACATTAGCTTTAGCTAATTACAACTTTTTTGTACATACACAACAGAGTGTATTCACCTCATACTCAGTTGATCATGATAGTTAGTTTCTATAGAATTATTTATTCGTCAATAATAAATTTAGACACAATAAAGGAGACATCACACGCACAATAAAATATTTAATGGAGACTAGCTGGCCCGGCGAACTTCGTACAGCCAAATAGTTAATGCATCTCATGACAAACTTTAGCTGGATGCACACCTGAGGAGGCGCGATGCGGCATTTTGCATCCAGGTGCTTCTTGCTTATTGGCTTTGAATAACAGATGCTATTATTCGTATTATTCCAATTATCAATTTTAATGGATTTTATTTATATAGATAATTTTCCAATTGCAAAATAAATTATTGACTTGAAATCAATTAATTCCAAACACCGAAGACATCACAATTATTCGAAACAAAGCAGTGTATTTAGCGCATGTAAGTCTCTAACCTGAGGCCGCACTGCTGGATGGTTACAAACAGAACAGTCATTTTGTTTTTAGTCGGGGTGTTTAGAATAAAATACGCGGGCGATTATGGAGCAGCACACACTCTTGTCTACCAAAGACCTTAAAGAGATATAGACCCACAATTCCTATGCCTTCCCAATGATAGCTCTTACTTGAAATTGAAGGCCGCCATTGGGGTATTTTAGCACGAGATATTATATCTATATATTTGTAATACTAGATTACAAAGGCATTGGTATGTAATAATCTCATAGGTTGCCCCCTCAACGGCCGATTTCAATTCCAAGTACGACACTAGCGCTGCATGTGAGTCTATGCATCTTTAAGGTCTTTGTTGTCTACTATCTACCGACGGCTGTTGGATGATGCAATGATTATAACAGCTCATTTTTATTTCTATGTGTGGTCAGCTCACAAATCTTCTCCCATAAGGATTACATGTAAACTTTGAAGGACCGTAGGAAAGAGTCCTGAAGGGATTATAAATTTGATAGGCCATAAACCTGGTCCTGAACACAACTAAAAATAAATCATCAAATTCGGTGCACACATAAGAAAGTTATTGAATGTCAAAATTTGAGGCTCGATTTTTATTTATATAGATGAGAAAAAACCATTTGAGAAGTAGATTCATATATTCGATTATGTCAACTTACTGTCCAATATTTGCGTTCAATATTGCTAGCCTATTTTGGTCGACTTTGAGGATGGTGAGCCTATGCAGTTGGCCGAGACCATCGGGCAGAGTTTCCACTACGTTTTGCGATAAATGCAGGTCCGTCAGATTGCACAATCCACCTATTTCTTCTGGTAAGTCCTCTAACCTATTTTCGGAGACGTCCAAGCAATTCAAATTCTCTAGGTAACCAATTTCCTGAAAACAAAACAAAACCTTGATCAATACAAGAACATGAACAGAGAGTAGATACAAACATGATTAACGGTGTAAAAACATAAAAGGAATGTCGTCTAGTCATTTCAATGTACCGGCATTTCTTATGGGAAAAATTGTCTTGCAGTGATTGGTAAAAACAATAGTAGATTAACTACTGATTCAAGCAATTCAATTATTATTGATGTTGGAATAATAAGATGACTATTGAAACTGGAAGTAAATATAGAATACAACTATTCGATTGCTATTGAATACATAGTATAAATGGGATAATACTTGGTAATTCATTCAATAACATCACTATTATCCATTCAAACAACCTATTAAGAATCATTTTTTAATCATGAGAGCTTGAAGACTTATAAATGTTTAAATAGTAATTATGGCAGTTTTTCTATTCATGGAAAAGCCCTGATCAAATGAATGGGGATAGTCTAGCAGTCCAGCAAACTTCCAGAAATGTTCGAGATGCTGGAAAGCTCTTTCACTAAGTAGCAGATTAATTAAAACTTTACATGGGAAAATATAACAAATTAGCTGAAAGAACACCAGTACAGTGCAGTGTCAGTTATTAAATTGGATGTAAGAGTATGATTATCCGTTCTTTACTGAATACCGTACAGAGATCTGTTTGATTAAATCCGTCCAACCAGACCGAGAAGATTCCACACAATTGGTACAAAAGGCTTGAATTAGCCGAGGGGAAACCAGCAAGAAGAAGGAGAAGAAGAAGAGGGGCTCAACGGCTTTGTACTGTCATTGTACAGGAAACAGCCTGTGGGTGTGGGAATTAGAACTTCCGCATTCCGCGGATAACAGTCTGGTGTATTATTACTATATTTGAAGTACACAATACAGGCTATTCAGTTATGACGGAGGTTTTAATTAGCCGCTCTAAATCAGAAGCGACTACTTCACACGCTGAAATATTATCTCCATGGACAATTGAGCAATCTTGGAATCTTAATAGAAGATATTAAGCAATTATCAGACGTATACCATTAGACGCTATCAAAGCAAGAAAATCAAGTTGACCAAGTTATTTCAAGTGTTTAATTCCTTTGAAATAAGATATAGCGGTGAAGATATCATACTCCTACATCCACAGAAAATCAATGGCACAATATACATTCTACCACAGGTAAAAAAACTGGAAAATCGTAAAAAAGCAATTACTTAATATTGAATTTATTTGGAACAATGAATTAATCAGCTTGAATGGAATTATAGAACAGTACAAACAAAACAGTTTAGAGTGACTCATGACTAATAAATACTGAAAATTGACAGTCCGGCTAATTTGCTAACAAGTCTCCGGTAATAATTCTTATTTTTAGATTGTTTCATACTATATATCTGAAATTATAAGCACAAGCATTTTCTAATTAAAAACAATTTATTCACGTGCAAAGATTATTTAACGAACTCGTTTCTGAATATTGCATTTGTTTGCTTCATTCAATAAATAAATACACATTATTTTAGTGTGAGAGAAAGATACAGTTTTTATAAGCTAATATTTTGTAATTACAAATAATAACGCAGAAATAGGTCAAGATACATCAATATTTGTGTTATCTGACAGATAATAATTATACAAGGAAACAGTTCCGAACTGCTCAAGACCTCGAGCAGATTATCATCCAGCACACAAATGCATGAGATGGTAAAGTCCACATAATATAATTTCACAAAACTCAAAGCAAATTGCAATTCAAGAATAGCGAATGTAAACCAAGAATAGCAGAGCCAACACATGTCGCGCAGTCTTGGTTTTGCACTTATTTCAACAGTTTCAGGAGGTCTGTCCGATTCACATAAGACATTGATTATATAGCTAAAAATAGACTATCTGTAAACATAAGTTGGGAATCGCTTTTTTATCAAGTTACTGTAGACTTAAAATATATGTCCTGTTAGCTTTGGAAATTGCGTTATAAAGGCCGAATAAAATACTATCGATTAGGATATTGATTTATTCAATGATACACAAAACACAAATCATTAAAATATTGATTGGTGATGAACCGGATAAACCAAATGTGGTCATTATTTTTATGTTCAATTATTTTGTTTTTTCAATCATTATTTTTACTTATTCATCCATTCATTTACACAAGTAATTATCATTAGAATGATTGGAAGAGAACAAAAACCAGGAGATCCCTCAACTATTTCTTGATTATTAAATAAAAATGAAATAAGTGACAATGCGAGTGAATTCAAACAATACATTTTAACCATGAATCATTCTTCAATGAATATTGAATTACGACATTCATTTATTATTGATAGGGATTAGATTAGAGTTCTTTATTTATGTATGTTACAATATTGACTGGCCTATACACTGATATAGAATAATATCCTTCCCATCAATTCACGACCAAGAGAAAGAAAGAGAGAGATTGATTGATTGATTGATTGATTGAGTACTTTATTTATGTAGATTACAATATATACTGGCTTATACACTTATATACAATAGCTTACAATACAGCAAAATTATAGATGAATTTACATAATATAGACTAAGAAAATAATTATTGAACTGTATATGATATGAAAAAGCAGTTTGTAATATAATAACTCTAGATAATAATCATATTGTTATGCATCTACATAAATTGGCGGAGCTTTGGACATATCAATGTCCATTCTTCGGAAAGAATATTAAAAATATCCTCCCCACTAACTCTCTACCAAAACGTTAATTTCGTTATTTAAACTAAGGATTTATTTATTAATGGAAATATTGTAAAAGTTTTAATCAATATGAATATTAAGAGAAAAAAAAACAGAAAATTGATAGAGTAAAATAATTATATAGGTAGATAAGATCAAATAAATAAAATGAAGTAGGCTGAAAGTAGATCAGGGTTATCGACTTTCAGTAATAAACAGCATTATGCAGTGGATAATTGAAATAACATGAGTTTATATAATATATATATATATACAATTCGTTCTATAACATGGTTTAAAGGTTTGTATTTGTGGGATGGGTGGGGGATGGATGTCATGTGATCGTTCTAGGGCCGGACAGTTTCAGTCATTTGTTCCAAAAGATGTTTTTTTAAAGTTAGGATGAAGCTCGCTCGGCTCTCGATGGACCTGATAGAAACAGGAAGTGCATTCCATGCACGACAGGCACTGACTAAGAAGGATTTTGTGAAAATAGTAGTTCGATGATTGGGTATCCTTAAAGTACTTTCTCCGGTTCTAGTATGTGAAGCATCTATCCTCCTACCTTCAGAGACAAATTTGAAATCATCTTTAAAATAGTTCGGATTACCGTATATCAAGATATCTCTAACAAGCTTGACTATTCGAAAAAGCCTCTGATCGGGAAGCTTTAATGTTGAACTAGCAATGTGGGCTGGGGTGATATGATCATGGCGTTGGAGAGAGTAGACGAAACGTAGACAATAATTTTGGCAACGCTGTAGTTTATCATTCAGAGTGACTTGCATATCGTTAAGAACAGAATTACAATACATTAAATGTGGGAAGATGAGAGATTGAACCAATAATAATTTAATGTTTCTAGGGAGGATATCGTGCATTTTCTTCAATGCATGCATGGCTGAGAATACCTTTTTACAAGTTTTGTTCACTTGTTCTGACCAGTCAAGAGTATTATTCATAATAATGCCTAAATTCTTAACTGAGCTATAGTAAGGAATGTCATTACCGTCTACACTAATTTTGTGAATCGATTCAAGGTCAATATTGTTTATAAGACGAGAATATCCAATTATAATGGGTTGTGTTTTGATGGGATTAAGCTTAAGGCCATTTTTCTTTGTCCATTCCACTATCGAATTGATATCCTGATTCATTATTTCAACTGTTTCATTAATTTTTGTTATGGGACAGCTTGAATAGATTTGAAGGTCGTCTGCATAAGTATGGAAACTGGAGAATTTGATAATGGAAGAAAGGTCATTAGCATACAAAGTGAAGAGGAGAGGGCCTAAAATTGAACCTTGTGGTACTCCATGCATAACGTTTTTCCAAGTTGACTTTTTGTCACCGACAGATACACATTGTTTCCTACCTAATAGATAGGATTTAAACCAAACTAACGAGTTGTGACTGAAACCAAGAATAGCCAACTTATTCAGAAGGACTGTATGATCAACAGTATCGAATGCTTTAGAAAAATCAAATAGGGTGAGGATGGTGCATTTTCTTTGGTCCATAGCTAACCTTATATCATCAGTGACACGAAGCAGAGCTGTCTCAGTTGAATGGAATTTTCTAAAGCCTGATTGAAAGTTATGAAGCTTACTATTGTTGTCTAGAAATTTTACAACTTGAGCATGAATGAGTCTTTCTAGCACTTTGGACAATGCAGGTAAAATACTGATTGGTCTAAAATCCTCAACTTTATTGGGTGATGGAACTTTATTTAGAGGGCGAACCAGAGCAAACTTCCAGTTTTCAGGGAAAATGCCTTCTTCAAGTGACTTGTTGAAAATGTATGTAATGGTTGGTAAAACAGCAAATAACATCTTCTTGATAAATTTAATAGGAATTTTGTCTACACCCGTAGCATTACTATGAATACGTTGAATTGCTCTGAAAGTGTCTTCTTCTGAGATTGGATGGAAATGAAATTGATCAGTGATTGGTAAATCTAAGTTTGTAACCTGCTCTTCAAGATCATCGATGTGATTAGCAATGACAACTTCGTCGCGTTGGTTAGAGTGTGAAACGAAATGGTCATTTATATTATTCAATGGTAAGTCAATTTGTGGATTCGATTTCTGTTTGCCAAGCCCGAATTCTTTTATTCCCTGCCAAAGTGATTTAGAGTCTTGTCTATTGTTTGTCATAAACGAATTCAAGTACCTAATCTTTGAGTTCCGTAATTCCTGTTTAACCCTATTTCTAAGGCTCCTATACTCTATCAAACTGTCCAAGTCAAATGTCTTTTTAAATTTTCTATGTGCTTTGTCTCTACGTCCCATCATCTTAAGTATGTCTTCAGTCATCCACGGTACTCGTCGTTTTCTATTAATCCTCCTTGTCACATAAGGTGCATGTTTGTCATACAAAGTCAAAGTCCAATTCTCGAAAGTCTTGACCATGTCATCAACTGAGGGTAATGCTTCAATTTGATGCCATGGAGTCTGAGCCACATCAGTCAGGAAGGCGGCTTCATCAAAGTTTTTGAAGTCTCTATAAGTGATAATTTTCTGTTCTGGCTTGGGTATCTTATGGGAAAGTACACAGTAGATCAAATCATGTCTAGAAATAGCTGGGACTGAGATTTGGCCTGCTTGAACAACCTCATTGGGATCACTAACAATGAGAAGGTCAATGAGTGTGTCTGATTCATTAGTATGATGAGTTGAATCGAGAGGTAAAATAGTCATGTTTAGGCATTGGAAAATTGTAGTCAGTTGAAAGTAGTCAAAGTTACGATTTGTCATGTTCAAGTCGGTGTTCATATCCCCCATAACTAGTATACGGTTATAACAAGGCATAAGAGAAAGCAAGGCATTTTCGAAATCTGTGAAATGACCTATTTTTGGTGGGCGATAACAGATACCAACGAGTAATTTATCAGTACTAGATAAGGATAATTCAAGTAGCATAAACTCTGGTCTGGAACAATACTCTTGTTTAGATGTGATTAAAACTTTTGTTTTGATACCTTCTTTCACATAAATTGCTACACCCCCACAAGCTTTATTTAATCTATCATTCCGGAAAAGATTATATCCAGGCAATGCAACAAAATTTGATGAAATACTAGGCTTCAAAAATGATTCGGAAATTCCGATTATATTGAAGTCCTGAAAACGGAAGATTGCTCTGAGTTCATCAATGTGGCAACTGAGTGATTGTACGTTAAGGTGAGCAGCCTTGAAAAGTTTTTTGAAAGAGTGGAGCTTATTTGCTAGAAACATACCTGCGTCATTATTACTATTATTGAAATAATCATACCTACTTGAGGGCGAGCGAGCTGACGTGTCAGTGAGAGGCATCATGGAAGCAGCAGACCAATCGTGAACCGACCTCAGAACGACACATGACGGGGAAAATGGGGATGAAACTGATAAAACTTAACCTAAATGAAAAAGTCTCTTGATTCGAGTGCATTCAGCATGCCTTGACAGTTCGGCTCCCTTCACTATTTAAAGTACTAGTTCAAAAAAAATTCACTAA
Source organism: Nilaparvata lugens (assembly GCF_014356525.2). Lineage (NCBI taxonomy): Eukaryota > Metazoa > Arthropoda > Insecta > Hemiptera > Delphacidae > Nilaparvata > Nilaparvata lugens. Next base: position 27,326,944 of record NC_052504.1, on the reverse strand, counting down.
ACACAATAAGATGTAGATGTGTGGAGTTCCGGTGATGAATAATCCTAATGGTGAATAAGATGAAGATTGAGGAAGAACTGGTAGTGGGAGATCTGGTCCAAGTGGAGATAGAGCGAGTAGGTATCCAGTAGTGGAAGAATCGGGCCCAAGTGGAGGTAAGCGAGAAGGAATCCAGTAGTGGAAGATCGAGTCCAAGTGGAGACAGAGAGAGATGGAATCCAGTGGTGGAAAATCGAGTCCAAGTGGAGATAGAGAGAGATGGAATCCAGTAGTGGAAGATCGTGTTCATGGTGGAGATAGAGCGAAATGGGATCCAGTAAAAACTGAAAAAGAGAAGAAAAAGCCAGCAGAAAAACGAAAAATCTTTGAAGAAAGTTATCAATTGAGAAAAAATACATAATACAATTGATAATGAATAATATTCGCATAAAATTGAAGAGGAATAGTATGATTTAATGTGGGAAAGAATCGAATATTATATGGATAAATATATGGATATTATAATATAATATATGGATACTAGTAGAAGGTAATCAGATAGAAAGAGAAAAGGTAGAAAGATAAATAGATATAGGAAGAGAAATAAACATTTGAACATGCTGGATAGCTAGAGAAAAAAAAATCACAGGGAAAATAATGATAATAATAGGGAAGAAAAGAGGAGAAAGAAGGAATGTGCACAAATTGAGAAGAACTTATGAAACTGAACTATAGAATAAGAAATAGAACATCGTATTGTGATCTTGAATTAATCAAGGAGAGAAGAAGAAGAAGAAGAAAAGAAGAAGAAAAGAAAAAGAAAGGGAAGAAGAAGAAGAAGAAGAAGAAGAAGAAGAAGAAGACGAAGAAGAAGAAGAAGAAGAAGAAGAAGAAGAATAGAAGAGAATAATAATCATCATCGCAAACAACAATATTCAAGTAATCATTATAAATATAAGATCAAGAAGAGAAATAAGAAAGAAAAATAAGAAGTAGAGGAGACGATGGAGAAAGTGCTAGATTATTTTAGATGAGTTTTAAATAGGATTGAACGGTGAAGTGTGAAAAATATTATATAGTATTTTACTATACTTCTAATAGAAGTATAATTAACTATTGGGAGTTGCAATAACAATAAAAGTAGTAAATTGAGAACTGTAATATTTTAGTGATGAATGTCTAAGATAACGTTAAATGAAACACAGCCCCTATATAAGCATATGAACCCACTCCGTCCTACTACCCACCCCTCCGTTCTATCAATAATTCTTCACACATTTGCTTCTATTGCTCGAGCTGTGGCAACAGTAGGAGATATCATTATGTACACCTTATATAGAAGAGATTACTATCTTTACCTATAGATTACATCCATATCTATAACGTATGTTAATCATCCAATTTATTTGAAATTCAGCATTTCGAAAATTATTAATTATGGAAATAATTTTGGTAAGAGATGTAATAATTATTAGTAGGATATGTACTAATTATTAGTAGAGATAATGATTCTCTAAGTACCCTCTGGAGTATAGTAGTTGATGCATTGAACGTAGTTTTGGGAATTAATATCAAGATAAATTATTAATCAGTATTAACAAATGTGGATCTCCTTAGTTTGAAATAATTGCCTCATACATAATCATAAATAGCAGTGGAAAGATTCATTTATAGAACAGAAAGCCAGCTCATGAAAAATGCCAAGGTGTTTCTAATGTGAAATGTTTTAATACGAATTTCCTATTATTGTAGTGAAGGGCACCTTAGTAATCGAATCCTGAAATGATTTAATTTACCTTTATTTTTTGAAGGTCGGTCATCCTCTCGACTGTGTGGACCCTCTTGGATCCTCCCTCGCCGATAGAGATCTTGATCCTCCCGTCCGATGACCAGACATTCCTATGCCCATGACGGTCGGCCGCAGCGTTGAGGATCTTGAGACGCTCCGCAGTCAGATCCTCGCGAATGGTGACGCCGGAACCCTTCAGCTTCTTCTTAGCGTCGAAGATCATCTTCCTGGTCCGGTAGCTGCAGAGTCGAACTATGATGGGTCGGTCCTTAGGTTTCGCTTGCCCTTGTTGAGGTGGTTGACGCCTTCCAACGCGATGCGAGCGGTTGACATCCGCCAGAGTCACGGGCACGTTCAGCTTCTTGTTAAAGACATCGAGCGCCAGCAGGTCCGTGTCTTCTTTGTCGCTCTCCGGGATCCCAAAAATACGTATAGAATGTCGGCGCCCATATTGCTCGAGGTCGTCGACAGACAGAGAGAGAGAGACAGACAGAGAGAGAGAGAGAGAGAGAGAGAGAGAGAGAGAGAGAGAACTATAAGAAAATAATACTAGTATCCAATAAAATAAGAATTCTTGTATGAAAGAAATATGGTAAATGATTTATCATTCATTTGATCAATGAATGTCAATGATCAATCAGCATAAAAACATGACTGAATAATCAATCATTAATGTTATACTAGCAACAATTTGGATGCGTCACAATATTAGTTATAGAATAGTATGAATACTCACCGGCGGTAAATGCTGTAATTGGTTGTGATCTAACCATAACTCTTGGAGAGCAGGCAGCCTTCCTATGTGTTCCGGCTGAAATCATAAAATCGTAGTTTTTATAATCATCATCAACAAATTAATCGCTAGAGTATAGATTCGATCTGAGATGACTGGTTATCAAAATTATCACTGTTTTTTTTTCAATCATAATTTTCAAATAGCCGTCAAATAGGAAAACTGTATTATAAAACTTACAGTAAGCAGTGAAAATATATAAATGTACTAATGTACAGAACAAGACAAACTATTTTATACGACACTTATTTATGATTGATTGTGATGGCCTTCACGGAAAAGCATTTCAGATAATCATATTTTCTGAAGATGGAGAATGCTGTATGGATTTAGAACATTTTGACACTTTTAAAGCAATCTACATTACTGAGTGAACGATTTTCTGAAACTATCCAATAACGGTATTGTATCCAGGGAATGAGTATTCAACTATAGAATTTCTTAAATCTTTTACTATCCAAGAATCACATAAAATAGTACAATCTCTGTATAAACAGTAAAATTAGTTGTTCAATAACAAACAAATTAAATTAATTAAATTAGTTGTACAATAACAATTAATTAAAGTACTCGCATCGAGCTGCTAATTTTACTTAATTCAAAACCTGTAAACTTCCGGCAGAAGAAATTTGAATAGCAATGTTCATTTTATACATTACAAATCTTATTTTTGAATATATTTTTAAATAGATTATAATAATTTACCTACCAGAACTTCAATTTCGTTGTCTCCTAGGTCGAGTCGTTCTAATTTACTCAACTGGGATAGAGACTCAGGTAATGATTTGAGCAGATTTTCTCGGAGCTCTAATGATTGTAAGCTGATCAAACTGCAAGAGAAAAACATAAAAAAATTATTGACAAGCATGAGTATAAATGATGCCAAATAATTTATTTCTAAAACTTTTATATTAATTGCAATAGGAAGGACATACTGTACAATGTACAATGTAGGCTACTGTAAATGATGTATTGACAAGCAACTTTGACTTTAAATAACGTCAAATATTATTTATTAAACCTATACCTGGATATTTTTTCTAATTTGTATCAAGTCAAAATTTCTTTATTACAAAAATATCAATTTACAATATGTGGGTTTTAAAGGTGATTAAGTGACGGTTTCCACGAGAAACAAATAGAGAAGCGGAGAACGTATTTAATTAGCACTTAATCACAGTTGAAATTCAAATGACTTTTGTGTAACCGGGCCTTATTATTTTAGTTACCCTAATAAAGTTACAGTTATTACAGCTCATAGTGTATAGAAATAGAATTTTTCCAAGTTTGCTTGATTTGAGCTTATCAGTACGATAAGTTATAGAGTTAATTTTGCTTAATGATACCCACAAAAGTATTCACTCGTGATTTGGGAAATGGGATACAAAGATTACATGATCAAGGTCATTAAAAGATACATGCATTGGGCAGTATTTGAACCGACGAATGTTCAGTTATCAGCAGTCCATCAGAGGTTGATAACGCCTAATCTCACTGTGCCACTGTAATCCACGAATTAAATGAAGAGTGAATATGTTTTGTTCATGACTTGAAGAAAAGTAATGCAAGTAAAATAAATTCATTGAAGCCGTCTGCCGTCCACTTTCTATGAATAATTTGAGTCATCAAGTGAGTTTTATCACAGACAATAAACCTACTGTATATGATAATGTATTTATATTGTGTTTGATATTATTCAATAATAAAGCAAATAATTACCATCCGAAATCTGGTGGAAGATTGGTCAGGGACATATCATTGAGCCCCAGAACCGTCAAGTTCTTGAGCTGGACGAAACCTGGTGGTAACCTGAAACAATTTGATAAAATTAAAACACCTCCAAGATTACGAGTATGTTGTAAAAATATTCTATGTTATCAATAATTATTAATAAAATTATCTAAATTTAAAAATCTACTTTATGAAAATAATTAAGAACTGAAAATTTTGTGAAGTGAACAACTACAAGACTTGACCTATTTCGGACTATGTGTAACCTCATCTAAATTTGGGAGAGGAATAGCACAAGGTTACCTTATTTTTTCTCTCCCTATCATTTTTTATAATGTACTTATTGTATGAATTAATAAAGAATAAATTAATAAATAACTTTACAAAAATACCTTGTATTTTTTTTATCTGAATGATATTGAAAATATTGACAATTCCACATCATTTCATAGATGGTTAATTGATGGCGGAAAATTAAAAAAAAAAACAATTCAATGGAAATGTTGAAATTGAAAAATATTGAATTTCCTCATCGTGTTCCTCGACTAAACAGAGATCTGCTAACATGTAACAGCACAAAGCCAACTCAATTCCTCAAGTTTAGAATAACAGCTCGATTCCTTTCAATACATAGTATCACATTTACAATGAGGACTCTTGAGGGTTCTGGATTGCAATTAGATAACAAAGTATCCTTTATCCTCTGTGTGAGCATCTGTCTCAAGTCACACCCGGCTGCGGCACCATTTCACCATCTCCGATTCACGTCAATGCAGTCTGCAGTCTCTATTCCTTTCAACATCCTACTACACAACTAATCACATGTTGCAAACACTTGACCTGGTTGGTGAATACTCCAATTCCCAAACCAATAGTATTAACACGAAATTGTATTTACATGCATATTTTACATATAGCCACTATCTTCAAGTCCGAAGCACTGGCTCCTCCTGAATTATCACTCACGTGTCAATTGAAATTATATTCACAATTTCTCAAGATAATGTTATAGGAGATTACCCTCATACAATTAGAACTTGGTTGCTTACAATACTGTGAACTTTGTTCTGAAACTTGAACGTTTAAATTAGTTTTATCTAAGAATATTGCAATTGAACCAAAATTTATAATTTTTGCAAATTATGTAAATATCATGTAATATTTACAGATTAGTCAATATTATTCACAAAGTAAAAATTGAAATTTATTCACAACACTAATATGTTTTATAACATTATAATAATACAATGATATAAAACAGTATAATGATGGAAAAAAACTTCAGTAGCTTGAAAGCTTTTAAATTACCTTGCTTTTATTGATGAATATTAATAGTGAATCAATAAGAACTGTTTGTAAAGTTGTAAACAGGTTGATTCCTCAGCGAAGTAAATTCAAATTATTTTGATTTGATAAATTGCTTGTTTGATAAACTTATCGTACAATATGTAACCTCCAAAAATTTTATTTACTAAAGTACTTCGATTTTAAAACACATTGAGTCAGAAGTATTTTATGATGTATATCTCTATTACTTGGGCGTTTTGTTCTTTACAAATATTACACTTGATTCTTCAAGGACACATTCAATGATTTATCACTGATTTATTCAATTTTGTGCAGATGAATCCCACGTAGGTTCGAGGCTTGTGCGTGGGCGGTAAGTAAATTTCAATTATGACGAATAATAGCATTTGTCTACATGGAGTTCGGCGTGGTTCCGTCATGAAACCAGACAGGTGTTCACTAGTAAGAAATGGCAGGGATTCTCAGATTCACAGTTCTAATCATGATATCAACGGTGAGAAACTATAATTTATAATAATATAAGTCTATCAATAATCATGAAATTTATAAATGTATTTATAAATCATAAAATAATTTACTTCTATTATAATAATAATATATGTATTCATAATCTAATATATCATAATATTACAGGAAATCTTTAAAACAGAGCAGCTGGTACACTGTCTTATTCAATTATCTATGAATGTCGATACTGTGGTTTAATAATATGTTTGTGAGTGTATTTATGAGTTGAACGACGCAAGGTGTTGTCTATATTTTGTTAGAGGATTGTCGGGCATGTCCTGTGGATGTGGACAGAGTTGACTGTGTCGAAGCCACACCAAGGTTGCCGGAAGTAATCGGATGCGGATGGTGGATGGTGGATGGTGGATGGTGGATGGTGGATGGTGGATGGCACGATCTGTGTTCACCGCAGCCGGCCGATTTGCTAGAGCAAGTTCATGGTCAATTTGGTCAACTCTTAACTGACAGCCACTTGTTATTCTGATTCGACGTTTCAGTGTCCAAGAGCGTATGTAAACAAATGTCACTATATCTAATTCAGTGTTAGAATTTATTTTAAAACAAGTATCCATAACATACATTTGAGACAGTATAACTTTTATGTTATCTCAAAACAACAAAATATTTATAGAGCTTTAGAGTAAGTTTTCAATATTGTTATTCTTGCTACATCACTCTATTTGGAACAACATCAATCATATCGAAATAATGTGGTTTTATTCAAAGGGGAGTATTTCAAAATTAAGTTATGGACAGTTTAATTATCAATTTTCTGTTTGAATGTACGAGTTCAAGCTAAATCATCAACTCTATACAAAACACAGAAAGGAACATATACAGGTTATACAAGTATGGAGATTATCAGATGATGCATACTCAAAAGTCAGTTATCATAGCACAATCAGTTTAATGCAGCAGATTTGTACTTTCTGAGACAAGATAAGAGGGGACATTCAAGAAGTGACTGAACTAATCTTCCAATTATCTTGATTGAAACCTGCACAGCAAAGCCGACATCAAAGTAATATTTACTTTAATCCAGGATCATCAACTTTGCCAATCCTTCACAAATGAAAGCAACTCGCTATTCAACAGAAAAATGAGAAATATGACTGGTGACAGTTCTTGTTAGTTTTCATTTCCCAACAAGAACTTTCTTTGAAAGATTGCACGTGATTGTGTTCCTTCTGCTTAGCTTCAGCTGTCAAAGATAATAATTCGCACTCCATGTTTTGCAGGAAAGTGTAATAAATCATTTGTGTAGGAGCCGGCTAATTGCGACCGGTGGTGAGGGGGTGGGGGCGTTGAGCGACGGCGGCATCTTGTCGAGATGAGGCGATCACTTTTGATTGATTAATGAAAGCAAAAGCAGACCGGAGAATCGATGTAGCTGCCATTACAGCACCCATCTCCATCCGATACTCTTGTTGCATTATTAGTCTTTCAAGCATTTTCTCTACTGAAAGATTGCTCAGGAAAATGAGGGTTGTTGATAATCCTTCTCTTTGTCGTAGCAACTAATTCATAATTATATTTTACAACAGTATAAACATCAATCCATTAATAAAAGCTTTGCTTTTGGTAAAACCTTTAAATATAGCACTTTTAAAACAAAAGTTCCTAATGATCTATTAATAATGTTATGAATCAAATTCACCCCTAATGATAGACCTTGAAATCAATTGTAAAATACAAAGACACACTAAAAGTAATAAATTGAAAATTACCATAAAAAATATTATTGAAAAATATCATACTTTGATACCAGTTCCCCGCTACCCTAATAGTATTTGTATACTATAATATAGCTTCACTAAATTTTGATGAGCATTAGGTACTATACTTACAAAATTATTATGGTGTCACTGTCAATACCCTAACCAGGCCTGATAATAAGAAACAATATCCTTCTTGATTTACCAAATAAATGTACAGGTACAAATGGAATGAAAAATAAATACAATAAATCTCCTGTTGTCAAGAGGATAATACAATTTTGGAAAATGAATAAAATTTATTTCCATCTTTAAATTAACTCACTCGAGAAAAATACCATTCACAAGTTATAAACTTATGTCAAAATGGAGTAAAGAGCTATGAGACACGATTTATTTTTAAAAAATCACAATAATTTCGTAATGAACAAATTAAAGTTCAATAAGTTGAAAAGTAATTACAAGGTTAGCATTAAATGTAATATTGCATTGATCAATAATCTGTTGAGAGGTGATTGTACCACAGCTTTCGCTAAAACTGGATTACATCATGGTAGCAGCACAGAAAAAAGAATGATAAAACTCTGTTTTCTTTCCTCAGTGGTAGCAGGAACAAAATACTCTTTCATATTTCAAACTTTCAAGACGCTTGGTAATTTGGTAACACTGATTGCAAAAGAGAGTTGATAAGAACTCAGTACTTCTACTTGAAGAAGCCATACAAACATCAAGGCCTCGAAAAACAACAGAAGACATTTGATCTACCATTTCTCAGTTTCTCACAAATCTGAAGGAAAAGGTCTCAACCCTGCTTTCGTTTTGATGAAGTGACGTAATTCTAATATAGAAGTTGTCAACATTCTTTAGCTATTGTGGACGCGATAAGCCACGGCTATTGTGGCTTTTGGTTACAGAAGGAGACATTAATCACCCATTTATACTGTGTTAAAAATTCATGGAACTCATAAAAAGTCATGGAGTAGTCTTTTATTAATGGTATGCTGTTTTGAATAATATTATTCTATTTTATTCAGATTGGAAAGAACCGTTTTTGAAATGCTTATCATCCTAAAGCATCAACATAGATTTGTAGCCTTGATGTGGCAATAAATCATTTTTACAAAAGAAACATTTTCCATACTTTGAAAGATTTTTGTGATGCAATACAGTATTCTGAAGTCTCATTTATCAGAAGATAAGACTAAACATTGAACTATTATGGATTAGCTGCCTTCCTATTTTATACAACATAAAGTGATACGTTATATAAATTATCAAGTAAACACATTTAAATGTTCATTATGATAATTTATTGTTATCACAAACCAATAGCAAGAGTTTTTAAATCCTATGTCCACTTCAATTGTAACCATAAGATATAGTAAACCCATAATATAACGTTCATTTTTTCAAATTGTATGTATCATTATAACATAAAGAGTAAATGTTGAAATGGTGTTGAATGCTTACATTGGAATGGGGTTGCTACTGAAATCTGCGACTTGAAGAGCTCGCAGATTCTTGATGTTTTCTGGAATGTCTGGTATATCTGAAAGCAAAAAAAAAAAATAATTATGGTAATCTAAGAGGTTTTCATTCGAAAATAGAAGTAAAATGTAACTATCTATATGGAGACAATAGTTCAAACATATAAATAATGCAATGCGCTCTTAAATGCAAGAATGATCATGATTATTAATAATATCATTGACACGGAGATACTAGTCACGATTTACACATGTCTTTTGTAAGGTAATTTGAACCGATCTGAATATCTTACTATTTTATTAACACCGATCACCTGTAAATCGATTACTCATTCAGTGTATTACGTACACTAAATTGAAGATGTATAAAATCTAAAATTTGAAATAGCTTTATTGTTAAATCTTACTCCCAGTAAAAAATATAAATTTTTATTTGTTCAAGTAACTAAACTTTACAAACAAATAGCATTTATTTATTTGATTACGTTTCTTTATTATAATGTTTCTGACTCAAAACAAGATATACACTCAATTTTTTTCATGTTGTAGAATCTAGACTGAATTAAAAGTTATGTCACACTGGTACTACACAATAAACAAAGAATTTTTAACCAGCAAGCATTATCCTATTATTCTTTGCCCATCATCAATGATATGTGTCATGTTAACTATTATTATTTCATCCAGAACGTCCTCATTTCACCACTGTTCCAATACGCAGAATAAGGTGCAAGTAAGTGTACTTTCACTACAAGAAGCAGCTCAACAAATGACTGAAAAGTGAAGCTTGATAATAAGCGGAGCATAATAATCGCCATTAGTCTTATCCTTGCCGTGAAGTGACCCTGGCCCACTCGTTATGGCAATTACCAGAGCAGGTTCCATTTCGAACAACGAAAAAATGCCGTCACTGGACAGTAAAAGCAGTTCCACCAAAAGAAGGAAATAAGGAAAGGTAGGAAAGAAGTCGTTTGGTTCAGTTTTGCATTCTCAGGGAAAATTGATGAGTTTCAGGAAGAAGTTTAGGCACATTACTGTTAGGAGCTGGTCATCACTGGAACCGAACCAGTGATTCCATCAAATCTGTAAATCGCATGTTGCATCATCATACTATTAGCTGTTGTTGAGTTTTCTGCGTCACTGCTCACTGGTAGTTTACATGTAGCATAGATCAATCACAATTTAAGCTCATTGTAGTATGAATATCTCCAGAAAAGAGCTGATAACCTTTTGAAACATCCTTTAATGAACGAAGTTAACAGCTTACCATATTCTCTCTCTAACTACTCACGTGAGTGAACAGAACAACTTTCAAGTTGAGCCACTCAAAAGTTTACAAAACAGGAGAATGGAGTTGGATGAGAGTGACAAGTTAGAGTACTTTGACAATTAAGCTAATAAACGTTGTCATGGAGGGCCTCAACAAGTTTCTACTTCCCATAGAACGTTAATCAACCAGGTAATGCTATCATGCTTCATCATGTTAAAATGGAAAATTTGGTCGACTTTCAAAGACTGAGATACTAATTTTAAAGGATGAGCTCAAAAATATTAAAAATAACTAAACCTTAGCTTCTCCAATCGATGGCTCTGTTAATCGGCTCACACAAAAATTATCAACAATAGGTTTTTACTATTCGTCTACACTTTTCAATTATTAGAACATGAAAGTTTCAATAGAAAGGTCTTCCAGCATCAGCTTATGTAGCTATAGGCTACATTCAAACATACAGCATCACCAACACTTGAAGAACAATACGATTTTAATTCAAAATTATTATTTCAAATACATTTAAGAGGAAATTAAATAGATATACTGAGAATGATGCTCAGATGAGCTGTTGGTTTGTGTGTGGGTAATGAGAACTGATGATGATTAGTGGACCTACAGCTTTAGGTGGGTTCCGAACCACTGAGAAGCTATTTTCAAACTCATAAATTGTATTTGGAGGAGTGAGGCTCTTGAATTGGTCAGCATTACATAGGGAGTATCTATCTTATCAGCGCGACCACAATACCAAATCGGTTCCCAAATAAATAATTAATAATAAAGCATTATTATGATCTACTGTTCCAATGATGGGCCATGAATTACAGCTTTTATAATGTGGAAAAAATTGGATCTGTAAAACATATTGAACATATATTCAAAAATACACAAACGTAGACAAAGTTCACAATATATAGTTTTTAAATCAAACCAAAAAAGAAAAATGATGTAGGCTACTTCAAAGAACCATCAGCCCATTAGACACTGTTTGGCATAAACTGAGCCACACTATAGAAAGAGATTTAATATAGTTTCAGGAAGAAGTTTAGGCACATTACTGTTAGGAGCTGGTCATCACTGGAACCGAACCAGTGATTCCATCAAATCTGTAAATCGCATGTTGCATCATCATACTATTAGCTGTTGTTGAGTTTTCTGCGTCACTGCTCACTGGTAGTTTACATGTAGCATAGATCAATCACAATTTAAGCTCATTGTAGTATGAATATCTCCAGAAAAGAGCTGATAACCTTTTGAAACATCCTTTAATGAACGAAGTTAACAGCTTACCATATTCTCTCTCTAACTACTCACGTGAGTGAACAGAACAACTTTCAAGTTGAGCCACTCAAAAGTTTACAAAACAGGAGAATGGAGTTGGATGAGAGTGACAAGTTAGAGTACTTTGACAATTAAGCTAATAAACGTTGTCATGGAGGGCCTCAACAAGTTTCTACTTCCCATAGAACGTTAATCAACCAGGTAATGCTATCATGCTTCATCATGTTAAAATGGAAAATTTGGTCGACTTTCAAAGACTGAGATACTAATTTTAAAGGATGAGCTCAAAAATATTAAAAATAACTAAACCTTAGCTTCTCCAATCGATGGCTCTGTTAATCGGCTCACACAAAAATTATCAACAATAGGTTTTTACTATTCGTCTACACTTTTCAATTATTAGAACATGAAAGTTTCAATAGAAAGGTCTTCCAGCATCAGCTTATGTAGCTATAGGCTACATTCAAACATACAGCATCACCAACACTTGAAGAACAATACGATTTTAATTCAAAATTATTATTTCAAATACATTTAAGAGGAAATTAAATAGATATACTGAGAATGATGCTCAGATGAGCTGTTGGTTTGTGTGTGGGTAATGAGAACTGATGATGATTAGTGGACCTACAGCTTTAGGTGGGTTCCGAACCACTGAGAAGCTATTTTCAAACTCATAAATTGTATTTGGAGGAGTGAGGCTCTTGAATTGGTCAGCATTACATAGGGAGTATCTATCTTATCAGCGCGACCACAATACCAAATCGGTTCCCAAATAAATAATTAATAATAAAGCATTATTATGATCTACTGTTCCAATGATGGGCCATGAATTACAGCTTTTATAATGTGGAAAAAATTGGATCTGTAAAACATATTGAACATATATTCAAAAATACACAAACGTAGACAAAGTTCACAATATATAGTTTTTAAATCAAACCAAAAAAGAAAAATGATGTAGGCTACTTCAAAGAACCATCAGCCCATTAGACACTGTTTGGCATAAACTGAGCCACACTATAGAAAGAGATTTAATATTAGAGATAAAACATTATAAATGATATTGATTGAACAAAAGCTCGTGTGTCCACTGGTGAAGTTATAAAGCTGTCGAAGCTGAACTGAAATCATTTGTACTGATGAAACAATTGTCTTTAGAAATTCTGTCACGAATGACCGATTTTAATGAAAATGCAGCAATACACACACCCACACACAATCCGGTCCATTCGGAAAATGAAGTGAGCTATCGCGTCGACAGAGCCGGCTGGCCCTCTGGCGATAACTCTGCCTACCGCACAATCACACAATAGGTGCCACCATACATACTCAGCGGCATCAATGTGTTCGGCAAAATAAATCATTTTTTTATTACATTGAAAACACTGGCATATTGTGTTTTCACTGATAAAACTACGTAGAGAGAAGTTACATCAATTGAAATTGAACAATGAACGTGGTATGAGAAATGAGACGTATTATTAGGACAAATTGATGACTGATTTTATCAATAATAAATCGATTGGACATAAATCATTATCCATCACTCATAAACAATCAAAATAATCATGAAATAGAATAATTATTGCTTCTGTATTCTCAATATTTTTAATGCAATTTTAATAATCTTTATTCCAATGCGATTCATAATTCCACAGAAAAAAACATATACACGTAATTCCTCCTAAGAGATCACCTTGTGGGAGAGAGTTTCATGGACAAGACAGTCTAGTTAGTATAAAATGTCTACAAATGGAACTTCTCTAGCGGAAGTTCAACTGATTTCGTTTATGTGAGTCATTATTTTTGAAAAAATATTTTTGTTATACTTCCTATTACACAATTGATGATTCACTAAGCTCTTATTTTTATCCACTGACGTGGAGCTGACTTCAGGGAATGGAGTCCCCACACCAGCTTCAAATTCGTTGAATTCTCAAATATCTGGTCTTCCAGTGTGGCCACAACTTTGAATACGCTACCATATAAGGAAGAGGAACTGGCAGGGACAGGAAGAACTGCTTTTGATTAGGTTCGACGACGATTACGATGACGAGTGGTGGTGGGTGGGAGGGGGTTCAGCGTCCGGATTTAGACGTGCCGAGGCAGAGGACAGAGATGGAGAATGTGGTGAAGAGATACTGAAATGAAAAAGAAGTAGTCTGCCAAGTTCAAGGCCGGTTGCATTTCGGCAGTGCTAGCCTCCAACTGGGGTCATTGAACCCAAGTCGGTTTCATCGGTCGGATAACCACCCCCTCCACCGAGAATACATATCCAAATAGTGCAACATCCACTGGAGGAAAGGAAATACAGTTAGATGCAGGCTTGCCTACTGGGTGCTTGCCAACACGATCCTGACCCTTCAACATACTGTATTAGTCTTTGCTTGGTTCTGGTCCGAAGAAATTGCGGATTATGCTACTTAACAAAATAAATTGGTAAATTTCACATTAGTTTACTTCATTCGATGTTTAGAGTCAACCATAGTATGCGTACTGCATACAGTATTCTCTTGTTTTATTTTCTCAACCATACATTTCTGTATTCTCAAAAACAAATGCATATAGATCCGTGATAACTAGTTTGCAATTACATTTTCTATAGTAACAATTCATTTGAATTGCATTATAGTTTTTCTTTTCAGCAATTAGTATTACAATTTTATTATAAGAGAAGCTGATTCCAAATTCGAATATTATCTTGGTATTATCTGGGTAAGTGGTAGAGTGGACATTATTGTCCAAACTTCGCCACGTCAGCAAATAAAAAGTCATTCAATTTTATTCTATTACAACTTTATATGTAAATTTTAGTAGAATTCAATAATATTTAAATATTTAATGTGGTCCACTTACATTATTATGATGGTGAACCTTATTGGAAGTATTCCATTAAAAACTGAAATATGAAATGTAACTTGAATTTCATCTTCATGAGTTGAGCCAATGAATCCATTCATGAAAGAATAAACAATACTCTTAATGAAAAATTGGCACTCATCTGTCTTTTAGCTTTTACGTCTTGTAGGTTTAATCTTCGTTTCTTGTAAGAAGATGGTTTCTTACGACCGGATATTTAGGAAATGACAATCGATGGTAGACGCATCCTGCAATAGTCACATCCTGTATTGATGTATTCTAATGGAGAACAACAGAATTTCTCCAACAATAAGGAAGATGTTTACCTTATAAACTCAGTAATAGAAAGGGGTTTCTCTCATAGGGGTTCTTGAATGCAATAGGAATCGAATTGAAAACAGTAAATGGAAGCGAGATGGTGACACTGTATTCCAACAATAACAGTTGCATGTATTCAGAAGGGAACAACCGAGAATCCTGCAACCAAATAGATTTCATCAAGTACTGTATTGTATTACATTGTGCATTGGGTTCCGGTTCCAGGAATAATTTCTCAACTATATAACAGTGCCCTGAAGCAACCCCTCAACTGAGCGTCAGAATCTATAACACGGAAGCTTTCAACAAATTTCATATGAAATTTCACATTATTTCAACCAAGAGTTGGTTGAGCAGGCTGGATTTTCTTTGAAGTTCTCAGGCATTTCACTAATAACTGTATCTAGAATGCAGCAAGCATTTTTGGTGCGACAGTACAAATTGACTTTGACGGCGTAAACACATCTTACGTTTATGCTCGACTGATAAAAAAGTACACAAATTAAACCGGTCGGTGTACGCCTGCAAAACAGAACGCGGGCTGCATCCCAAGCATTCAAGTTTCCGTTTCCAGACATCTCCAGTTTGCTTGCCAGTGGCTATTTTTCTTACAACACGCCGTCTCACTTGCAAAGCCATCCTCTCGCTATCACACAAGCAAGGACGCGCGATGCGATGCGTCAGTCCTCTAATAATTTTCCTTTTCTACTGACTCCTCCTTTTCTCCAGAGCACCAAAATAGCCGGCTGGCTCCAAACCAGTTGCACAAGATAAACTAACCGCCTGTGCTGAAACAGTTGGTTACCATAATCGAATATCATCATTATAAGCCAACGCGTCTTGTCTGGTATTTGGGGGGAAATGTATCAACACCAAATAATCAGAGGTTTAATGATTTTCAGTTAATTTCAACACACGAGTATATAATAATTATTAAACGAAAATCCTAATTAAATGCTGTAAATCACCCTGAAGACTTCTGCCACTGCAAATATTGACAACAGGGTTAACAGCTAGCTGAAAATTCTGAGAGTATTCGGGGTGATTATTTACAGGAGTTTTGTTTGATAATAATTATTCATTAATTAGCTTTCGAACAAATGCAATTTCTAATTTATTTTCATCTGTAGAATATAAGCTATATTTTTTCGAAGTTATGTTAGTTCAAGAAATAACAATTTTAGTTCTAATTGCTGTGAAATGTTTCTATAGCTGCGTCACTATACAGTAAGATACCGCATGACAGAATAACAAATAAATAAATTTCCCCACATGCTGCCCATGAATTGGGTTGCTCAAAATGATTATTGCTGAACCGTGATGATTAGGTGTCTACATGGAATGTTGGAACACTGATGCTAGGAGGACCAGTCTGAAATGATTTACTATGAACGGAAATGTTGAGTCATTCAATGTTGTGAATACACAGCTATATAGTTAATACGAATAACCATACTGTTTGATGGGATTAGAGCCCTGCATACTGATTCAGTAAAGTGGTATGCATCATTGTGGAGGAATACAAACGTCAACCTTGAAGAGAGCATCGTACAGCAGTACTTTCGTTGTTAATTATAACAATTAGTGGAAAAGAGGAAGCTGTTAACACTAAGGAATTGGGTCTTTGTAATCGCAATTAGATTCCGGTGCCGGTTTTGCAGGAAATCCTCAATCAGCTGGTAATAATTATTTACCAATGAGATTATTGGGCGCTTTAGAAGAAGAACGGTAAACAGAGGCTGAAACCAACTTGGAAAGAGCTTCTAGACTCTATCATGCACTCACGCACATCTTCGATAGCACGCACATCACGAAAAATTACACAACCAAGAAATTGGATCGATCAATTATGAATGGGAACTTCAACTTATGAGGCTATTGAATTTCGTGAAGAGAAATTGATTTGTTACAACAATAACTGGGTCAAACAATAAAGCAGTATAACTGAATCACTGAAATTGAAAATAAGATTGGTTGATCCAACACTGAGTCTCTCCATGATTAAATCACTTAATAATTATCTAATATTGAAGTTTGCTAATTTTCAAGTTAATAAGGAATACAGTTTAAGTTATCCACTTCCATGCAATAAAATATATCGTATTTCAATATAAGGTATACTTTCATCCGATCCTTGATCAAGAACTAAACCTCTTGGAGACGTTTCATGTCTGCTTTTCTCTCAACAATCTAGTTAACCGTTTTATGTTGCACTGCATTCCTCGACCTCCAGCCTCTAAAACGGGACTTTCAGAGATCACATTCCACCACACAGATTTCCACGCAATTAAAAACACCTAGCCATAAACACTAGTTGACTTCCAACAAATTTTTATTCAGAATGAAAATAGAACGAAAGTCTAAATAAATATTGGTAATCTGATGACTGGGCCTACTAACCTATGCTCTATACTACATTTTACAACTTTATAGGTTTCATTTTTTTCGTTGAAGAAGTACAGCATGAAAAACTCATCAAAAGTTGAAAAGAAAGTACAAAAATAAATATATTGCTTTCTCATTTTCAATTTATATATATATATATATATATATATATATATATATATATATATATATATATATATATATATATAGTCTCGTTCTCATACTGTTAATTAGTCCAGCCAATTGTAAAATACTGGCTAACAGAAATATTCACAAATTAAAAGTTGAAAGATCATAAGTGATAAGCTAGTGTAAATGTTTAACCAATAAACTGAACTGTTTAAAATGTTCTTGGTAGAGTGGTGGAATTTCTGTTTTAAAATAAAAATGTAGAAATATTCAGAACTTTACTAAATAAAAATCAAATTTATTGCCAAATGAAACTATTGGTTATAGTTCCTTATCAATAAAGCTTAATGGGTTATTTGTGGAATAGAAATTTTTAATTTTTTAACAATCTAGAGTTTAGTATGGAATTGAAAAACAATAATGTCAATAAAAAGGTCAAAAGGTCAAAATTGGCTTGAACTGTACATTAAAATTCAAGCTGATTGATGGTCAGTGATCTTATTCAGTTAATAATCACTATATTCCATCAACACTCGAAATGAAATAAAATCCATAATATTGTAACGGTTCCACGAATAAAATGTTCAGAGAAAGCAAGAGAGTTCACCATAAAAATTGATTGCTTTTCTACATAAAGAAAATACTGAAAGCAATTTGTACCAGCTTTAATAAGCTCTAGTTAGCGCTGAATTATTGGAGTGGGTTTATGCAACAACAGTTAGCGGGGGCAGAAAGGAAGCTGTACGTCTTGCAGTGAAGCAGCAACAGCAGTTACAGCATTTTGAAGAAGTAAATAGCATAGCGCGGTTAGATTCGCGGCATCCGCTGGAAGCGCTCACTTGCCAAAGAGAACGGAAATGACTGACTGATACTACACAGAAAACAAGAGCATTTCACAATGACAAACACAAGTTGCCGGAGCAAACAGATCGACTATCAATTGGACATACTTTCAGTACAGACGCACGTATGACGTCACTCCAGTCACGTGTGAAGAGCACTACGACGACTATAAAAAACGTTCCATCATATAAATTTCAGTATGAAAAAATTCAAATGTGAGTCGTAATAATTCAAGAGCAGGATATGAATTACATCTAGAAATAGAATGCAGGGCTATGAAAAAAGTCTCAATTCAGTCCTGAGCAGTAGGCATGAATAAGAAAAATTATTGTTGGATGGGATGGTTTCATGCTTTGATATAAGCTTAAACTTAATTTAAATTTCACATTAGTATGAATGTGCACTATTGTAGTGAAAAATTAGTCACACATTCTTTACGCATTAGCTAGCTAAGCTTGAATGCTTTTCAGGTACCTATTCAAACATATAGAGCTCACAGAACATATCTAACAATAATATATTATTGCTGTTGCTATTCGCTAGGATTGAGAATTCGCTAGAAATTTATTACTTCTTATTTCAAAAGTAATTCGATTTAAAAAAGATCGCTAGTGCGCGAGTTGATTCAATTATCATAAATAATGCTTTTTGATCAGAATCTACAAAAAAACACAATAGTCAAATCTAGAAAAACTCTACGAACTTATTTGAAAGCAGGAATGAATAAAAATTTGAAATTGTTTATCAAATATATGGAAGGATGACCGAATCTGTGAATTCACAGTTTTATCTTGATTAACTTGATCAAAGTTTTTTTCGATAGATTGCTATAGCAAGAATTCACAATTGAAAAATTCCCAGTTTTGATTTAAAATTTTTGAAAACTAAAGGATCTTGTTTTTGAACACGTTTTTCGAAATAACGACGCAGACATAAGGAAATTTACATTCATCCACAAATTCCAAGAACAACATACATTGAGCTATAGCAATAATATTGTTATACAGTACCACTCATCAAGTAGCCAGAAATAAACGTTGACTCCTGTAAAACTACAATAATCTGCTAAAAGGCAAAAATATTTCCACCAACTATTTCCTGCATCTATGACCTCGAGGTAAAACCAAATGGAAACTGTTTACTAGTACCGTATAGGCTAATAGCCTCAAGTGGTAATTACCTTATCAATAATCACCAAAACGCTTTCAATGTACTAATGATAATTATTGCAAAAAGGTTTTCAGTTGAGTCCGAATTTCTTCTAGCCTCAGAATAAACTATATTCAAGAAGTTCAAGTTGTTCTTGAACAAAAAGCTACTGATATTTTTAATATATGCAGTGCTTGAATACACATCAGTACCGTATACAGTAACTGGATTCACTCATCAGTTATCCTAATTATTATAATAAGTCAATCAATATTAAGGGACGGTTTCCGAGATCGGGATTTGGCTAAGTTCTAGACTTTAAATAGATGGAGTCAGAAAATTGTCTTTCCGAAACAGGGCGTAGTCGCAGTCATTGTCATAGTCACGTTTGAATTAAATTTCGAGAAACTAGAAAATTGAACACAAAATAAAATAATGAGAAAATAGTGTAGAGTTTCAGCTATTTTGAATTATTTAGGAATGTTTCACTTTGTCAAGGAAAAACGTTTCCAATTATAGAGAAACAAGAAAATAAATATTTATTTTGCTGTTACTATTACTGCGACTACGCCCCGTTTTGGAGAGTCAATTTTCTGACTCCAGCTGTTTAAAGTCTAGAACTTACCGAAATCCCGAGCTCGGAAACCGGCCCTAAATGGTGTGATATTTTTTCAATTCCAATGCAGTAAGTATGGTACTGACTAAAGAAGAAACATATTTTTCATGGACAAAAATTCAAAACCATCACAAATTCGGTGATTCCAAGAACCATGAAATGCTCAACAAGGCCCACCATATCAGCATATCTTCTTTCAAAGGCATTTCAACCAAATTCCAGTGTTCAATATTTTTGTGCAAGTCCATCGTGAGTCTTGAGAGATATATTTTTGAAATATATATCATCTACTCATAACCGCTTCTCAAACTATATTCGTATCTACTGATGAACAGGTAAAAAATAGAGGCAATAACAGAGGAATTGATAGCAGAGCAAAAAGTAATCAGTCCATTCGTAATTGTTTTCGTTTTCGCACAAGGTCGATTGTCAGGACTCAGAAAAATAGTAGAAGCAATCTGAAATTGAGATTGGGGAGAACAAGAAGTGAGAACAGAAGCAGTGGCATGACACATCCATTTGATTAGCTTTCACTTGTTCTTGCTAGCTGCAGTTCCGAATCCCATGCTCAAGCACGCCTCCTCCTACTCCTCCTCCTCCTTTTGTCGACTGTTGACAGACAACGCCTGTTGCTCTTCTACGGCAGCTACACTTCAAACTGTCAGCATTGGTCTGAATTGAAAGCAATGATGCTTAATACAAGGAAAGCTGACAGATTCAAGTGAATCTCACAATAGCAATAAGCGGCAAGGTGGCGACTCACTCACGTGATCAAATCCAACCTGACCATCTTTCTTCTTCTTATTTGTCACCTTTCCTGCCATCTCATCATCACACACAACAATACACTCACGTCTCAAGTCTAATCCGATTTAAAATGGCGGACCAGCCTTGGGCCGAAAAAGTAACATGAATCATGGTTAGTCGCTGCAGCACACTGCACAATGACAAGTTTTAAAATGGATAATTCATTCTTGAAAGGAATTCCAAGGTAGAATTAGGCAGAAGAACGGAGTATCTACAAATATATTTTTCAAGCACAGGAACGATTCCCCACTTAGATATAGGTTGTAGTTTTGAATGCATTTCTATGGTGTTCAAGTTGAATGTTTCTCAATACGAGAACGTTCGATAGTATGTAATAAGTATACTATATGACAAGAAATTATTGAGGACTAGCCGTCAGGCTCGCTTCGCTCGCCATATCCTGGACCCCCGACAGGATCGTCCAAGAATGAGATCAGCAGGCTCGCTTCGCTCGCCATATCCTGGACCCCCGACAGGATCGTCCAAGAATGAGATCAGCAGGCTCGCTTCGCTCGCCTGCATTTTTCATTATCATATTATATTAGGACAATCCAGTCGGGGGTCCAGACTAAACGTCTGGCTAAACGGATATGGCGAGCGAAGCGAGCCTGACGGCTAGTAATATAATATTCCCAGGATTGAAGTAACAGTGTCCAATCAATTTTTCCGCGATAAATGCATTTAAATCTTCAACTTGGTGCCAACCTAACAAAATCAACTCAACTTAATGCCAACCTGACAAAATTATTAATTTAGTTGCCAGTTAACAACTGTTTCGAAGAGGTACTCTATCTAGATTATAGTTCTATAGTAACATATGATATGGAAATTTCAATTCTAATTAAGAGATTGGGAGAAGAAGAATATACATGCTAAAAGACGAACTTTAAACCCTTAAAAACAACCCTTAGAGTTAAAATATTGCCAAAAGATTTCTTAGTGCGCCTCTAAAGGGCCAACTGAACATACCTACCAAATTTGAACGTTTTTGGTCCAGTAGATTTTTAGTTATGCGAGTGAGTGAGTGAGTGAGTGAGTGCCATTTCGCTTTTATATATATAGATGTAAATAAGTTTGAGTAGAAGATATTACATATCTTCCATTAAGTGACGGTGATGATCAAGATATGGTTCAAAAGTGAAAATAAGAATATGAAAAAATATACGGTTTAGGCAATTCAAACGAGAAAGAAAAAATATTAGAGAAGCTCTTGTTATCTGTAATCTGAAGTATTCCATAAATTCAGTAACGTAGTGCAGAATGTTAGGTTTTAGATAATACAGTACATTAAAAGTTTTCAAACCTGCAAGTTTCATGAGGCAGCAGTGATCTTTATCGCTACTATAATAATAATTCTTCAACTAGAAACTATCAGATTTGATTCCTCGAAAACTGTAACAATATAATCTTGATGCCACTCTGAAATAATTGCACAGTTGATTACTTTCTTGGAGAGCCTGCACAGTCTGAAGTGATTAATGTTTTATGGCGCAGAATGGAGCTTCATACACATTACACGGCTGGTTTTGAGTGATCTTAGCAGAACGGCGTCTCAGTTCATTTTATTTTCAGCACTTTAAAAGCCCACCGGTAGGCTGCTGTTGGAGGAAGGAAGTACTTGCTTCCCTTTCAATTGTCCGTTAGCACTATTATTAAAGCCCTAATGCATTTTACGACACAGAAATTCAGTATTAAACTGTCATATAACTGCAAGCCAGCAAGAAGTCATACTGCTCAAGCTTGTGATTCTATTTACCGAACAAAATTCTGAAGGGAACTGAATTCAATGTATAATTTATTCATTAGACCTGATGTAGGAAAAATAATCACTTCAAAACCATATCAGTCCATAAACCGTTAACCCATTATTTAAATAAAATAATGAAATGAAGTATATTCGAGGACCTTCCATCGCCATTTATTTGCTGAGTAAGTGGTCAAGTTATTATGTTAACTTGTCAAACAAGGACACCAAAACATGGTCAAACCTTGAGGTGGAGATGAGAGTCTCTATCAAAAGCCATATAAGCAGGAATCTAGTAAAAGATCTAATAGTCAAAACAAGCAAATATCGGACATTGAAAAAATCCAATAAAAAGACCATATCTCAACATTTTAAACTTGAAATATTGGTACTTGGTATAGAATCCAATAAAACAGATAAAATGTTGATAGACCAATTCACTATAATTTTTATGATATTATTTATTCACAATCACAATTAAAATATGATTGGGAGAAGACAACAGGCATCCTCAAATACTTAAAAAAATTATAGTTTCTGGTCTATCTTTCTTCAGAATACAATTTAACACACAGTCCTAAAGTTTTATAAATAAAATTTACTGAACAACAGCTATTAAAAACTAAAATGAACTGACAAATAATACCGACAAGGAAAATAGGACGTATTAGTCTCGCTCACCAAGGAATCAAGAAGTGTTTCCCGGAAAACTATTTTCCTTTCTAATAATCAATGGGAAAATACTGGTAGATGACTACTTGCAGTCATCTTTTAAAGTTTTATTGGTGACAGGCGAGTTGCGCTGCTGTTGGGTCATCATCGACAGCGAACAAAAATGGTCCATTGTTCAGTCATCCTGCCTGCATCGTTGCGGGAGCAGCCTGACTTCACGGTCGTCCTTCATGGGCGATTGAAAAAACTGAATGAGACCTTGCATTCCTTTCTCGGTACACACTGAAATATACCTGCCACTCACAACACAATTTGGCAACGTTGCTACAAACATTTCTGATGCGCTCACATGCAATGTACTTATACACACCTATATGATAGGCTACTCTCTTCTCAGAGCAATGAATGAATCAAGGTGAAGTATTCCGTTATCAATGTGAAAATACTCTTTATATTTCAGTGACGTCTGGGCAAAAGAACTGGAGCTGATCGGGTTTCAACTACAGGACCTAGATTTAATCGTAAGATTATAGTCCTAAGTATTAAATTGAACAAGAAATTAATTGAAAACTGTACGATGAAGAAAGAGGAATATTTATATCAAAAAACACAATCAGTTTCAGAGTAGAAAATGTCCAGTTTATTGAAGGAGAGGATGTTTAACAAACGTTAAACAAACTGTAAATTTACGTTAGAATGGAAATGTTTGATTCGGAAGTCAGTTGCACAGGAAAGCTCTCTCAGTTCCAACTGAGTAAATAAAGACCGAACACTGATAGCGGCTGAAAATCCCACCAAATAAACATTCAACAGCGCCAGAAAGCAACGTTCCACGGCAATGTATGTTACTGAATCCTGCAAAAAGTTGAAGTTAATGTGAAAAGTTACATCAACCACAACTATTTCATTCTGCTATCTCGTTTAACTTTGCTTTTTTCTAGTTGGAAAGAAATCTGTTTTTTCTTTCAAACAACAAGGATTTTACTGGTATAGTTGATTATTTTGAAGCTTCATAGACTAAGATATTTTATCTTCCATAATCAAATCATGATATTTAATTTAAAAACCAAATGAAATGCTTGTTGTTGGAATGAAAGAAACAGATTCAGATACGAAAGCAACAATAAATAGTACAAAGTGAGCTTGATTAACAGTACTACGAGTATATTATCTACTATTGTAATATAGTAATTATTACATTTGTTCACTAGAAGTACAGTGGGTTTCATCATCTGATTATTAATAACTTTTCATTAATAAGCTTCAGATTACTTTCCTAACTCTTACAGAAACATCTTCAGTCCTGTTCGTTTTGTAAAATGAAAACATGAATACCCTTTCTAAGATTATTGCTTAGCAATAAAGCAAGTTGAGACCGGAATCAATGCTCTCAGATCAAATAAGATGTGTGAGGAGAAGTTTTCGCTTGACACACCACTGGCGCACAGGCACTGTCCAGTCCCCACTCTGTCCAGCTCTTCGCTTCACGTCGTCATAGCAACAGCCGTCCACACTTGAATATTTTTTGTCCACCACCGTCAACGAGATAAGATTAAATCTGTGCGTTGTCAAGCAAAGTTTTCCGCTTTCAAGCTACGGTTCGATGTATTCTAGCACCACACATTATGAGAAGATGGGCAGGATTTCTAATACAGTTCGAATGAATTATTTTGGAATATTGTAGGTACTAGTAGGAACGATCTTTGAGCTTGGAAACGTCTGATGATTACATTTAGCAATATAATCTTTTAATCATGTCTCAAATACATAAGAAATTCAAAAACTTTCAATTTGCAAACTATTCAAATCCTTTCCAAATAAATACAAAGTCAAACACAGTTCAATGGGCTGAGAACCCCCAGCTTTTATAGAATTGTCAGTTGTTGGATGTACAGTTGTTCCCACTGGAATCCTTATAAAGGAACGCCACCAGTCCTGAATGAGATGAACAACTGACCTCACCAAACACTGATTAGAATCGTGATAGAATTAGCAACAGGTTTATCTTGTTATAGTTATTATAATGTTCATAGTGGTTGTAATTATTATCATTGCTGGTCTGACAACAACATATAAGCTTGACTATGAGCAGTGAAGCGTGCCTCGGTAAATGCTGTCTGCTAGCATGTAGGAGTCGACTGCTTGTGTAGTATTGGTGTAGGTGGTGTTCACATCAAGTGACCTACCTCGTGCACTAAAGCATCCACGATTTCCTCAGATCAAAGTTCTCAGCCAACTGGAACTAGTACCGTTACCACGCATAACTGAATATGCTTGCTAACTATGATGTTGGTATTATTGGAGATTTTTCACTTTACCAGATAGAAAAGTACAATGTAACAAGTCTGATACCTAGAACTGGTTATAGTGATAGTGAGTTTCCAATATTGTAATTCTAAATATGCAACAAAATGTAGATTAATAAGTTGCTGACAGAGTCAATACAATCATCAATCTCACACAAATCCAAGATTTATAATAAGGATTATTGTACTTGAAACCAATTATAGCACCCATTACTAATGGTTGGTTCTTAAGGCCAACACATTCCACCAGAAATCATTGACCTTCTGTGGTCAGAATAGGCTGGCTCGGTTAGTCCTTCAAAAGACAAACAGCCGATTTCATTCTCAAGGAAGATGCCAAATAGAGAACACTGTCAGCCGATTGTGTGACGTAAATAAATCTATAAGAATTCAGCTGGAGTCAAAATAGAAAGGAATTTATTTCGTAACTTTCAATTGGCTACTACTCCCGCAGCTGAGCAAGGATCTGCTGGCATAAATATTATATTTTAACAAAATCAAAGTTGATTTCGAGACATTTCATTCTAACAAGCAATTACGTTGAATATTGTAGGATCAATCAATATTTTTGAAACAGAAAATATTGCACATGGTGGAGGAATAACTGGAATTTTAAAACCGTCAGCAAAACTATGGAATACTGAAAAAGGTATAGGATACACTCTTTACAGTAATGGACATAACTATTTCCATCCGAGGCTAAGTTCTATGAGATTTTAAAGATTTAAATTTTTTGAGATGATGAAATTATGCTTATTGTCAACTGTGGGGAGAGATTGATTAACTGCCTTTATTAAAAACCTAGGAGGGCGAAGTTATGGCGCAGCCGGCCCTCTCTTACACTTAACCCTCCAATACAATTCTAAGTAAAACTAAAACACTGTACAACAAAGATTATATGATTAAGAAAACAAACTAAAGAGAGAAAAGAGAGGAGAAAATAACAAAGATCATTATCATGATCTATGAAAAATGCAAATGGTCTACTTTCAAATTAGCAACAATGAAGCTTCTATAATTTTAATAAAACACTTGTTTGTATGTATTGTCCAAGGAGATTCCTCATCATTCTGAAGTGCAGTATGTTGCGAGATGTTTGAATAGACAAACTTGGAATGAATGAGAAGGTTTTCCGAGTTGAAAGAAGAAGCGTTAGGGGAATCTTCAGGAATTTGTCAGTAACAGTAATACGAACGAGAAAGTTCTCTTATTCATGAAAGAGAGTCTTATTCAATTCCCTCGACAGTTTCTGACTCGTACACAGCTCACTATTCCCAGATTAATGCGACGACTGATGATTTTACTTCTCGAGGAACTTCAATACTCTTTGAACTAACTGTTATAAATATTTGAAAGCCATATCCCAGTCCAATTTCTCTTCTCCATTCTATTAGTAACGATGCGGTTGGTATAATTCAGAGACTTGAAGCCCTAGGCGGTTCACGAAGAGAAGATGAGGTCATCGACCGCACTGCACTGTTATGAAACTGAAGCCGGCCCAAGGCGTTATGACCTCCGCCGCTCTTGACAATGTCGGATCAGACCAGGCCAACGCCAGCCACATTTATCTTCACTATCTGGAAAAGATTATTTGGCGCGTTCCAAGCCGTAAAAATAATAGTTATTGAGGCAGAACTATGCTTAGCCATAAAAGCTTGTGGGGTTTCAACGGTTGGAGCTACAAGAAACGGATCAACTGAAGAATGACAGTGCTGGCGACTGATAGGATGGAACAGGATGCAGGAGCAAGAGCCACCATCACTTCATCCATCGACCTCATTCTTCTATATCACAATTCATAAAAACGTCATTCCACTCCCCTGGTTTCACGATCTTCGTGAAACGATGAGTAAAAGTTACTACAAAGTGGAAAAACACGGTTCACACAGTGTTGGTAACAGCACGCTCTAAAAACCGTTCTCTGACATGCTGTAAATTAGGTTTTTACTGCATATTCTCTTTTACAAACCTTGTATAGTACATCTAGTTGGTGAAAGGAATGTTTTACCTTTTACCAGGGAATATGTCAACAGTTCATACGTTGTACAGAATGGTTCGAACTATCGAATTTCAAGGTGGCATCCAGAACCAAAACTCACATTGGAAATTTTTTTCATGGCCTAAAAATGTATAAGTTGGAGCTCGTTAGTGGCTAGTAACTGGAACATTCAATAAGAGAGGGTAATAAAACATGGGGGTGTTGTATAATCTATGATGCCTCAGACCACTGTTCATTGTAAAACTGGTCCGTAAAATATCATAACCTTGACAATTATACAGAGTAGATTACAATATAAAAGCAACACTCTAACCGAAACATGGCCCGGACTGACCTAAACCGAAACATCCGGTCTCACAGACCGGGTCTTGCTTAAAGTGTTATATTTGATATATTTTCTACTAAATATGAATTTAAATATTTTTCATTAGTAAATTTCACTTACAGTAAAGTATAATATGGATTTCAGTTGCAAATTAAGTGATGGAAGAATAAAAAAATTTGGAAACATTGATATGTAATAAATGTATGATGTTGGATGTTAGAAAACACACAATACAAAAATCAGTGTAAGACACTATCAGTTACTACTAAGAACAATAATCATGGAGAAATATTTCATCAATATAGGATTTATAGCAAAACTGAAAGGTAATAATTGAAAATAATAATGTTTTTCATTGTTATCAAGAAACTTGTTTGAGCAAACGTTTTAAGGCTCCAGTTAAGTTCATAAATAACTATAGTGGTCGGAATCATCTGTTTTGTCAAGTGAATGTTTATTTTGTGACACTTCATTGTGAAGCATCATATTGAAACAAGTTCCAAAGGCTTGAGCTTGTATGGTTGATAACTCATCCTTTGTCATCAATTTTCCTAAACCAACGTTTTCTAAATTACAAAAATTAGTTTTTCAAATAAAACATGTCAATAAAATACCGAAATAATGAAGAACATTAGAAAAAAATTGAATGCTCAAAATATCTGTTAGTCGAAACATCCGGTATTCTAGACCGCTAAAAAATAAACGTTATCCGAAAGATCCGGTAGCTGAGAACGGTACGTTTTCAATAGATTGATGTTTACTTGATAACCGTGAGTTGGGGACTGACGAGCATTGTTGGAGAATGTTGAGGAATAGTGGGGGGGGGAAGGTATTAGAGCGGGCAGCAATTTTTGATTCACAATTTTGCCACTATAGAAAAAATAATTTTGCCTCTGGTCTCACAGACCGGTGTTTTGGTTAAAGTGTTAATTAAGACTGAAACAATATCTGATATGCTGTGAAGTATTTTCTTAACGACAGACGAATGTCATTATTTTAGGAAAATACAGCCAACATAGTCTATTTATTGAAAGAAATAAAATTAAATTTGGTAAAATTCATCAAACTAGAAGTTTCGTTTTACAGTGTCACAAAAAGCAGTAGCTTAGTGCATTATTATGAAAGTACATTGGAAAATTAACGCAAAATATATGTCGACATGAAATTACAGTATCAGAGTTAGCAGGACAGACTGCTATTGAATTAATTAAAGCTTTCACAAAGCATTAATCAATAACGTTTTGAATGAGCTGGTAGTAAAATAGTAGGCCACTAAACTGAGGCCGCCTGCCTGCCAAAGCCAACTGAACGTATCGATCCAATTGAACGGACGGTGCTGATGAAAACAGGCATAAAGAGGCAAGACAGGTGTAAATAAGCTCACGCCGTTCACCCCCCCCCCCTCTAAACCCCAACCCTCATAAATCTCAAGAGGCGGCTTTATTCGAGCCGCAAACCTAATTACGGCTAAATACTTGCATGCTTGCACATTAAAACAACCAAACGTGTTCGGCAATGTTTAGTAAATTACAATACCGAACTATACACTATTCGTTCTACACATTACAGTAAAAAAATATATATATTTTTAACCCAAATCTCAATGACACGAATGAAACTAAGTTAAATCACATGAGAAACAATTCAATTTCTGATTACGAATAGTAATTATGATGAAGATCTGAATTAGTAAGGACAGTTGTCCAAAAATGATTTTACTACTAGGCCTAATGATTGATGTAATAAATCAATGACCCATATGTGCACAAATTGAATTTTGTTAAAAATGCACACAACTTTTATTAAAAGGTATTGTAGAAGTATTAAATAACTAAGTAAGACTAACCAGAAGTAAAATTCCTAATACACAGTGATTGAGACGACTTTTACTATTTTGTTTTTGATATATTGATTTAATTAGCTCAATTTTAATAATAACCTGAATTTGCGAAGAAATACTGTCTCCTTGAAAATTAGTTAGTTGAATCAGATTAAATCTTAGTTAAATCAGATGGAACTCGGTGGGTTTGCATCATTGTAGGCCACTTCGAGGTATGTTTAAAATTTCAAATAATATTCTTTTACAATATTTAAACTGAATAGAATAATTGCAGATCATTGATAAACGTGAACTTTACTTTGACAGACGAAATAGATGTAGTTCACATATATTATATCAATGAACCGATAATTATTAATTGTATTGTTTAGTTCTATTCTATAGCCAGTTTTGTTGTCAGATTTCTTGCAGATTTAGGTCATATTTTTTGCCTTTTATTTACTGAGTAAAACTAGATGAACCTGGAGTTTTACTACGTGGAAATGAAAATATAACGTGTTTTCACATAAAGATAAAATTACACTTTCTGTAGACTATATTTTTGAATCTCATCCAATCTTTGGTTATCTTGAATTTTGAGTTCTGATCCCTCACCTACACACCCAAAGAAAGTCAGTTTGAGATCCTAAACCCACTTAGGGAAATGCTCTCCAACTATATTTGGATTTTCTACTAGGAAAAAATCGAACCGTGAAACGCTGCAAGCAGTACTATTAACACTGTAAAAACTTGACTGATGAAGAAGTCTGTTTTGACGTCCTTGACAGTGAATCCAGTGCTAATTAACGCCAAACAAAAACTGAACAGCCAGTTTTCAACAACTACAGAAGCAATTCATCCATTCAGTTCCGCACGAGGAAAGTGAAGGATTAAAACAAGCCATCTTATTAATAGAACAAATAGACGCAAGTTCCCGATTACGGTCACATAACAGATGTGAAGATCTCTTAATCAATGGCAACTACTCGTATGAGAAGTGAAAGGATTACTGAACTTTCATTTTCATCGGAATTCATTTCCTAAAGAAAACTTTATTTTGTAAGGAAGCTATGAAAATGGAAATATGAAAATCTACTCACCATTTCTGGAAACGTCCAACTCAACCAAGTTTTCGAAGTTTTGAATTTCAGGTGGCAACCTGTGAATTTCATTGTCACTAAGGCCTAGCCTACGTAGTCTGTGCAACCGAAAGAAGTTCTGCAACAAAATAAACAACGATTAGTTACAGGATGAGCTCTGTGATAATAACTAATTTCAATATCTACATAATCAATTAATCATAACCGAGTTAACCATTTTTGATATCGCGATATAGCCAAACGTTGAGGCCTTGTGACATGGGTCACCAAGAAAGCAAAATATTTACGAAGAAAATACAGCGAACAGATCTGTTCGACCCAAAAAGAGGAACTGGAATAGTTGAAAGGGAGAAGGAAAAGGAATAGAAGAGGACAGTTGTAGTAAAATGGCAGTGGTGAACTGAGCGATGATTATACTGGAGCAGAGCTCTCTTCAACATTCCATAATTTGTGGTGGTGGTGGTGATGATGATGATGTCTGTCTATTCAATATCAATACCGGACGATCATTGTGACTATAAAAAATATTATTATCTCATTGACTTTTTCAACATAGACGAAGTCTATTTATATATAATATAAAATATTATATGACTAGCTCATCAAACATTATTAAAATAAAATCAAGTCGATAGGTGACTCATGTCACTGAACTATTTTCTTATCAGTTAGAGAGCATATGGCTATGAGTCATGCCAATGTATCATTTTCACCACAATATTCTTTAGTATCCAAACATAATAAAGGGCGCGACGAAAAAGTTCTATCTTGAGCTGATAAGTTGATCAAGACTACCAATCCCCACACAAATACTATCAGTGAGATATTGCACATTTAATCCCTTCCAATAGAGAGTGACAATGATTCAACACCAACATCGACGAAGAACACAACTGAATTTGGGTTACCTGATAGATTAAATAAAAATAGAACTAGATCACGATTCCAATATTTCCTAGTGAAATTCAAAGAGGGTAGCTGGAAATAATTAATGAGAGTAATATTTTAAATGTAAGTGTAAGAGTATATTCTATATTAGATCCATAGTTAAGATACATTTATTAATTTGCAGTATTGCCACCTTAGAGTGTTTGTAAGACTCTAAAAAAATATTGAATCAACAAATTGGTTTAGGATGCTCGTAATTTTCCCCTTAGCAGACCTCAGCAAAATCCACAGGTCTGAGAATAATATCTTTCCTACAGCAGAATGATGCTCAACTAACTTAGTAACTGAAGTTTCAACGGAATATACGAGAGTTTCTATATTCTCTGACTGAAACCGCCTGGAACATCATATTACGATAAACGACAATAGTTTATCAACTTTGATGGGTACTAAGCTATCAACAATAGAACATTATAATTGAAAACAACTCTTGGTACGCCATCAGATATGAGAGACAATGCAGTCCCTAAACCGATGAAAGCTATATAAACTGTTGGTGCTGGTGCTGGTGCTGCTGCTGTGAAGCCTGAGATGAGCGAAGAGATTTGAGCAAGTGTGAGAGATAATAACCTGCTTCAGTAAAGAGACGCTCGCCCGCGCTTACATCCCAAGCAGGGAATGACACAAATGTTTCACAAGAATGAGCTGAGCGTGAGCTGTGAAACGTCAATAATAGCGACAAAGGTGTGAAAAGCGTATCTCTACTCCACGTTTGAACCATTTTTCCTCTTTTTGTGCTCTGTAAATGTGAACACCTTCACCTCTGTCAACATCTCATCACAGTATTAATAATCACTCATCCAGAATTATGTTTGTGATCAAGCACAAACCCGTATGCTAATTTTCTCTGTTCATGAGCGCAGCTGATGGTGTTTTTCGAGCAATGAATGCATAATATTATCTTCTGCAATAACATTTCCTTTATATCAAACATTTTTTGAAACTTACACCTTGTGCATGTAACGATTTTTCACTTGAGCAGAATGAATGAAATTTAGACCTTCTATTTTACAGGATAGACGTACATTATTAACTATTATTCATAGTTGAGAATGATATTGTAACCTATGTTTTAATGTATTATTTATGTATTTGAATATAACCAACTTTTTGAGGTCAGCCTTCTGAGGGCATAATTAATAAATTTACTATTCATAGGATTCTGATTTCTACTTGTGAATACGAACCTTAACTGGAAATGAGTGAAGATCTACAAATTTCCTCAAATAGAAATCGCTCTAAAATCGATATCATCGCACTCTGACAACCAATATTCAATATTTTTTCATTTCGAACTCATCTTCTGGCCATCCGTTCGCCAGAGACAAAAGACGCAGATACTCGTAGAATAAGGAATTAATGCTGAATATTCAGCATAACTGAATAAATGCGTACTTCATTATTCTGAAGCTTCAATGTAAGAAAGATATTTTGAAGTACAAAGTTGCCAATTATATTTTCTGTTCATTTAGTTTTCACAGTTTAGCATAATGAAAACCACCACATCATATTTATACTGTAAGTGATTGTGAATTCTCTCTTTAATTGAATGCGCTTTTAAAAGATTATTAGGCTTCAATGCATGAATGCTAATAAAGTAAGTGTTAGATTGAAGGGCTCATCACACTGAATCTATTAATTTATAGCGTTTGAACTGTTTATTTATGAGTGGAAATGTAGGTGGGTCTGATTTGAGTACAGTATACATACAGGCACTAGGCACCACATTCACACATTGTTTGCCATACGAAATTTGTGTTGTTTCGAAACGAACGATGGCCCATATTTGAAGTACAAATAAAGACAAATGCCACATTGAAAGCAAGTCAAAACCGAATGAATGCCAGCAGCCGCTGCTCAACTGAAAATGGAACGCGATGAATATTCAACGGCATGCATTTCGCTACAAACATCACAGCTCGCTTTGCTATTCATAACGCACTAAACGCGCCGCGCCGTATCTTACAAACAACAACTCGGCATTGTTCAACATTCTACGTTGTACTATACCAAACATGCTAAATTTAAAACATATTCAATAATTGGAGATTGGAGAGGATCATTATGATGTTCACATTTGTCTTTTGTCTCATTATCAATAATTATAATCAATCAACCTAATTTCGAAATTTGTGAATAATTGTAACTTGTGAATGGTTCACTTTTTCCAGATACTACATACACTATATTTCAATTCATCTGTGATGAAGGAAACCAGTGTAATTATGTTGGTCTAGCAGCAAATACGACAGAAACTATACTAGAATTGTATTATCATCAGATGATAATACAATATATTCATAGATTCTAAGAATCATTAATGGTTTGATACTATAGTGCAGGGCTCTCCAACCTACGGCCCGCGGATGGATTTATTCCGGCCCGCCGAGAGTTATTGCAACAGATTTTTCACAACAACTGTGAGTTCAGTACTCTTCTCTTACTAGCCACTCCATTTCTTAATAAGTGTAAAATTAGCTGTAAAGAAGCAGCGATCAACCATTGTGAGATATAAGCAAATGGTCTGCACGGACTGTACATGTCCCTGTTTGAACGCTACAAAGAAGGTAACCTACTTCCATTTTAAAGTTCTCTCCAAGAAATAGACTTAAAAAATATAAAAACCATGTTCGAGCTATGTTTTCTCTTTTTGGATCTACCTACAAGCGTGAGCAGACATTTTCAAAAATGAAGTTTGTTGAATCCAAATACTTCCTTGTCAGATGAGCATTTGAAATCAATTTTAATGATCGGAACCACAAAGTTTGATCCTAAATGGGCGGACAATTCAAGTGGAAAACAAACTCACTAAAAATGAGTATTCTCTTTTAGCATGGTAACTTTTTATAAATTCATGCATTGTCAAGTTTTCTTATGAGATTTTTACACTAAATAAATTGGACTTTTTATTAAAATGAAATTAATTGGTTTGTTTCTTCCTAATTAAACATTACTTAAAACCTCTCATATTATATAATAATTGTACACCCCCCAAATCCCCGTCGTGTGTGTCCCCACAAGTCAAATTCCACGTACATCCTTGTTATTGGGCCTCTAAGCCTCCCAAGAATTAACAATGTGGCCCTTGGAAAAAAGAGGTTGGAGACCCCTGCTATAGTGAGTGAGGTTTACGATATAATGGCAGTTTAGAAAGATATGGAAGCAGCGTTGCCGAATCTCTGCCTTGCCTCTTGATTAAATTCTAAGGGGGGTTCCCAAAAAAGGTCAGCAGTGTTTTAGAATGGCTACCACTGACGTCTTTTTCTGGGTTTACAATCCTCAACTTGGGAGGGAGTAGCAGCTGAGTTTTTATAATTTCACAATTATTTTTATCACTAGCTGGTAACCCGTGTTTCGTACTGAGGAAAATTTGGTGTTGTAAAAGGTTATCTCGTTATGTCCAGGAAACATTAAAAAATAGGTTAATAATATTTATTATTTTGTTCAAAATTACAAGGTCAATTTTTATAGGTGTTAAAAATTTTCAGCATAAAAAATGAGTTTGGTAGACTGTCTTGAACCCGCAACATTTGATTCATGAACAGCGCGCGCTACTAAGCACTTAGAGTAAGGCCTTATTGGTTGGGCTTTTATAGTTACGTAAACTTTGAATCAATAATTTTTTGAATAATTATTAAATTAAAATTGATTATTAATAATAATGAAAATAAGCAATAACCATCCTCGGTAAATTCAGAATATTTATGCAAACTTTCTAGTTAAACAGTATTTCAGACGTGATGATGCATCATTCGTGTTTTTCCTTTCCCGTAGGCTACATGTGTAAGACAATTCTTTCTTTTATAATATTATAAATAATGAGTCATGGATAAAACTGTTCGCCTCTGCACAGGATGCGTTACTGTGCTGTTGCACAGGTTATACTACTACGATTACAACCATAGCGACAACAAGAATGTGATGGAATGAACGACATTATTTTCATAAGTGTCATTCTTGATTAACTGAAAAATGAATATATATAATGAATCACAGATAAAGTGCGATCAACAACTTACGAATTAATTTTCCATGTTTAATAAATTGAGCAATAGAAAATTCAAATATTATATCCTTACTTGCTAGTGCAATTGGGGGGGGGGTCAATTAATAAACATTCAATCTGTTCTGATGAATAAATAATAATTTAGAGTTAATACACCAATCTGAAGCAGTAGAGGATGGATGAAAATGGATGAATCAAATAGTTATCCTAAGCTCTAATAAAATATTAATTATTAAAAAGTGATTTGAGCGAAATACTTTTTACAGATAGTAGGCCGTAGGTCATTAGAAATACCTTCAATGGTTATCACAGAATTGATCTTTCATTAGTTTATATTTCCCCCTTTTGTTATCAAGATTTCTTACGCGATCAGGCTTTCTGTAATGGCATGTAAGAGAGAATAAATTATGAAACGTGACTATTTAGATAGAAAGTTTTCACAAACAATAACATCCAAGAATACTGATTAATTATGAACTGGAGAAGAGTAATAACAAATGCTACTAACACAATATAAAATGTCAAAAAACCAGAGATCAATTATTGTATATGAGAAAGTCATGAAAATGAAAAAGTACAATCGAGAATTGAAAAGATCAAGTAGAGAGTTGAGAGGAACCCATGAACGCATACCAGATGGGAAAAGGCTTGTGAGTTAGAATTCACAAGGAGAATAATGTTGAATATGAGGAATGCGGAATTTGCCAACAAAGTGAGTTGAGCAACTTGCAGAGAAATAGCTACCCTGCGGCTACAACTTTAGTGGTAAGCAATGCCAAGCCAACCAAATTCAGAGAGAGAGGCACATGCTTGGAGGACATTAAATAGGACAATTCACCTGAAAAACATTTGCATGAATACCATGGCAACAGCTCTTTTCAGGATTTCTGATAATATTGGATATGATAGAATAAAATCTATTGAACTGGAATATAAACAAAGAATATAGCAATAAAATTTAGTATAACAATAATAATTATTGTTATACTGAATAATTATGATGTTATAAACAATTAAATTTAATAAAACAATTATGTTATAAACTTAATAGCTGAAAATATTTTCTCATTAGTCGTTTCTCTAGATGGTGAACTGGAATTTTTGGCCAGAAATTCAGTACACGATAGCAAAACGAGTGAAAATTTTCTTCTTTCAATTTTATAAAATTTTCTATTAGACCTATATTCAATTACAGAATAAGTACGATATGGATCATAAAAAGCCTATATACAGTGCAATGCAATGATAAATAAAAGTGATTCATTCCTATCAATAGCAATGCCATGAATGCAGACAGAGATTAATGTAATAAAATAATATGAGACTTTCCAGACATTATTTGGTCTGAAATGCATATGATACGTGTAGGGACATCACAACTTGAAAAACTCAAGTGTCACTTCGGCAGGCGTGGTTTTGACACCCGATTTTCCGACTAGATTCCCTGTACCTGTATTCAGCTTATTACCAAAGCATGTCTGGAACAGGAAGTTTGGCAAGTAAACTGATCATTATAAAAGGCAATATCTGAGAAAAGCTATAAGAATAAATCTCCATGTGGTTTCCCTGAGAGATTTACAACGTACAGATACAGAAATTTGCAAATACTAAATACTAAACATGTTGGTGACACATGTCAAGAGTGAGATAGGATTGAGCAATTCAATAGAAGGAAAGGTGTTTCAAGAGGCAGAAATCATCAATTTATGCAATGGCGACAGTCGCAAAAACATGTCTGTTGACACTGAGAAAGAGAAGCAAAGGAGCTGGAACAGATGCAATATTCATTGCCTAATCCGCTATCGATAATCTAAAGCTAGATCAAAGTATTTGGTCTAGAGAGATTATAAATTAAGAATAGTTTTTCTTGGATTCAAATTCTACAATAAAACTAATAACATGAAAATAATGATATTTTTTATCAATTTAATTTTATTAAACAAGTTGAATATACGAAACTGAAAATTCAATATTGAATGTAATAACTATGATTTGATATTTGAGACATCAACATTCATTTCAATATACTGTTGTAGGTAATTTATGAAGACCTAATATAGCTCGAGGCTACAGCCACAGAAAAAGAACCCTGAATAAGATATTCTTTAATCCGTGCTACAGCACAGTCTCGCAAACATGGACGGTAGCGGTCTGTCCACATTTGAAGGGGAGAGCATAAAAAATACATAAATCGTTCGGCAGTACAGAATTTTGTACTTAATTTTGTAGATACGTCTTGAATAATTATACTTTTGATCAGATACTTCCTTGACAAACTTTAGGTGTCATCTCATTATATTTCACTAAAACCTTTTAATGAATCCATGTCATGAGAGAATTAAAAAAGAGTTTGTCGACTACCATGATAATTCTGATAAAACACTTTATTATTATTAGATCAATAATTCGAATTAAAAAAACAAATTCCAACATTCAGTAATGTGACACTTTCATATGAGTTTGGAACGAAAATATTTCTCTAGGACGGGAAAAAGACGAGGACCCTCTAATGACGTGCAGTGAAACTGACACTATAAAGACCACACAAGTTGGCTGGCACATTACTTGTAACCAAATAACTCGCACTCGAGTTTGGCTCGCTAATACCCAATTTTACTCGTTTCGTCTCCTCTTTCAGTTAACAAACGCACAGCTACTCAATATCACGCACCAATTTTTTAAAAAGACATTTTTAATTTATCCATCACCAAATATGATGTAAACTGATTATTGTAAAGTAGGCTAATTATTATTTAATAATAAAATTTATTGTGGCAGTTGTTAATAAAATAATTATCTAGACCTATCATACGGTTTAAAAAATGGAAATAAACTGTGCATTAGTCACTGTACTTAGGTTTACTTGAAAGTCAAGCACAGATTGGTTTCAAGCTCTAAAACGTTCTCTGGAAACATCGTTTTCACCAAGAATTGTTTAGGCCTAGATTAAATTTATCCAAGTGCAGAAACTTAATATTTCTATTGATAAAAAACTATCCAAGAGCCTAACAATTAATGGATGAGTTTTATAAATGAAAGTAGCTGAAAGAATTTTATACCTGGTATTCTGGTAGTTTATATCAACATTGAAGGCTTAAATAAAGCCACAGGAAATAGAATCTATATTATTTCTTATTCTCTTGGATAAAATGTTCTTCTCTTAGTTACTTACTGGCATTATAAAAAATGCAAACTCCAAAATTCCTTAGGGACAGTTCCTGAGTTGTGAATAGTTTTACCCATTTCTTATAAATTATTCAGACGTGACTCACTGTTTCAATAACTAACTAAGGATGATATTCAAATAAATAATACAATTTTACATGTATGTGAGTAATGAGATAGGTAAGCTAATCAAACACTTAAAATTAAACTTTTTCTAGCATGGAATAGTCATCCTTAGCCCATTTTAATTTTTTGAATAATTTAGACTACCGGTACAGTATCTACATATTATACCTACAATAAACATAGTATGGTGGGACCATAACGTACTGTACTCAGATCCACGCTATAGGAATACTATATTATTTAACAGTGTTTTTATAATAACAAAGAAAATCTACTTGCTTTGAAAAATATGTATAAAAGTTTTTACTTGAGTCATCAATTAAGTATAAAACTAGTATAGGCTACAGAGTGTTTACAAACTCCCTACCAATTCTATAGGTTTCTAGGGCATTGTTCCTGAGTAAAAACCATATCTAAATATCACATTTAAATTGTCCGGAAATTTCAGTTACTCACACAGCGGTCATATGTTTTTCACCCAGGAACAATGCCCTAGAGTATTGGTAGGTAGTTCGTAAACACCCTGTATACTAGGTTTAATACCGTACTTGATTGATGACTCAGGTAAAAAATTTTATACAACACATATTTTTTAAAGCAAATAGATTTTCGTTGTTATTATAAAAATACTGTTAAATTTCAAGCACCCAGCACCTACAGTAGTACTCAAAATGTACAATACTGTACCGGTATTGTAAATTTAACCTACTCTTGAAAAAGTTTTTATTACTGTACAGTATTCAAGTTACTAAAATAGGTACCGTGGTGTTTCTTGTAAGATTTACTTGGCTCTTCAAGTATAATATAATAATTTAATATCAGACTAAGAATTACACAATTCATGAGGTCTTTTCATAGTATAACTGTGGTAGCCTATGGTACAAAAAACATTACATATAACTTTAGCTATTAGCCTACGTTTGGTGTAGAATAAAATTATATATAACTTATTCTAAACAATTACGGTAACTAATTTTTTAAAACTCATGACAACATCTGACAAAATGTAGTATTGTGATTAAAAAAATCCAGAACCAATTAACTTCTAAACAGGAGAGTAAAAACAAATGAAAAAACAGTCTTTAATATGAAACGCAACATGAATAATATTATTGTTGCCAAATAGCTACTGTCTGTAAGTAAGGTTAGGCCCACCCGTTACGTGCCGTAACCACGTCAGTCTTATCCTAAAAACCATTATGTAGTAATAAAACACAATGCAGAAGATTAAAAATTTATTGACTTACCTTTGGAAGATCTTTGATATGGTTGGCATCCAACAGAAGTTCCTCAAGGCTTCTTGAATAACGCAAAATGTCTTCGGGGACAGACGGTAGTGAACAGTGACGCTTGTCAACATATTCGACTTGCCGATTACATCCCTTGAAAATAGGAATACAACGAAACATGTCTTCCTACGTAATGAGACCACAACACTTCATAATTATTTACACATTTAACTGCACTTTAACAACACATCTCGTAGAAACTCTTAGCACAAATTTCAACTAGAACAACACCCATCACTACTTGAACTACACCAACGACCAACGACACGACTGTGTGTAAACGGAATGGTATTGCTATGACGTCACCTCCAAGCAACACACCTCAAATTTATTATTTTCAAGATTATGCGCATGCGTTTGCTATCTAGCGGCAACTATTTTTACTAAACATGAAGCAAAGCGACAGCGCGGGATATCAAAGTCTGACAAACCACATTCAAATTCAAAATAAGTTAATCCCATCAGGTCTTTACTTTAAAAATTAATAAAATTATATTTGAATCTTCCTTACCTTGGGTCATTACGCCTGCTCTCTACTGCCGCTAGTGACAGTGACAAGATAAATTAATAAGAGGATACACACGCAATAACTAGGTACTTATGTCTAATCTCTATATCTGGAGGGCTATAGAAAAGCATTAAAAATATTATTCAAACATTAACTTTTTTACCTTATATAATTAAGCCTGCTCAATGTTCATATCAATATCAGTAGTACTACACAAGGAATAGTGTAGTAATAATAATTAACTTACTTTGAAATTGAAGCTAAAAGCATTTGTGTGTTTGTGAATAAATTGAATTGAGAGCTGAGACTAAAGAGAGATTGACTTTATATAATAATGCCATAACAATAATAAATTTATCAAATATAAATTTGTTAAGATCTCAGTCATAATAATACAGCACATGCCTCGCAATGCTTTTCAGAACAAAATTTATCAACTTTGTTGTGGTTCATAAACTGTACGTGTTACTATAGTACCTAATTTTTTGAAAAAAAAACACTTACTTTTCTTGGAGTACTGAGGAATGCATTTCACTCCTGAAGAGGAGCTTCATCAGGCCTGATTGCCTGAAAAGTAAGTGTTTTTGAAAAGTAAGCCTCCAAGAAAAGTAAGTGTTTTTTTTTTCAAATATTTACTAGTAACACAGTGTCTGAACCACAACAAAGTTATTATATAGTGTTTCATCATGGAAAGCAACATAACTTTTATCAACCTGAAGCTCCTTAAACTTGGCATTTTTCTTCAAAATAATACAGAATCCACCATTTTTAAAAACAGAACAACTAAAAAAGGCACCAATCATGTAATCTTCAGGAACATGTAAAACTATCTCATCTGCATGCAGCCAATGTTCACACATACACAAGAAGTCAGGTTTTTCCACATGACACACAAACTCAAGTTCTGTATTTTTATTACGTAGACTGTGCATATTCATGTGAATCAATTTGACAATGTACCTGGTGTCAAAGCTATAATTATCACCTTTCATTTGAACTCTATGTCACATTCCCCGCAGTCAGAGTAGGTCTGCTGTAAGAAATAAATACACTTATTCGCTATTATAGCCTAGAACATTTTTCATCATAAACATTACCGTACTAGTATTTTCTTTTTAACAAAAATTCCTAAGTTAAATCATAATCATAAAGAAAACTTAGTCAATATCGTCACTACCTCCGTAAACATCTTACATTAACTTACTATTTTCTCTTTTTTATAGTATTCTTTTGTTAGTTATGATTGAACTTGACACGTTCATATTTTTATTTTACTTGTTATTAAAACTAAAGATGAATGATTCATAAAAATATTTGTAAATTTAAAATGTAAAGGAACATCATGGAAATGAAAATAATTTCAATTAATCTTTTATTTGCCCGGCGTCGGGGTTGTGGATCCCATCGCACAGTCGCTTCACGGCGGCTGCAGTTATCCACTCCGGAGCCCTTCTTCCCAAATATT
The DNA here is from genome assembly GCF_014356525.2 of Nilaparvata lugens. NCBI lineage: Eukaryota > Metazoa > Arthropoda > Insecta > Hemiptera > Delphacidae > Nilaparvata > Nilaparvata lugens. Next base: position 27,284,503 of record NC_052504.1, on the reverse strand, counting down.
TTGCTGGTGATGCCAAGTTATTCTAAAAATATATAATTCTAGTATTATTTATTTCTTTATTATTTATATTTATCATTTATGTAAGGTATTTTACTTTGTTTTATTATTTGTGAAAATTGTTTTCCATTGCAAATAAATTTAAATATGCAAGCGGATTATCTTTCTTATTTTAAGCGGATTAACACTTTGCAGAGTTTTAATATTTCCTTATTCCAAGGGCATTCCAGGGTAGATATACCTGGACTAATTTAATTATACTTATATCAGAGTTCCTGGAACTACATAGCAGGGCATCTGCTATGTCCTCTATTTGTAAATAAAGTAGTTTCTTAATTGTATTATCAACCAAATTTGCCACAGAGAATAAAATTTTATACTTTATTATGCTGTAGGATATACTCTTCATTATCTGACACATGTATCTGGCAGTTATCAATCATATTTTTTCAAAAGAAATTTGTATTGTCTTATATATTATATTCTTCTATAAGACAATACACATTTTGATAGTCATTGTGATAATAATATGATCTTGGTCATGTAAATTATTGTAATGAGTTACAAATAGTATTAACAAAGGATTGTATCATGATTTTGACAATCAATTTATATCATACACATAAACTCAAAATAATTTATAATATTCATAGGAATAAAGTTTTAATAAAATTTTAACATATCGGTATATTATAATTTATATAAATATAATATAACATATTATTATTATTATTTATAATTTAAATAATCTTGTATTCTTCACTTTTAAAATGATCATGATATCATATCAATGACTATTGTTTCTAACAAAATCGTAAAAACAGAAGCTTGATTGAAAGTAATAAGGAAACAAGCTGCCCGTCACCAGGAGCTGCTATAGATAAAGGAAGAGGTGGAGATCATGTAGAGGTACTGAATATATGATAGAAAAGCACTTTCTATGACTTATAATGAAATTATATATTTTTTAAACCATGCTGAATAAGTTAATCTTATATGTTGTGAAAGAAAGCAGTACTACAGAAAATAGCAAGAACTCAAACGGCGATGGAAAGAAGTATACTGAACGTAAAGAGGCTAGATAGAGTTAGGAATACATCCATCAAGGCGATAACAAAATTGGACGATGTACTGAAGACTATCAAGACTCTGAAGTGGAAGTGGGCAGGTCACGTCGCTAGATTGGAGGATGGCAGGTGGACGAAGAGTCTAACTTTGTGGAAGCCCAGCTGGAGGAGAAGGAAAATTGGACGACAGCGATTCAGATGGGAAGACGACATTGTGAAAATGACTGGGGATAGGTGGGCAGTGTATGCAAAAGATAGAGATAGATGGAGGAACCTGGGAGAGGCCTATGTCCAATAGAGGACCTGGTTTCCACAAATAAAATGATAAGAACATTTTTGCATTTTCTTTATTTAATCTTGTATACTAGTAATGGATTTTGGACTATTTGAAAAAAAGCTAGCTAATTCAGTAATGTTATTTAATATTTTCAGTTTAGCTAAGATGTTCATTCTTTCTACATATTATTTTGTATTATTGTATAGTGTTGGGAACCAATAAAGGCTTTTATTATTATTATTATTATTATATGTTGTGATAGCTAGAAGTCAATTTCAAACCATGATTGAATATGCGGTACGGATCGAGTGCCGCAAGCGTCTAACTTACTGTTGATTTTTATATTTTTAGGAATTTAAAGAAAAAAAGTATGTACATGATTACCTCAACAAGTAGGCCTATAAAACAACTACCTAAACTACCTTCCAAAAAATATAATTTTGAAAATTTATCAAATAAATATTCTAAATGGAAATAATGCAATGGAACTTTTATATTTATTTAGTTACATGCAATTGAGATAAAATTCAGGAGCAAAAAATTAGGAAATCGAAAGTTAATCATATTTCTTGAAAAAAGGTTATTAGCACAAATCAAACGTTTTGTAAAGTTTTTATTCTTGTTTGAAGGATTCAAGCTAGAGAAAGCTGCTTCACTGTTCGTTCATGGCAGTTCTCATCAGTGATATCTTATCTTTGTTTTACCGAGGAGTCACTCAGTTGGCGATTTTTGATTGATAGAGATAGTAGGAACGAATATTTCTGTAGCTTTCCAACCAGTCACCCCTGGTATGTTGTAGCGTTTACTCGAGGCAAAAATGTCTTCTTCTTCCTCAAGTGGTTCATCAACGGACACCGCAGATTCAGATGAAAGGGGACAAGATTACGATGACAATTCATACCATCCCCCTCAAACTAAACCAATCAGTCCTCCATTAATTGATAAACGAGTAACAGTAGATCCACTTCAAACATCCACTGCGACCTCAAATCCAGCATGGCACAAACCAGAAAGATCATCACCAACTATTACTGAAAACCTGGATAGTCCTATGCCAGATGATCAGGCTAATCTTGGTACGTTCAAATTTAGGAAGTTTTTTCGCAAGAGAAAAATCTCTCCAGAGCCGGTTAAAAAGCTGAGAATGTTGATTTATAACGCTTTACAAATAGCCACCCCGACTGATGAGATGAACGTCAGATTCTTAGCAGGACGCGCACAAAATCATGTTATTGAGTTTACAGATAACCAGAGAGGAGGCGTAGGATTGGCTGTTGATACGTAAGTACGCGTAAGACATAACTTCTAACAACCATTAATTTTATTGAGTTTGTAAGAAAATTCTCTATGAAAATTCGATGAAAAAGTTTATATTTATTAAATAATTTTCCATCAATACAAAATATTATGCTAAAACTTGATATAAACTTCATTCAACTACGGTACAGCACTCAATACTTTTCTATTTTATTTGTTGATGAAGATACATTCTAGAATAAAAATGATTTCTTGGAAAATTTCATAAAAGCATTTATGCCATTTTCAAATTGTCGTTATCAAAAGCAGGAATTTAATTTTCTGTACAAAATTTGACATTTGAGAGACACACATGATTGGTTGAATAGTTTTTTAATTCCAAAACTATCAAGTAGTCCTATAACAAATTGATGAGAATCATGGCAAAAATATAAGCAGGTTGAGTATGATATAATAATGATCTATTCATTATTGATTTACATTACTGATTTATGATGAAATCAGATATAATGCTTGTACATTTCAAACAAAAAGATGCCCTGAATCAAGTGAGAGGATAATGAATTCTATAGCTGTTTCTCCATTGATAAATGTATTGAAAATGGAATATCAATCAAATTTAAGATATATTTTCCATTTTTTTGAAATTTGTGTATTTTTTCTCTTGAATAAATTGATTATTATTTTCACTGCACTGGCCTAATATGTATAGTATATGTCATTGGATTTATCAGTAAATTTTATTTGATCGATCAATATTCATATAGAGTACTTATCCAATACAAATTTGATAAACACTACTTATTCCTGTACCGATATTAATTACTGTAGGTGAGAGTAAACTTTATTATTCATGAAGTTTTAATTAAGGAGAAAATTGTTCATACATACTTTATTCTAAGTAAACTGCTATTTCAATTTGAGTAGAAGTAGAAAATTTGTATAATTTATTCATTCATTTATTCATATGCATATTCAATTCAGGTAAAAAGCTCTAAGATAGTGAAAGCTTTTCCGCCATTAATCTTGAGTATTCTGATCAATCATTGTTATTTAAATCAGCACAAATATATTTCAAACGTTTCAGAAAAAATATATTGTAACAATTCTGAACATTGTATTGTTCAGAATAAATATTAAAACAGCTCACACGGATCTGTTGTGAGAATTCAATGATATCAAAGAGTGATCAATATCAATATCAATATTTAAAGCAAGATTCACTAATACACTACCGGTACCTATGATTACCTATGGATTACAGTAGGCTACTCATTGCACAATCTGTTAACAATTTTAGAATTCAAGTTGAGATTTTTCAATTGATTCAATTGAACAGTATTTTTATGTTGAATAGTCCTAGATAATCATACAATAATAAACACAACAAATTGGCATTTATTCCGTACCGTATTACAGTACTTGTAGGCTATATTCTCCTCCAAATTCCGTAAGATATCATATAATATGGTTGGGTAGCATGTGATCTGTCTTTTTGTGATTGGTGTTCTAATTTTATCTTATTGTCTATTATCACGTATTTATTTAATCATTTCCTTTCATTTTTGGTTTTACACAGACATTTTTTCTTCTTTTTTTATTTTTATTATCATCGATTCTATTTTTTAATGATTATTCTTATAATCAATTATTATTGTTCACGATTACTTAAGTGATTATCAAGTATTATTTTATATTGATTGTATATTTCTTTCATTTCTTTATCTTCTTGTATTTCAAATTGTAAAATGTGTTGAAAATATTGTATTGTGTGAAGGAGGCAAAATGGGTTTCAGCCTGTTGTCTCCATTAATAAAAATTATTATTACGGTATTATATCTATATATATAAAAGCGAAATGGCACTCACTCACTCACTCGCATAACTAAAAATCTACCGGACCAAAAACGTTCAAATTTGGTAGGTATGTTCAGTTGGCCCTTTAGAGGCGCACTAATAAATCTTTTGGCAATATTTCAACTCTAAGGGTTGTTTTTAAGGGTTTAAAGTTCGTCTTTTAGCATGTATATACTTCTTCTCCCAATCTCTTAATTAGAATTGAAATTTCCATATCATATGTTACTATAGAACTATAATCTAGATAGAGTACCTCTTCGAAACAGTTGTTAACTGGCAACTAAATTAATAATTTTGTCAGGTTGGCATTAAGTTGAGTTGATTTTGTTAGGTTGGCACCAAGTTGAAGATTTAAATGAATTTATCGCGGAAAAATTGATTGGGCACTGCTACTTCAATCCTGGGAATATTATATTACTAGCCGTCAGGCACGCTTCGCTCGCCATATCTGTTTAGCCAGACGTTTAGTCTGGACCCCCGACTGGATTGTCCTATTATAATATGATAAAAATGAAAAAATGCAGGCGAGCGAAGCGAGCCTGCTGATCTCATTCTTGGACGATCCAGTCGGGGGTCCAGGGGGCGGAGCCCCCTGGCTAGACGGATATGGCGAGCGAAGCGAGCCTGACGGCTAGTGATATATAAAAGCGAAATGGCACTGACTGACTGACTGACTCACTCACTCACTCGCAGAACTAAAAATCTACCGGACCAAAAACGTTCAAATTTGGTAGGTATGTTCAGTTGGCCCTTTAGAGGCGCACTAAGAAATCTTTTGGTAATATTTTAACTCTAAGGGTGGTTTTTAAGGGTTTAAAGTTCGTCTTTTAGCATGTATATTCTTCCTATTCTCTTAATTATAATTGAAAAATGTCCATACCATATGTTAATATAGAACTATAATCTAGAGAGAGTACCTCTTCGAAACAGTTGTTAACTGGTAACTAAATTAATAATTTTTTCAGGTTGGCATTAAGTTGAGTTGACTTTGTTAGGTTGGCATCAAGTTGAAGATTGAAATGCATTTATCGCGGAAAAATTGATTGGGCACTGCTACTTCAATCAGAGCTATTCCTGGAATATTATATTACTAGCCGTCAGGCTCGCTTCGCTCGCCTTATCCGTTTAGCCAGACATTTAGTCTGGACTGGATCGTCCTAACATATGATAAAAATGCTCAAATGAAAAATGCAGGCGAGCGAAGCGAGATGCATAGCAAGCGGATATGGCGAGCGAAGCGAGCCTGACGGCTAGTTACCTATAATATTAAGAGGCTTATTGTATATATATATAATCATATTTACCCTGACTCATACAGTATGGCAAATTAGCAATGAATATATTCTATTCTAGAAATGGCATTATCGAATACATGGGGAATAGCATGGAGCTGAAAGAGAAGTATGAGGGATATGAAGTGGAAAGATACATTGATGCAACAAATATGACAATCCTGCCCGGATTCATTGATGCTCACACTCACCCCATATGGGCTGGAGATCGCTTAGATCAGTACAAAGATATGGTAGGTGAATGAACACAGCAATAAATAAAAAATGTTTGCGTTATATCATAGCCTAATAATTTTATCAGATACCGTACAGTATTTTTTATCATTCTTTTTGTGTTTCCATACTATTCATCAATCTTCTTCAATTTCTACTTTTAAAGCGGGTGGTTTTATAGGTGGCATTGTAGTATTTATTTCAATTAAACATCATATTATAAACAGCGTTATAATAAATGATAGATTAGATAATAATATCGTTTCTGAATTTCCAAATGTAATAATTGAAGATAATCAGTGAAGCGGTATTGAGCACTTCAATTGAATTGGTACATTTATTCAGGAATAGGAATAAGAATAAGAATGTTTATTTCGCCAAATTTTTACATAATAGTTACAAAACATGAATGATTTGGCACAGCCAGCAAAGTTAAACTTGTGCGCTAGCTGTGAGTTCATAAAGCAAACAGTACGAAGTAGCCCATAGCAATACTGAAAAAAGGAAAAAAATATATACCTATGTAATAAATATTATAGTAATACTTCTTGTAAATAATACATGTTTCTTATAAATAATACAATGATAAGAATTGAATAATTTCGTGTTAAAACCAATTATACAGATGATAACCAAAAACAAGTCATACAGCCTACATTTAAATCTTCTAAATGCAAACTAATGAAGAATACAATAAAAAATGAAATTTTCAGTTGTGAGCACATCCCAGTGCTTGATCAATTTTCATAAATAATACAAAAGATAGAAAGACATTCAAAACTCAAAAGAATCATGAATAGATTTCTTAACATTTAGGCATTGTAAAATATATATTCTGCTTAACCCATACATTTATTTCCTTGATAAGTGCTTTAGTAATTTTTGAATTAATTAGTTTTATCGGAATTTTGTTTGAAAATATATTGCAAAGATAGGTGAATTGATGTCGACAAACTACTAGTTTTATTAAGTTGATATTGAAATTATTTAATGCTAATGAACGAGTTTGATACGGTATATTTCTAATTTCTAGATTACTTCTATTCTTATTTAAGTGCAAAACAATCCTAGTTACATACATCTGTCTTAGTGTGGGAACACTTAATTCTTCAAAAAGTTTCTTGCTTGGGTATCGTCTTGGTTTACCCAGTGCTGCCCTTATAAGATGCTTTTGTAGTGTGAAGACTTTATTAAAGTGACAATCATATGCACCACCCCAAGCTTCAATCGCATATTGAAACAGCGAGTGGGCATACGCAAAATAAATTGATCTTTTTACATCCAGGTCTTTCAATTGATTTACTTTGTAGAAACTATAAATAAGAAATTTAAGTTTAGAAGATAGGTAATTCATATGAGTATCCCATTTCAAATATCTATCCACCATCACTCCCAAATATTTTATAGAATTAACTTTTTCAATTTGTTGGCACAAACAGTTCAACCCATCATTCAAGCAGTGAGGATTAGAGTGCATTATCAAATGCAATGAGTCCTCAGGTTGACCTGCTAGTGTCGGAGAAAAGGTGATATACTTTGTTTTTTTCAAGTTAACAGTTAGAATATGATTATCCATCCAATTCTTCATAATTTTTAAACCCTCATTAGCAGATTGGTATACTTGGTGCCAGGATTCACCCGAAAAAACTAAGGCTGTATCATCAGCAAATGAAATTTGGGTACAATGTGGTATTTTTAATTTTAGAGCATCGTTCAAGTAGATCAAAAATAATACCGGGGACAGAACTGTACCCTGCGGGAGACCAAAACTAGATGATTGATCTGTAACTGATGTACCATTCAAGTTTAATGTTTGTTTTCTGTCCTGAAGGTAGCTTTTCAGAAGTTCATTACATAAGCCTCTTATCCCACAATTATTTAATTTCTTCAATAAAATGCTATGAGGGACGGTATCAAACGCTTTTGCTAGATCTAAGAATACAGCCAATGTTTTTTGTTTAGAGTTGAAGTTTTCATCTATCAATTTAGTTAGGAGGATAACTGCATCAGTTGTAGACTTTCCATGCTGAAAACCAAATTGATTTTTCTCTAGGAAATTATTGATGTCTAGGTAATTTAACATTCTTTTTTTAATAATCTTTTCCATAATTTTAGAGAAGCTATTCAAAATACTAATGGGTCGATAATTTTCTGGATTTGCCTTATCACCACTCTTGTACAATGCAATAATTTTTGCAGATTTAAACGCCCTCGGAAAATAACCCACTGAAAAACATCTATTTATAATATGTTCTAATGGGAGAACAATATGTTCACTTATTAATTTGACACAATGAGTACTGATACCATCTACCCCTGGAGAAGCACCATTTTTCAGTTCTCCGATTACTTCTAAAATTTCGTTTACACAAGTTGGGCTCAGGAACATGCTATCTACTGGAGGTGCATTTAAAGATTGTGGTATTTCAATATTGTTTACAGAGTCCAATAATTTTTTTGCATGTTCAACTCCTACATTCACAAAATAATTATTTAAAATTTTTGGATCAATTTTAGGCTCTTGATATACTCTCTCTTTTCCCATCAATTCAGAAATACACTCCCATCTTTTCTTGGAATTGTTTTTATACTCTGCAAATTTGTTGTTGTAATAATCATTCTTTGCTTTCCTTATTAATGAGTTCAAAATATTCCTGTAATTTATGTAGTCTTGTTTAAGTTTAATATTGAACGGTTGTTTATTCAGTTTGATATGCATTTTATCCCTTTTACGAATGGCTGAAATCAAACTAGGAGTAATCCATTTTTTCAAGGGTCTGTTTTTGTGTGAATAATTAACAGTTTCTGTGCATTTATTAATAATTTCATTTATCTTGATGGTAAATTTATCAACTAAGGTGTCAATATCATCGGTAAAATTGTCATAAATCTCATCCCAACCCTGAGTTTCAAGATCTAATTTTAGTTGATCAAAATTAATTCTAGTTACTGTCTTACTGGGGATAGTTTTAGAATTGGAAACATGGTCTTTTGTCTGATATGGAAAACAATACTATAATGATCCGTGATATTTGATTGTAAAATCGCACCTAGCACATCCACAGACTTTTTTGATCCACTTTTAAAAAAGATGTGATCTATACAGCTGTTAACTTGCCCATTGACATTATTGAAAGATCTCGTATATTTATTTACGTATGATTTGAATCCATTTAATTGCAATACACTTAGGTACTCATTAGTCAGATAATTTAGATTGTTTTCATCCATTATATTAATATTAATATCTCCCATTACAATGACCGATAAATCCTTACTAATATTCTGCAGATACAAATCTAAACTTAGCAAAAAGGCATTTATTTCTAAAGAAGGAGATCTATAAAGTGCAATCAACTGATAATATGAATTATTGAAACAAAATTTGATTATAATTGAGTTTACGTTGTCTAGTTCTACATCAATATCCTGAAAATCAATATCTTTGCTCACAAATACACATAAACCATCACTTCTTGTGAATCTATTATTTCTATTTACAACAGAATAACCCTCTATATTGAAAACAAATTCAGAGTCTTCACTAATCCATGTTTCGGATAATATTATAATTTCAAATTTAGTTTCACAATTGTTTAAGTAATAGATGAATTCATCAAAATTCTTTTTGATAGACCTAATATTCATATGAATTATATTCACGTGATAAGAGTTGGCAGTTCTATAGCTTAAAAAATCCTCTATTAGCACTGTATCATAACTATCACAAATAAATTGATTTTCATTAAGGTCCTCAAACGGCATAGGGAATCAAATAAGGTAAAAAAATAGGAGTCCTCAATAGGAGTCGTTGACACTGGATTTATAGAGAGTTCAAATCCTCCTTACAACTTATTATAATTGCCGGCTGGTTGGAGTCTTTGCGGACAAAGACCTTGCCTTTTTTCGACCACACGTATTTGTAGCCCTTTTGTAAGGCGACACCTCGTACCTGATGGAGTAGTTGAAGAAGGGGCGCTGGCAGCGGTGGCAAGTGTTGATAAGCAAATACTTTGCCATCAGGAAGCGATTTATTTATAGATCTTGTCGGAAGACCACAATTTGATTTGTCCTTGTATGTCATTTTTTTGAAATCTGCTAGCCAAGACTCTTTGTCCTGTCTACGGACGAATTTCACTACTATTGGTTTAATATTGTTTTTAGCTTTATTGTTGTTGGGGAGCCTGTGTGCGATGCTCAAGTCCTTTGAAGTTAGCTGGCTACTAATCGCAGCTGATATACAATTGAAAATCTCGTAGATTGACTCATTCTTTGTTTCAGGAATTCCGGATATAATCAAATTGTCTCTACGCGTATATTCATGGATAGAAGCCAACTCCGATTTCAATTCAACATTTTCACCCTTCAATAAATTATTTTCATTTTTGAGTTCCTCTACCTTATTCCCAAAAGCAGACAGTTTATTTTTGAAATCATCAAATTCGTTAGAAATGAACTCAATCGAATTCTTAATCTCACTGAATTCTTGTTTGATTGGAGATAGCTCCGCCTGAATCATTTCTCTAACAATTTTACCGATAGCTTCAAGGTCAGCTTGGGTTAGCGATAGCGAAAGTGAAGCACTGCTACTCTTACCGTCCGAAGCTTGTTGAGATATCTTATCGGTGGTTGATAAGACCGTTGACGTTGTCGAACTCGTACCGGTATTAACTGACTTGCAATTTTTACAATTCCACTTCGATTTTGTTTCAGCCGACATTTTTCGGAAAGTAGATTCTTTTAAATTTTGACACTCGAAGTGATAATCAATTTTACAACGACAACGACAGGATATAATGAAAACTCATTAAAATCGATTTGAAGAGAAAAATTTAAATAAACAACTTTCAGATTTTAGAATCAATTGCTGATTACTTTACTTATAGAATAGAATCAGGCATACTATTTTATTTTATGATAAAGTGAAGTTTGGGCAGTAATATCCACTTTACGACTTAACCATGACTAGTACATGCACTTTGAAGTTAGTAGGCTACCGGTACTACAAAGATATTATCGCAAAAATAAGAAGGATTGGTAAAAAAAATCTAGATCATTTGTAGGATGAAAAGTCAACTAATTCTTCAATCTCACTGCAATGTGGATGTTGCGTAAGGATATTTGAGAACTGTTTTGACTACATCTAACATAGAAACATCAAAGGTGATAATTGAATTAGATTATATTAATTTTTGTTGCAGTTAGAGAGGACACCAGAGCAAGAGCAACGTATGCCTAAGCATAGAGATTATGAAGGAGCTATAGACATTTCAATCAATACTATGCACACAGATGATGATGACATTTATAATTCTCTTGTGAAACGCCTTAGAAGAATGGTGAAGTCAGGTGAGTGTTGTTGGCATGTAGCTCAGTTGCTCAATTCTTAGTTTGTCCCTTTGAATATTGGGAAGCTAGCACCGATGATTTTCCTACTCTTCAATCTATTAAAGTAAATACATGGGTTAAACAAGAAAAACGTTGCAAATTTCCAGCACTATAATACAGATACAGTGTATCTTCACTTGGTGGGTAGCAGCCACCGTACTTCGTTCTCAGCAGAGGGGGCTTGTCACCCCAATTTTTAAACGAAAGTTTCAATATTTCTAATTATTTTTTATGAAAACTTCCTCTACTATCTAGCCTTCAGGAAAATGGATTCTATAACTTTGTAAAAAGTCTCCCGGTCGAGTACCTATTGAATATTTTAAACATACCCAAAAATTCTAATGTAATTTGAAACGTTATGACGAAGTTCCATCTTTATTAGAAAAGCCATTGAAACTTATGATTTTTCTATAATTCACAAAGTGGTGTTCGAGCTGTGATCATGAAGTATTTGTTTGATACTGATTCGTCTGTTCTGTTTATTGAAGGGACCACGTATGTTGAATGCAAATCCGGGTATGGACTACTTTGGGGAGAGGAGGTGCGCCTTCTTAGACTTTTACATCGAGCAAAGCAGCAATTCAAAAATTTGATAGATATGAGCATTACTTATTTTGGAGGACATATTCGTCCGTAAGTAAATTAACACATCATCCGAACTTTTATCCAGAGGTTTTTCATAGATCTCATAAAAATAGTAGGTATATCAGGTAGGCCTACATTATACGTATTGTCGACTAAAAATAAGATTTTATAATGTATGGTACCGTTCCTATATTAAACAATTTTATTAACATTTCAAGAAGCCTTTTCGCTGTTTCTTAAGTGTTTGTTTAACTTGTTTTTTGGACAATATAGCTTTTTTCGTATAATCCGAAAATTTCATTACATGTACCGATATAGTTTTTCAATTTCAACAAAAATCAGGTAGGTAGTTGAACAAATAGGAACAAAGTTCTCAAATTAAAAAAAAAAATCTGTCATTTTCCCCATACAAATAAATTATGGCCTACACATGAATAGGAAGGAACAAAACATGACCTGATAGAAACAATAAATTGGGTTGGATAGTTAAGACAGCACTGTTATATTTTTATCTCATACAAAATTCTTATGTAACCCTTTGGATATATATTTTTATTTTTGTAATAAATCCTCATCCTAGTTAATTTTTTAATATTTATTTCTTACTCTTTATACAGCTTTTCAATTAATAACATCAAACACATCATGATAAAATGAAAATTAACAACAAAAACATAAATAAAGGTAGGTACTTATTATGAGGGTGATCCCGTGGTGTAAGAAAATAATGATACATAAATTTTATATTAAATGGATTGAGAATGTTGTTAATTAGGTACTCTCTACAGCTCTACCTATAACCGAACGCCTATATGTCTGTCTGGATTAAAAACCTTGGAATTCCGTTATGTCCGAATGTTAGTGGAGATCTTGGTATATAGAGGTGATAAACTACTAAAATACTTTCAGGGCTTATACTTCATACTTTTGATTTGAAGGCTTACAATACTTTTCAGTGTTGTAAATCAGAGTGTTCCGAATGTGGTGTAATTGACTACATCATTAAATCATGTCAATTATTAAAGGGTGGTCCAACTTCGTCAATAGGTATCTTTTTTTAGAAATTCTACAAATTAATCATTTTTAGTTTTTTTTAACTATTATGACGACACTACAGTCTAATATTAGACTGTCATAATAGTTCAAAAAACGAATTATTATCTCGCAGTTCGTCCTGGATAGCAAAATCGATGAAATTCAATCTCTAGTAAGCAACATTATACAGTAGCCTATATAATAATTATAATAAAGATTGTTTAGAATTTTCTTAGACAATCACTAGTGTTCTAGAATCAATAGGAGAATGTTAAAAAATAAAATTACAGCTATAAATATAAAATTCAATTTCAATTCAATAATTCTTTATTGTCATATACAGTGCACAAGAATACATAGATATATGCTTTTACTATAAAGGAATAAATATCAATTTACAAAGATGTATTGCATTATCGACCTAGAATATTATTGCTAAGCCATAAAAAGTTTGCAAGTCTTGCAAAAAATTAACAAAACTTGCAATTCTGTTATTCAAAATTCCGAGCCATCGGTCGACGACTGCATCGCAAACATGCCCACTACACTGTATATTATTTAATAACAAACAACCACGACACAGCCACCAACCGATGGCCCAAAACAACTAGCCTATTAGCCTATACGAAATATAACTTTCAAAATACATCATTTACTTGCACCGACACAACAACAAAGGAAATAGTCCCACATGAGTCTTAGACTTGTGTGTGGGACGAGTATCATTATACTGTGATATTTTGTGACTAAAATAGTTGAGTAGAAGTTTAGAGAAATAAATTAGTATAACTTTACAGATTTATTATCATTTTGTAGGGGTATTTATGCTGGTGACTTAAGTCGGGAAATAGTTTTCAAACAAATACCAAGGATCAAGCAAATGAGGGAGGAGAAAAGTGTCGAAGTTGATAACATAGACGTTTACTGCGACACGGGAGTTTATGGCATCGATGAGGCCAAACATATATTGGAAGCTGGACATGAAATAGGATTGTCTATCAATTTCCATGCTGATGAGCTGAGTCGCATGGGAGGTACAGAGGTCCGTATCAAATTGAATTTCAATTAATAGTATAGAAGTAGATAAGATAGCCCACACGATTGTAAATTTTACCCGTTTGTAACTGATCAAGTTCTAGAAAGGAGATCTTTCATATTTCTTGTGCATCATATTTGCCTGTAATGAAATAATTTTTGGCTGATCATATTTTACTTCAGTCATCAATATAGCTCATCAAACTCATTACATAAACTAGAAAATAGAATATTTAAAACAGAAAATCTTAACTTGACATTTTGAGTTGCCACAAATTACTTGAAAATATTTTTTTATCAGATTTCAATCATTATCATATATCAAAGATACCTGTCATCATCCTAATCATGTTTTCAATCATGATTGTTTAAAAGTTGATTATTATATCAAAACCAAAACTCTTTAGAAAGTTTAAATACTATTTAAAAATTATACTCTTTAAAAATAGTACCAATACTCTTTAAGAGGTACAATATTTTAAGAATTTCTTGATTTAATAAATCATATTAACCAATAAACTAAAAATGGAATTGAACTGCTCTGAACTATACTTATTTCCTAATCTATCTCTAACTTTTCCATCAGCTTATGGTGAAATTTTCAATCATGATTGCCTATAAGTTGATGAATTACATCAACCAACATGTAATTGAGATGCTCTGAGCTCTTTCCATCAGCCTATGATGAAGTTTATAAGTTGGTGGTAACTTACTGAATTGTGAGGATAGGCTACAGCCAACCGACAACTTGAGTAAATAATTTGCTGTGAAAATATAGGCCTAGTAGTAACCATTGGTTGTTGATCAGATGGGAGCAGAGATCGGAGCAAGAGCGATAAGCTGCCTGCAAAGAGTGAGCAACCGTGGAATGAAGATGATGGGGCAGAAAGGCACCATAGCAGTGCTACTGCCAGCTGCTGCACACTTGAAGCGGCAAGACTTCCCCCCGGCCAGGGCGCTCATCACCCAAAACGTGCCCGTCGCTCTCGGCTCAGACTTCAGTCCATCGATCAGCTGCTACAGCATGGTCTGTATCATAGCAATCAATCAAATCAAATGTTTTCTATTGTCATTGACATATTATGCAAGTATTGACAATGTCATAGTATTGACGGAACATAGTCCTTAGGGCCATATGCTAACATTACGTTATTCGCTAAACTACGTTTACTTGTAGATATGGTTGCATTTACCATAATGTGTTTCATACGGGGTTTCAGCTAACAGCTGACATTTCTCCGTTCAAATCGAGTATCTGCATACGGGCCTTGAGTCTAGCATCTCTATTGCTCAAAAAATATTGCAAATTGGCAATCAGAAATTGAAATAGATCAGCAATAGAAAATTCAACAAAGATAAAACATTTCAATTTATATAAAATTACAATTTATTCAAAGAAAAAAAGAAAATTGACGTATAGAACAGCTAACATTCGTTTTGGTTCAACCGTATATAAATTTTCCCAATGTAGGCCTAAGGCCTGCCGCAAAGTAGACCCACGCTAATCCACGAAAAGCAGCCCACGCCGTGGGATGTTTTGTAAACCAGTGCTAGGCTTTTCCAGACATCTGTGTAATACATGCAATGAATAATCCACTTGTCAGTTGATTGATTATGAATAATTCTATAGCAATGGTTTACAAAACATCCCACGGCGTGGGTTGCTTTACGTGGATTAGCGTGGGTCTACTTTGCGGCGGGCCCAATGGTCACAGTGGATGTGGAGAAGTCCTTACATATGAAAGGATTGCTTCATAATCCTTTTTCTTTCAACCCTTTTCTTTTCAGTCTTCACAAAATGACGCCACATTGACTTTATTTTCAATTTCAAAGTTATGCCAAACACATAAATGAAAGCTAATCATTGTTGATAAAAATACGTAGGTATTGTAAGATTTATCATCATTATT
Source organism: Nilaparvata lugens (assembly GCF_014356525.2). Taxonomy (NCBI): domain Eukaryota; kingdom Metazoa; phylum Arthropoda; class Insecta; order Hemiptera; family Delphacidae; genus Nilaparvata; species Nilaparvata lugens. The sequence goes on along the minus strand of NC_052504.1, from coordinate 27,268,590 downwards.
GATTTTAATCACACAATCAGCTGAATTCAAGAAGAAATTATGAAGCAAAAATTCGTAATTTCTGAAGCATCGTTTCTCACCAATTAGAGGCTTAGAACTTGGGCTATAGTGTTCATTTTTGTACAGATAAAAATATTTATTATAGTTAATCATAGGCCATCTTAATTGTTTTGTCAATATCATTTCAATCCACAGTATTAATGCCTATTATTTCTATCCAAACATACTAATTAAAAAATATTAATATATATTTATTGATGACTGCACTGGAAGCTAGATTTCACTCAATCACTGCTCTCCCTAGATAATGCTCAATTATCATTATAATCAAATAGGCTATCCTAAATTCTTTTACTTCAATAGAAATAAAACTTTGGTCAATTATAGTGCTCATTTGTGGAGATAAAACCTCACCGCTACAAATATAATAAATCTATTTACAATTAAATAATTTTATCAATAATCGTCTTGGAGACAGTCAAATCGGCCAATGAATGATGGGATGAAAACTGAATGGAAGATTAAAATAATTCCTTCTCTTTTCATATTGTTAGGTAGTAGGTAGTACCGTATATTATTATAATACTTGAAAAAATGTTAACTAATATTATTTGAGCACATAATTATAATTCTAATTTTTTCAGCCCATGGTAATGTATATTGCCTGTGCATGTATGGGAATGACAATGGCAGAATCATTTAATGCAGCAACACTGAATGCAGCGGCAACAATAGATGACACTCGTCTCTACGGAGCAGTGGCTGTTGGCAAATATGCTGATCTTGTACTTATCGAAGCTCCACGGTAAGGTTTTACTCCAATTTTCAAATTTTTGTTATTTTAAATCTGATGCAATAAATCGCATGGGTTATAATAATTGTGAACTATTCTGATCTCATTCAGGAAGCTCATAAGTTTCACTCAATTAGGAAATTGATATTTATATTGACAACTAATTCCTGCAACAAAAATTCCTCATAATTTATTTGGAAAACGGTCAATAGTTCAACGTTACCACTGAAATGTTTGTATAGATGTGTCGTTAATAAATAAAATACTTATACTCCAATTTTCAACTTTGTGTTATTTTAAATCTGATGCAATAAATCGCAAAGATAATAATATTGTGAACTCATTCAGGAAGCTCATAAGTTTCACTCAATTAGGAAATTGATATTTATATTGACAACTTATTCCTGCAACAAAAATCCCTCATAAATTATTTGGGAAACGGTCAATAGTTCAACGTTCCCGCTGAAATGTTTGTATAGATGTGTCGTTAATAAATAAAATTTCTAAAAAAATAAAAATTTTTTAGGTAGCGGTATTTACAATATTTTCAATACGATTACTTTAAACCTTAAAACAATATACTTTTTTGTTATTTTGGTATTCTGTAATGATTATGATCGATGTGTCATTTTGACTTTGATGCAACTTTTCCAATGTTTTTAATAATAAAACATTTTGAATGAAAAATGACATTGGAATATTGGAGGTTTGCAGTCACTACAGTGAAATCAAAAGTCGTAATTCAATCAAATATCGTTCACATATTTAACCAGTACTGTAGTTTTGAAAATATTTCAGATATGTACTGTAGGCTATCTCTATAGCCCTACTTGCATGATCAATAATAATACAATATTTCTATAAATACCCGTTTGTTTTCCTCTTGAGTTCCTAGTTCCTCAGCTAATGCATGTTATATCTTAGTTCTTAATACTATTAAATAAACACCATTCCTGGTCAACATATATTTCTTAGAAAATAACGTTTTACTATTATGCTTGACAAGTTGATTACGTGAATTTCTGAAATTATTTTTCAATTTGGGAATTATTGAAAATCATTTAATTTTCTTGATTATTTCAGATGGGAGCACATTATATGGCAGTATGGCAATCACAATGATTTGATAAGTTATGTGATTAAAAAAGGAAAAATTGTGAAAGGTTTCCAACCAGATTCAGCCAGTTCCTCAGAAGCAAATCAACCGCAGCATGACGACTTGGACCTCATGGATGTGTCAGATTGAACAGTGCACAATGCACAAGTTCCCTCAACATCGTCCTAAATGATTGATCTATCTATCTTTTAACTAAGGCTATATTTTAATCGTTCAAGTATCGTCATGTCGTAATGTTGTTAGAGTTAAAACATAGTGGAGCAGGAAGGTTGCTGAGAAGATTTCAAATATTGCATGTTCAATTTTATTGCATACGGTGTTATTCAGAATTCAAAATAATGGTTTACAATGCAAGCAGTGGGCACGTTTATGCCTTAATTGAATAATTTAATTATTAGAAGAATTTTTGAAATCAAATCATTCCTTTCCAATCTATTCTCCAAGTTAAAAAAACTAGAACATTCAATACTTTTGAAATAAAATATACATAAAGTAAACTACAATAGGCTACACAAATAATGACTCAATACTTATTGAAACTCAAGGTACCGGTACCTCAAATAATGCTTCATCAAAATACATGGTCAGAATTTAAATTATTACACAAATTTTATATCACACTCTATAATGTTAAATATTACTATATCTTTCTATAATGTATCTGTTTTTAGATTAAAAAACTTGGAATTCCCTTGTCCGAATATGAGGGGAGATCTTGGTTTCCAGATGTGGCGGTACTAGGCCAAGCAGCATTATTTCTTCTCACATCAGAGCAAATTGAATTAGACGCCGTAAATATGTAATCCAACTTCTTCGAAATTTCAGCAAAGAGCCTCCCAAGCCGAGTTACATCATATCTTTCTATTGACGCTACAGAAGTCCATCGCAAACCATCGTGTTGGGAGCACTGTTCATTAAACATCAACAACGCGAGCTCTTTATTTTGGAAAGTGTTGTTCTGAAAGTCCATGGATATCAGTTAAAATTTTTCACAAACAATTTTCTTCTATTTGACTGATAATCGAGTTCCTTTGTGAATTGGTGACTCTCAACTGAGTTGTGGTCTGGGTCTGGGTGTGGTTTCTAATCGGATCAGGCGTCTTGAATAATGGCTGTTTTTGTCTTCACCGATAACAGACCCGATCATAGGTCTCTTGAAAAATTGGGATTCGTGGTTTGACCGATGGATGACCATAGAGAACATTGTAGCATTGGTATTACTCATCGTGTTTTCAAGCCGAACACTACCTGCAATTATTGGGTCATCCCAAACTTCCACGCGGCATTTATTCATTAATTTTGCTGTATACCTAGTGTAATAAAATCAGTCATATCTTCAATGCTCGCATCCACATTTACAGAAGTATTCCCGCCTTCATTCATTTTGCTCATTGAAGAATTTTTGTTTCGCCAGGTCGCGTCAAAAACGTGGTGGAGCACCAAAGGTAGATTAAAGCTTCGATCACAAATTACTTTTGAAGGTTTAAAGTTGAGCTTCAATTAATTTTTTCACAGTTTACAGCATGATAGTTTGTTTGACATCAAATGAGATCGGACTCCTGAATTACAAGCTTTAACCAGCAATCTTCAAAGCTCGGATATTATTCTTTCTCAATCTCTCCACCTCCAGGGTGAATATTCTTTATAAGACATATCTCTTACTTATATAAACGATATATCGATGGATTTGAAGAAAAATGAAGATTTTATTATTGATAGGAACATTATTGAATGCAATAATGTCTTAATGTGGAACTCAACTGAAAATGAGTAATCCATGTGGTCTGGAGATTGCCTAGCAGCCTAGAGGTTCCAGGTTCAAATCCGGGTATTAACACACGTTTTTAGCCAGGCCATTCCCGTGTTATCGGATGGGCACGTTAAGTTGTCGGTCCCGGCTAATATATAACAGTCGTGAGGCCCATTGACGCCTCAAATTATGTACTCAGACCTCTCTACCAATAAAATATTGTTATTAGAACTACCGTAGGTTATTAGGTTTACAGAATAGTGAGATTAATAATATTCGGATCGAGGAATAATAGTGAATAGATGGTTGATGTAGAATTGATAAATTATATTATAAAGTGGATGCATTATTATGTAGGCCAAATACCGTACCGACACCAACACTTTGATAAAAATATGGTCAATAATAGTCTTTAAAATACCGGTATAACTTCAGGATTGAAAGTTTGAAAAGTGATTGAAGATAAAAGTTATGCATTAAGATTATATTGATGACATAAAATACTAATAAGCCGTTTATAATAATAACAGGCTCCTATGATATTATGTTGGCTACATGTGAAGCTTCCGCTTGCATTGTCGCTCGACACGCTTCAAATTCAATCCCCGCTTGAAGCTACTTCCACCGCTTTACTATGTTTTGTCCCTCATTCTTTGTAGAAAATATCCCTGTTTTAATATATTATACAATTCATGATTTTAAAATGGATTTTGAATTTCATATTATGTACCCTAAAAAAATATTGATTTTCCAATAAATGCTCAGTAAACAACGGAATAATTTCTATTATTTATCCTGCACAACTTCAATATTTGTGACACAAGTTAGAATACTACTATAGTTTATTCAATACAATATTGGGTCTACACTTCGTAACACGGTAACAAACAATCATAGGAAGCATTTCAAAGTATAGGTTTATAGAAGTGGTTTGATTCAGGGGTTGCACTGATAATCTAACGCTCAAGTTAATAACCATGTTAAGTTAAGAACCATGCGTCTGCTATACGCCCGTTGGAAGGGTGACCACTTTTGAGCCAACTCCACTAGAAATAGTTCACGAGTTGAAAAATCGCTTCCTAGTGGTTCTGAACCCACCTGAAACGGTAGGTGCACTCATCTCTCATCACCGGTATCATCCGTTCTATCAAGCACGCACAAGCTTAGAGCTCATGTGGGCATCACCCTCAGTAAAATGTAGGCTACTCGATCTGTTCCAGACCTCCTAGCAGCAGAAGGCCTAAAGCGCCCATTATTATGAGAGGTGAATATTTGAGTGGGCTTTATTAAAAAATGAATGGTCTCTGTGGGGAAACAAACCTTTCCCCATTCAACGACGAGAAATTATAAAGTAGGCCTGATTAAGTGCCTATTAATGAAAAAGACTGATTGGATTGACATATTCATACACAGGCAAAGAATCAAGAAGTGATTTGATCTGAGATAACCAATAGTTTATTTCAAGCTGCAAAGCATAAAATAAATTGTTGACTATAACTCAAGTTGAAGAAAAAACAGGAAACAAAAGATATTCTGTTGCAAAGATAAACGGACGTATTTAGCATAGCAGCGTGGGATGGTGATCCAACATCATGGGTTCTATGTGAGTGGTCGAACGAGAGAGAAAAATTATCAGAGATAAATGCAGATGTGAAAGAGATAAAAAGAGAAACAAAATCATTGTTATTGTGTTATAGACGGTTGTAGGTTGTAAGAGACACCAGGTATTACATTAAAAATTCGTTACACTTCATCATAGCTTCGATAAGTATCTTATTTTTAAAACGACGAAATGGGGTTCAAGTTCACGAAATGGGCTTCATTGAATTATAGTATTATGACGTCTTCAAGTAAGGAGAATACGCGGAACCAAGCGCCCTTGGCCTTCACATTACTTCTACTGAATGGTACAGGTACAGCCAGTTGATGTTAAAGAGTTCATGGTTGAAGTCTGCTGTGAAGTCTCTGAGCAGGAGTTTATCTCCTACGGTGAGTTACATACGGCGACACGGTAACGTAGATGGTTGAACAAGAAATTAGGTAGGCCCAACTGGTGATTATTGTTTATTTCTAGCAGGCAGAATGATGTGAAAGAGCTTTGAGAATTGTTGTTCAAGTTTAAACTTGCTAGAATAATATAGTTTGATTTTCCAAGAAAAGCATTGTATAAGAAGAGATCTTACTGACTTCATACCACTTGGTCAAGTCACCGATTGATTTTTTTCATCAGATTGCGTGTTTATTGAGATTGAGATAAATAGTAAACATAACAGTACACCAACAGCTATGTACAGACATATATTTTAACAGACATTTAAAAAAATAATACTTCGTATCTGGAGTAGGTAACCAGATAGAGGAACGTCGAACATGATTGAGGAATTTTATTGGAAATATTCTCGTTTAAAATTATGGTTTCAATCGATGATAAAAAGGGAAAAGTACCAGATATGCAAACAATATGAATTCATTAATTTTATTAATTGGTTCAGTTTCATTAGGCCTATTTCAAAAAACAGTCCATTGTTGTCCCAACATTTGCACGCGAAGTGTTAACCGAATTTGGAATTTGGCATTGTATCAACTCGTATTTGAACCTGACTACTACTTCCCACACGTGTTCGACACCGATTCGGATGGCAAACTGTGATCAGAATCACAAAAAATTGGTCTTCTGCCTGCTCGGCCCACAATCGGTTGGATCAATGTCAGGCAGTGGGTGTCGCGACTCGCGAGTGTCACCTCAGTTCAGGTGTCTCCGCATCTGCACGCCATGTCATTGCCCTCGTTATAGGCCGACCTTCGTCAGCCTGCAAACCCGTTTCCAACTTATTTCAAATGTTTCCAAACAGCTATGCATTTCTACAAATTGATACTTGCCTATTTCAAAGGAAATAGGTGTTTTAGCAACTTTATTTTGGTTACTAATGAATTTTCCAAGTTTGAATTATTGTCAATCGACAATCAGGTTATATTATTTATTATCTTCCAAGAATCATCCAGTTAATAAACTGAAAAAACCCAAACAGGATTGTGTAAGCTGAAAGCAAAATTAATTAAAATGAAAATAATAAATCACTGTACTATAAGTAATATTATGAAGAAAATTCTAATTTTTTCAAACTAAGGAGGAAATGCCATTCAAAACGAAAGTTCTGTAGCCTACTAAATTTTCATGTTATGCATTCTTTTAAAAACCAAAAATATTATTGATGAGCTGGAAAAAGCCAGCTCAAAAAATTGTTAAGCGGGAAGAATATAATTATAGTAAACCAGTATCAATGCAAATTTCCTATGTTTATCGTTTTAGAAATGTAACGTATTATTGTTTAAAATATCAGTGGAATTATTAAACTCAAAAAACCTTGGGGAGTATTGTAAAACCAGCTTAGATTCAGGTGAAATAATTTATTGAGAGCCGGATGATGAATAATATAGGATTAGAATATTATTCTCACTTTTTCCTATACTAGAAAAATTCAAACTATTCAACCCTTTTAAGGAGAGAATTTTCCAACGTAGAAAAGTCTTTTAATTTTACAAATTACGATAAGCTATCAAACTAAAAAACATAATATATAATTGGGGTTCGCCTTATTCGAATCATTGATCAGTCATTGACTGGGTATTTTCCCAAATACACTAAAACTGCTTTCTGATAACTTGGACAGAGTTATCAAAGCATTCTCTCAAATTCACTTAAGAGCATTCAGATTGACAACTGCGTATCACAGACTAAATTAGTTTTTAATTGCCTGTGAGGTGAACTCTATGATAACAGCGAATCTTTAGCACCTTTAATACACAACTAAATCCTTTTATTGTGTGAAAAGCATAAGTGAATAAGTAAATTGGAATGTTGATTTCAATTGGTAGATCATTATAGAAACGAAAAGTATAATAATTATTAATAAAATACGGCGATTTGAAAAAATGTCATAATGAATAATGACACTTAGATAATAACTAATAGAATCCAAAGAAATATTACTTTGGTGAATACATTGACCTTGGTTTAAGTTACTATAAAACAGTTTAATAGTCTACTAAAGATGTCTAAAATAGTCTACTAAAGATGTCTAAAATAGTCTACTAAGACCATGTTTACTGTGAAGAATGTTTTTTTTATCATGAACAAAGCCTCCAAGGGATAATGGACTTCACACTGTTCCATAAATAACCTTGAAATAATTTAATATATGCTGTAATTTTACAATTCGTTTTACAGATAGAAATAATGCCAAGCAAATCTAGTTGAACTACCGTAATTGAAAAATGGAATGAATAAAAGTAATTTTGCATTATGGGAAATCCACTTCAATAAACAGAAAACGCTCTTGTATTTGTGAAAGGAAGTGGAAGAGATTTACAAAATGATTATTTAATCAATGATTGGAGAAAATCCTTTCAATTTAATCCATTAGTGAATAAAGGTTTACTGATTGAAAATGTAAAGCAATTCTTGAGTCAGCATATTTTGATCCGAAATAGATTAGTAGGCAAGATTGAACGATAATTGCATTAGCTCTCTAATCTCCACAGCTTTCAATTGCACCGAAATATAATCAGATTCCAAAACCAAGGCTACGCTCCAGGAAGAAGGCTCAAGAACATTATTAACGATTTTAACCTAGCATAGTTATGTGTTGAGTCATTAACAATGTTGAAACATATCTCAATGACAGTACGGTAGGTACCGTACTCCCCTAGACGGCCTAGGAAGGATAGAATATCATAGAATAGGTATCATTACCGTTCACTACTTTGCAACATAATATTTTATGTTTATTACATTGTTAGTATATGTTAGTATGAGTATGGTGATCTTGTGGTACATCTTTTATGAGGCAATTTAATTTCAAAACTAAAGATTTCAAAAACAGGTACGAAGGATAGGATATAGATTTTTTGAAATGTATGAGATTTTTGTTATTTATCGATTGCTGGTTATAATTACGTGCTATAACCAACTCAATTTTTTTACAGTACGGTATCGTTTTTTTAAATTACTTATACAATGAAACTACCACATAGAATAGAATAGAATATGGAAGATGGCTATCTTTCAATCTTCTATTTCTTAGTTTTTTGCTAAGGAGGATCAAGTAATGACACGTAACCATAAGCTTGTACGTAGGTAAGTGGAGGGATGAACGAGGGGACCTACTATTTTAGGTAGGTTCCGAACCACAGCAATCAGAGTTGTTTTGCCTTGTGATTATCTGAAAATACTTTACAAACAACTGTTACGATGATTCGGATTGATGTTCTGAACTGTAAATAATAATTCAGATATCTGATAAAGAATATAATATGATTCAAATTTTATTTCCCTTACACGTTGTGATTCAAACTCAAAATTAAGGCCTGCTTCCATGTAAGATTCTCTTCAAGTTTTCCTTGATCTACTTGGTAATACCTATTAGTAAAAATTGAATCTTCCTCAATGATTTTTTTCACTACAAAATTGAGTTTTCCTCAACTGAGAGCTCAAGAGAAAACCTCTCAATGTGACTCACTATTGTATGCAAACAATGCCCTAAGACAAATGAAATCTGTACCTAAGCTCCTGATTTTGTTTCTCAGTACATTATCAGAATGGACTGATGAGATTGAGTTCCAAGTAGGAGGATGTTTTCCGAACTGGTGGTAGGAGGTGGGGAGTCATCAGCCAACAAGATTGAAATGATGACGTCACGAAGCACCTTTGAATAAGTGTGCGGCGAGGGGGCGACATCCACTAGTGTGATAGTGTCAGCGTGTGAGTGTTAGTGTCAGTCTGTGATCAGCGCCTGGACCTTGCACTAGCCATGGAGAGAAAAGCTCATCTAATCACTGCTGTTGCATTAGCTGTGCTAGGAGTCGCATTTGTCTCTGGTAAGTTCCAAACACATTTTGAAGTATAAAAAATTTCGTGTTTTAGAGTAGCTACTGTATATTATCCGTGTTCAGTCTGTATAGATTGAATTGGTTATCTTACAGAAAAAAATGAATCAGGATCATGTTTAAGTTATTACAAAAAATGAATAATTTCACGAGCATAAGTTTCATGAAACATTTAAAAAATAATTATAATTTTGAGATTTTTAGATTTATTTTTAAAAAATCGACAATTATGGAAATATTGTTAACATTTTGCACGATTATTATTTTAAACTGTAAATGGACATCAGCAGTTTTGTTAGATGGAAATAAGTTTATTTTTCAAGTTTGAAAACATTGCTTTCGAATAGCTAAATATTTTAGTACTATTGATGTTTGACATAGTTGGTGCAAAATAGATTACTGCTATCTTAAGAATGTGTATCGAGAACATGTAATTCAACCCAATGAATAAATGCATATTTCAAAAATATTCGGTTAGAGCTTGTAACTATAAGAAATGATGACTGACTACATTAGAATGTTAATTATTTATTAATAGTACTGGTAGTATCAAAAAGGGCCTGAGCTCGATAGCTATCCATACCAATACTATAGTACGGTATACGGTAATTAATTATTATTATTCGGTAGCAATGGTATGAGAAAATCATGTAGTGTAACTATCCTGAAGCTCAATAAAATGTTCGATATATTTTGCCAATATTCAAGCACTTATCCACTTGTTTTCAATATTAATATTATGACGTACTCAAATTATCTTAATTAATAAAATAATTTAAGAAATGCATTTCAGTGCAGTCTAGTGAAATTATATTAATTTATCAAATCAATTCTTGCAAAACACATTCATTTGAAAATAATATTTAATGATTAAGAGTTGAATACAGCTTGTAAATTATCATATTAATGATTTAAGAAGTGCATTATGGTGCAGTCTAGTAAAACAATATTTATCAAATCAATGCTTGCAAAACACGGATTCTTAAAAAAAAAGTTTAATGATTAGGAGTTAAATACAGCATGTAAATATTTATAGAGTAGTTCAGAATGATAAGCAGTATAGAATTCAGAAAGTTGACCTAGTCTCATATTTATCTCAGAAATAAATGGTGCATAGGTCAGAAGTTATTCACAATTATCATTTTTTTATGCCAATACTATTCTGTTCAGTAACATTTATCAAATGTATTAAATTTGGTCAAATAGGAACAGAATGAAGACGATTTCAATTCACTTGAAGAGAATAAAATGAAAAATTCCCCGGCTCTACTGGTTCATTTCTAAATAAGGACGTCTTCATAAAATGTGCTTCTAATAAAACACAAAAAGAATTTCATCTATCTTCAACCTACAATGAAGTAACAGATAATTATAATCTGCAACTGGCCTGAACTCCTCGTTAGTTGAGGAAAATCAACTACGATAGGACAATGAATAACGACTTATGAATATAGCAGAGTAGTTTTTTATTGAAAAACTATATTTCTTAACTTGAGAAAATTGCTATTATTGTACAAGTAGTATTCCGCTAAGGGAGATAATCACTTTCTGTGTGGGATTCCGTAGAAGTAGTGAACAGGAATCTTCAATCTTAATAGCTTGATAATGACTATTAATAAATTTTCTAAAGAATACTCAAAGCAACATTTCTCCCCACAATACAACTGATTGAAGAAACAGCGGGACGATTACATGAATAATCGAAAATATTCCACTTGGTTTTCTTATGGCATGAATAAATAATAAGGTTAGTGGTAGTCAACACACAATTAGCCTACGTGTAAAAGTCCATATATATGAATACGATCTAAGCTTTATGCTTGAAAGTGTGTAGCCAACATAATTACCCTATTTTGAATTCATTATCACATTATTACTTCTAAATAGAACAATTCAAGTGACAATGAGAAAAAGATGCGAACAATAGAAGTTCATGAAAGTGCGATCAAATTAAACATCGAGTATGATACTCATAAATAACTAACAACAAATTGAATGATTTTCTAATTCCAAACATGGGTAGTATAAATGATCATAAGCTTAATATTAACTTGTTTAATAAAGTAATGTTTTATTTATGAAACGATTGAATTTATCTGAATAGTAAGAATTTACTGCAGGTTAAAGATTTCAAACTTGAAGAAAATAATTCAATTCTATTCAAGTGGATGGGAAATTCTAATTAGATTTTGCTTTGCTTTGCCTGACAGGCCAACTGGCAAGAGTGGAGCCGGTGACAGAGATCTGCCTGGGCTGCATCTGTGAAGCAGTCTCCAACTGCAACCGATCACTGGCATGCGAAGGAGATGTCTGCGGCATCTTCAGGATAACTTGGGCTTACTGGGCTGATGCTGGAAAGCCGGTTATCCTCAACGACGATGCAAATGCGGAGGGCGGTAAGTTCATTTAATAAAATATGTAGACATTTATTTTTACAAAATGAATAGGATAGACTATTTATTTGATGGTTATTTTTCTCATTAATTTAAGTTCTGTTTGTGTAACCAATCATAATTGTGTAAACAATGAGGCTTGTTTTGGCATGAAGTTGTAAGCCTCTATATTTTGTAATTTTTCTATTGTCCTAATAAATGAATAGAAACTTGGAAATAAAAAGCGGTGGTGCGCTGGAATTTTAATAGTTGAAATAATGCTTGAAAGTCAGTGTTTCTAGTGAAAATCTATAGAAGTTGGCTACTCCAGAAGTTCAATTTCTATATTATTCCCCTCCACAATACTTATGAATATAATAGTCAATTGTCAATAACAATTTAGTCTTGATTAATGTTATAATATTTGTAATTTTCAATCGCACTCACTGCTGGCGAACAAGTTCCACTTATGCCGGTAGTGCTTTTTATATAAATTTACTTATTTATAGTATCTATCATATTTTTAATGTAAGTACTGATTGTAAAATGTTATGGCAAATAAACCAATTTCAAAATTTCAAATAGGCAAATTTTTGGGCAAAAAATAGTTGGAGTTACTCTAGAAAGAATAATAACTGAGAAATTTATTGTAGTATTTCTGAAATAAGGTTCTGCAACACAAATAATATGTGTTTTATATTCAATAATAGGCTACATAATTTAAAATCAAAACAATCACAATATGTCAGTCACTGACTTTCAATATCCTTTATTTTCCAGGATTTAAATGAGTTATATTATATCAGACTAAATAAAAATCAAATAATATATGAAAATAGTGGTGTTTGTTAAGAGAATACTTCTAGGTGTGCTGAATCCATTTAGTGACGACAAAAGTTACCAACATAATTTTGAGCTATAATAAGTATTTGACGCTAGAAGCATTCATATTATTATAAAAGCGTCTGGTTCAAGTACACAAAAAACTAGTAGTTCTAATGAAATCTCATTCCTAATATTCATTATTATTATCATCATACTTAGAAACTTATACATGATCACGATGCAAGTGGAGATGGTTGAAAGAGAATCACAAATTGCAATTATTTGATCACTCTAATAACGTTATTGTAAATATTTGTTAGCATAGTTATATACGTACATTAAAATAAATAACGTTGATTCTTACAGCATATTCAAGATGTACAAATGACCCAGTATGCGCTGGAAAAGCTGTCACTAACTACATGAACAAGTTTGCTCAGGTAAGAAAATTTCCTTCTTGGAAATAATTTTTATTTATCTTCTAATATTTCTCAATTAACATCTTTGGATTTCACTGTATGTGAATCGAATACTTGTATATCAGCTTTAGTTGACCGAAGTATTGTTTATTTGGCGGTTTTAATTAACAAAAATATACCTAAAAAAAATCTATTATGGCTTGAAGTAAACGTTGAGTTAAAAGGTCGAGTACAATGAAAAAAAGCAAAGCATATAATTTGTTAGTGCAATCTGGAGCTTATTCTAAGAAAGACACGCCCATTTCCAAGACTTCCTTCTCACTCGAAATTTATATGGACGCTGAGTTTATATACGTTTTAGAGAAAAAACACATCAATTAAATGTTCAATTAAATTAAACCGACAAGTCCGCTGGTTATTAATTTCACCTCAAAACGTATAAGTTTTTAAAGGATGAACACGGATAAAATATATTTGAGTTTGAGAGCTTATAACTTATATATGTAAAATAAAAACATTCATCGTCTGACAACTATAATTTCCTACTAGTCATCATCATTATTGATAAATCCTTACAATCCTTACATCATCATGTTATCCTTACAAACTATAACAAGCTCAATTCATCAAATAATTTGCCTGTGCTTTTGAACAGCAGTTAATTTTCTAAGGTCTTCAGGAATTCATAGAAAGGTTCTCGTCCTTGAGATATGTCAAGAGTGCTAATGGTCAGCACTTTAGTATGATTCATATATTAGATATTCAAACTCATTCAATAAATTGATAGCCTACTTGAAAGATTACAACTACGGTTATTCTAATTCTAAATATCTTAAGGACAAATGTTTTTTTACTTTTGAGATTTAAATTTTGGACTCAATAACCCGAGGAAAATAAAACGAAATTAATCCGAGGAATCAATTTTAGGATGTGGTTAAACTGGACTCGGAATCATCTGTGTATAAGAAGTGGACCTAAAATATGATACTCTACTTTCTAATCTCATAATCTTTGCACTATTTTTATTCATAAAAAGTGATTGACGTAGTTTTGGACAAATGCATATTACACCTTCTCATCTCTATTGTCAATCAATGGATTAAATATTTTACTTGTGCTCCTTCAATACAAACGAATAATAGTAAATCAAAGGTTTAATAAACTCAACACTGAATTCAAATTTTCAAACTCATTCAATGAATAAACATGGTGAGATTTACTTTAACCTGTCAGAACTCTTTAAAAACACCAAAATCAATGCTTCCCGTTCAACCAATGACAGTTTGAATGGATTTGAAATGCCATGGCACTTGAAGTTTGAAGTGAAAATTACTAAATAGTAGAGTTTACAAGTCTTTGTTTTGTAGTTTGCAGTAATTGTTAATAATTTAATGAGAGTGATGTTATTTTGCAGGACTGCAACGGCGACGGTGTTGTGAACTGCTACGACTATGCAGCCCTGCACAGGCACGGAGGCTATGGGTGTCGGCAGGCGCTCGACGCTCAGTACAACGAGAAGTTCACCAACTGCCAGCGTCAAGTCGAACAATTCATCCAATCCAAGCCACAAGTCGTCTGACTACTTCAACTCAATTCCAACTAATCAAGTTTATTCAATAAGATTGTGCCATACGATATTATGCCAGTTGATATTTATTTATATTTTTATACACAGTACCGTATTGTGAATTTGAAAGAAAATGAAACTGTATTGTGGACTAGAATAGAAACGTGCTCAGTGTGAAAAATAATAACTGGTCGATACAATTGTGACGAATCCATTAATTAATAAAACTTCACAAATCACAATGTGAATAGTTAATTACTGAAATGCTCCTCTCAATGCGAACGTACACAGCAGTAGACAGACGGAGAAAAAATTCCTCCCTCCCTCCCCAGGTGTTCAAATGTTGCAACGCAAAAGACGTCCGTCTGTCTCCATGATATGTTTGCTCACGTCTGCATGAAGAAGTTTGATTTTTTTCTCCGTCTGTCTGCTGTTGTGTGTTTGCCTCTTTGTTTAGTTTAAAGGTCCGATCTAGGCGTGAATTTATTGCAAGCTAATTTCTCTGTGAAAAAACGTGACAAAATATCGTGAAAGATAAACGGAATTAGAGAGCATACCGACTACATTCAAACTTTCATTTGATACCAAGCTTTTCGCTGATAACACAATGAATCAAAATAGATATCAATTTGTTATACAGGGCTACCACTTTAACTGGAATAAAAAAAAACATCAGGGTTTCCATTTAATATTTTATTAATACATTAATTTTATAAATTAATAAAATTAGAAATGGTACCTGATGTTATTTTTATATCATAATAGATTCATATATCTATTATATTTTGATGTTATAATTATCACTGTATAATATAAAAGATAGAGCTGAGTCTGGGTCTGGCTTAACCAATAAACCGAGGTCTGTTTTTTTCAAAAAGTGGATAGTAGGGCGTGCTATATGACGATTTTCCAAGTCTAGTATGGATAGAAAAACGAAGGAATAGTTCCAGGCCATTAATCAATAAGCATTTTCTTGAGTCTCTCTCGAATATGTTTATAGTTTTGTTAATGGTTCATTCAAGTAAGGTGCACATTGTTTTAGGATCGTATAAACCTAGGATACCAGGCTGGGACATCAAGTTAGAACACCAATTTCCGAACAGGTCTCAATCAGTGGGGTCTGTTTGTAATAGCAGCAGTTTGTTTGAATGCTCTACAATAACTCTTGGATGCCAATGGTCATCAATATTAATGGTTCTATTAGAAGTCTCAGATTTTGTGGCTGAACAGAGACACCAGTCGAACAAAAAAATCTTGCGTCTCTAGTATAATAAGTTTTCAAATTGAAAAACCAGAAAAATACAATACAAAAATACTTTGCATTTGCATTTTGGGCGGAGTTTATCTACTTTGTATGAACACATTACATGCGTGACTTGACCATTTTTTTTCGAAAAACTGTATTTCAAGAAATCGGTACATTTTTCAACATTGAAAATGCAAAACTACATAGGAATGATTCAAGATAATAAAACTTTAAATTTGAAGCTTACTTACTTTCATGTATTACTTTTAGAGTATTCCCACAAATGAAAGGTCATATTTCCAGCACATGATGCAACGCCATTACTGTTAGTCCAAGCATGAGATAAAACAACTGAATTTTTATCACAGTTTTCCACATGAGAATGTCCGTCGTGCGTGAACAACGGTTCGAAACCATCACTGACTGTTCTATACACATAGACATTGTTGTCGAAACCAGCAAAAGAAAAAACA
Organism: Nilaparvata lugens; assembly: GCF_014356525.2. NCBI lineage: Eukaryota > Metazoa > Arthropoda > Insecta > Hemiptera > Delphacidae > Nilaparvata > Nilaparvata lugens. The sequence goes on along the minus strand of NC_052504.1, from coordinate 27,252,142 downwards.
CCATCAATGTTGGGATTGAAGTTCAAATGCAAATTGTTTGGATTTGTCGTCTCTAAACTCACATTACATTTTGACAGAGGTTCCTTCCAGTTTCGCAAATCACAATTCAGCAAACATCCTTTACTGGACAGCATGACCATTTGATAGCTGGACTGTTTGTAATTTTCCCCTATTTTGGCGCTCGCATTGTATTTCGAGTCAAAAGTCCAGCTATTACCATCCGAGATACCTGCAAACAAAAATTTAATGTTGTCAATTGAATTTGGGTTAAAATGCTATCAACGTAGGCCCTAAATAGAGGTAAAATTTCAACCTACTCTCACTAGGTACATTGAGTAGAACGGCTTATCCGTGGACAACAAGAAAAACTACTTCACACCTACACAATTATTTATAACTAATATTATTCAACTTCTCCTTCCTTATGATCCTTTTCTTCAACATAACCATGCTACACTGACTGACGATAACACTCAACAGAGTTGCTGCGTAGCCTGTTCTTCCCATGTTAATGTTGACAATAGATGATATTAGTACTTGAGCATTCAGTTCCAATACAATTTGATATAAGACTTGATGTTATTGATTTTTGTCCAATACGGATAGAAACACAATTTAGTGAAAAGTTCCGAATACTTTGATAAATAAACAACTACTTCAAATGCTCAAGGATACTTGAAGTAAAATTATTAAAGATTTTTATTGGAGAGTAAGTAAAATTCGAACTTATAAACGACAAAAACGCCAACTTGCAGAAATAGTAAGACATATTATCTGGTGTGACAGTTTAAGCAAGAAGTAGTTAGCTTGTTCAATAATAACGAATATATAGTATACCACGATCTGTAAAAGAATTTCTTTCATAATACCATGGGATGATGTGTAGCCATACTGCCAGACAATACGACCTCAACAAAATACAACTTAGCTCGCACTTGATTCTACAATGGGCATCAATATTAAAAATGTGGTTGAAGTAATTAATAGAAATTCAACTTGAACATGATTGTTTAGCGTGAGTGCGTTAATTAATAATTCAAGTCTAGTATTGTCTCAATGACGTATCTATAACAAAAGTAAAATTCAGGAGAAATTTCTCCAATTCAACTGAATAATTTGTAGTTAAATATTTTAAACTCACCATTACTCATATGAAGACTGGATTTATTTGTTCTTAAATCTTGAAGAATGATGCTTCCAGTTTCTATACAGCAAACTGTTACCACATCTCTTTCCATGTACACAGAAATAAGTTCACTATTCAGACAATCCTTATTGCAAGATGAGAATGGAACTTCTTGCAGAACTGAGTTTGCATCAATGTCAATGAGAAATCCATTTTGTCTGGTGTTTTTCACAATAAACACATGAGGAGTATCAGCAGATTCCACAGCAAAACGAGGACTTACAATCGAACTTATCACATTTCTGATACTTTCAATAGATCCTAAAAGAGAATAAACATTATCAATACTTTTTTTATTAAAATAGCACTGAACAATCAATTGTAGGACGTATCGTTGGTTATGATGAATGGAGTACTATATCGATATTTTTACATGAAATGATTTCATCAACAATAATTATATTTCAAGAAATGAATGAATTCGTCATGTTGTATAGATAGTCTATAGCTATTAAAAAAGTTTCAAAAATATTTAGGATGAAGTCTAGTAGAAATTTGCATGGAATTTCGATTAATGAAATTTGAAGCGATCGATCCTGAAGAAGTACATCTAATTGATAATTTAACAAACATTTCAAATGTTCAAGACTGATGATTGTGACGATGAAGAAGACAAATAGGACTGGAATTTAATTGGAAAACCATAATGAAACCATAGACAGATTGGATGAAAATAATGTAAATGAGCACATTGCTATCGTGCTGAACTGCGATCGAGACTTAACCGTTAAGTTCACTGCCATTCTTTACAATGTGTTTGTTTAACATGAAGATCGGTCGCGAGCGCGACCCAAACTGAAAGCTAAACATCGAGCTGACCGTTCTGTTCGTACCCGTACAGTGGCCAGCTTCAAGAAGCAGGGCTGCTACTAGATGACAAAAAGTAAGATTGGAATAATTATGATTCACCTGATTGGTCTGGAAGATTATAAACTGAAATACCGGCAATGTTTTCTTCACTGACTATAATTCTTCCTTTTCCATAATGAGCTCCTATCTGAAAAAAGCAACCATGCTGTTATTTAATAATATGTTAACCAATGCCAACCCCAGTCTTCAAACAATGACATCATGAATCAATTAAGAGTAGTAAGAATTAGTAATCACTGTTGTATTTGTTAATGATTGGTCTGATGAAAATAAAAAAAATATTTTTATACAAATTAGTACAATGTAATAATTAGTGAATTTGTATATTTAGAATGGGTTTGTGTTACATGAAGGTCATATCTCTTCATTATAAAGCTTGAGAAAACTTTGAATGTTCAGTTGTACCACTCACCTGCCGAATTCTATTATTAAATAACTTTCCACAATTCAACTTCAAATCTCGGCCCTTCCCTTGATTACTTGAAGGGAGATGGAATTCTAAAATCTCTGAACCACTTCCTTCGCAATTACTAGTCAAACAAATACTGCGATCGTTCGTTAATGCCAACAAATTGGAATGTTTTTCCAACTCAAACATGTTCAAAAACTTATACCTGAAACAAATAACCATACAATTATCACACTATACCAGCAATAATCAATTATGGTATTATTATTCAAATAAAATTTATTTCTATTCTGCTAGAATATAAAATAAAATATAATAAAATCTTACGAACTAACATTATACAGAATTCAGAAAAAACCTGCAAAGGCATAAGCCTGAGCGCAGAAAAACGTACAAAAAAATTTCGAATTACGTAGGAATTATGTGGCAAACCTACATAATCAATACAGCACATATACAATATCTCAAAGCATACATGTTGAAATTGTTCTTTAGTTGATTTAATAAGGGGGGAAATGAATGATACAGTCCGGGCGCAAATGTCATTCCGTGGTCATTTTTGAGTAACAGCCGTAGAAGATGTCTCAATTTCTTCGTTAGGTCTAGCATAATAAGAATCGTGATGATGATAAGTCGAAATCACAGGCAAACACCTCGGAACAAGATGGTCGCCAAAATTTTCAGGGTTTTGCTATATCGCTTGTATTTCAATAACCGTTCAAGATATTGAACCGTTTTTTTTAGAAATTTTAAATCTATGAAATTTAGAGCGTTTTTTCAACTTTGTAACGATATATATCTTCATGCGCTGCACTTCAAAAAATGAGTTCTCCATCGTCCTTTAAAGAAAAACCTGCATGATTTCTGGTGCGTTTTTCCATACGCATGAGGTAACAAGCTAGAACGATAAAATCGATTTTTTCATGACTACTTCAATCTTCATTTGTAGGACCATTAACCAGCCAGATGAGCTGGGTTGGTCATCACGTCAAAAATACAATATCACACAGAAGTTTTTGACAACACTGTCACGTCAAAAAATAAAACATAATGGCATAGATGGCTAAACACGGTGATGGCCACCAAATGTCAACTGTAGACTCCTGAAAAAATTCACTCAAGGAAAAAGATGGTCTGGCACGCAGCCAGGACTTGAGTCTCCTTTTAAACTCACTGTCACTCAAATGACGCACAGATGGAGGTAGCATATTAAACATTTTAATAGCGATATTGGGATAACAGTTCTGAGCCTTACTTAGCCTACATCGAGGAACATTGACTTCGAGAGCATTTCGAAGTGATTAGGCACTCTGCAACCCCCTCAAATTCACTGTCAGATTGGTATTCCTAATACCAACCAGGGAAGCAAAGATGAACTGTGAGAATCCCGAGTCTGGCGAAGAGTGGCCTAAAGTGCTCCAGATGACCACTGGATGACAATATCCGAACTGCCTTCTTCTGCAGCATAAGAATACTCTCACAGTGTAAAGAGTGTCCCCACAGCAGTATTCCATAGATAATGTGACTATGGAACAGTGAATAATAGGCCATAATCAAATGTTCCTCAGTCAGCAAGCACCTCAGTCTTCTCAACAGGTAGATCACACGAGACAATCTTCTGCATACAGCATCCACATGAGCACTCCATGTTAACTTTGGATCGATGTTAAATCCCAGAAGCTTCACCGGTTCATTCAATGAATGATTGGAGTGGTTTCTCAGAGTGCACATGATATTCTGTGTCTTGCCGACGTTGAGCAACAGCTTGTTCTCCTGAAACCAGCGTTCTGCACCAGCAAAGGACTCCTCCAACTCAAGGGTGGCAGCTACAGGCGAGGATCCTCTCCCAACAAAGGTTGTGTTATCCGCAAACAGCAGCTCACTTCCGCCGACTCTCAAATCGTTCATATGCAGGATGAACAGGACTGGCCCCAGGACAGAGCCCTGCGGTACCCCATGCCGTACATGCAGTTCGCCAGATGATGCACCCCGAACATTCACTATCTGCCTTCTGTCAGAAAGATAGGACTTGAAAGTGTCAGCAACAATGTCCGTTATACCATACTCAAGTTTGCAAGGAGAAGCTCATGAGACACACAGTCAAATGCACGTGACAGGTCACACAGCCTCACTGCCACAGAATCTCCACTCTCGAATGCATCAATGACTTCGTTGATCAGGGCCAGCAGGGCGGTTTGTGTGGACTTGGACTTTCTAAAGCCATGTTGTCTATCAGACAGCAAACTATTCCTCTCAAGATGTCCATTAGCTGATCCTTCATGGCAACCTCTAAGATTTTTCCGAGTAAGGGGGTAACAGTGATTGGTCGGAAGTTATTCTTGTCCTTCTCATCTCCCTTTTTGTATATAGGTACAGTTTTGAGAGATATCGGATTGGTTTTACCACCAAAGTGTTTAGAATTGACCAAACAATGATGTTTGAGAGAATCATCTCATTTCGACAACTCTTTCCATTAACTATTCAACTTCAAAAACTTGAAATATACATTTTTCGGGGACAATATTTTACTTTCCACTCTGTATATTTATTCGCAGTAGACAAACACTAGTATTATTGGCACAGTGTTGTATAATATTCCCAAAGCTTCAAAATGACATCTGGTTGGAGGCTGTAAGTCCATATTTTACGGCTGGAGCATCATCGGAAAAAGTGCTGTTTGCAGCGGAAAACACGCTTTTTATACCAACAATTAGATAACCGTGTAACTCATGACTCCTTGAAGGTACAGACTTGGGAATGGTATGACGATGTTTATTGTCGTAAATAAGTAGCTAGTAAGAAACAAAATTAATGAGCCAATAAAATGGTCGCAGCAGAAGCCAAATTTTTTCAATGTTAATTGCGTTGAATTGTGTTCTTAAGTTGAAAAATGCGGTTAAACTTTTGGTGGATGGTATTGTTTAATTTTATATTTCCGTAGTCATTTAAAAAAAAGTTTAAAAATGTCATAATGTAAAACACAGTTTTTATTGATAACTTATTATATTATCTATATTACTAAAAATACAGCGATTGGTGTACTAACCTCATGATTGAATCAAAATACCAATCATCTTCATTTACTTCCTCTATACTCATTTTTATACTAAGATGTATATAGACCTATGTAATATTTTTTAAAGTTGTGCAAAACGTTCATGAAATCATTAGCCTAATTTTATGCACATGCCGGTGTTTTGAATAAATATAGTACAAGTTTTGTAATTTTTACTGCAGATTCAGATTCAGAATAAGAATGTAAACAATAATAAAAAAGAAATCAAATCAAATAACCTCAAAAAATTTCAAATCCACAAAATTTAAAATCAGCTGGTCTAACAGGTGTTAAGTTTCTTTTGAGAACTCTTTCAAATAAAATAAATGTTTTTTTATCGAAGAAAAGTTTTTTGGATTGGAAAAAATATTGAGTGAAGGAAAAAGCCAGTTTTTTTCAAATGATTAATGAAGTTTCCAGAGTTTAATTCAATCATCAGTCTCTTTACAGTAGGGTATGAATACATTATCAAGAATTTTTCCAAACTTCATAATAGATAAGGAAATAAATATTTTCACATGATTTGATGTAACATTGCATTCAATCGTAATTGATTGGAATATTTCATGAACAAAATGAAACTTCATCTTATCATTTTCAAAGGTTGGTCAAGTGGTTGCCAATGTCAGCTACTGGCAACTATATACATGTTGTTTTTTTAGCTATAGCTATAGGTATAGTTGATACATGTTTGAGTTCGTGAGCTTGTGAGTGGAAAATTTTACTCTAGTAAAGAACAGTGAAGAAGTTCATCAGTAGAAACGGTTTAGTTGAATACTATCTATTGTGTTTGCTATTTTTTTATTTTATTTGGACTTTATTATTAATATAATTTCTAAAAGGCTACGGCCTTGTCATGCTATCTTATGTCAAGTATAACTAGAACTAGAAGCTTTGAACCACAATCGGAGGAGTGTGAAAATTCCGTGGATAGAAAGAGAAATTCATCTTTCAGTGATAATAATACATGTAAAAGACTAAAAACAGAAGAAATGAATGAAACTACGCCCAGAAGGGCCAATTTTTCAGCTTTACAACCAAATTCTAATGGAATTAATCGGATGCAACCATTCTTGACTTCTCAAAAAACGGCTCCATCAACAAAGAAGTTGGTTATTAAAAATTTTAAAGGTTAGTTGAAATTATTGTTCAATTTCCAAACTCTTCTTGTTTGTCATAATTTTCTAGTTCTAAAGAGGTTCAAGTATAAGACTTCTATAATGTCTATTAGACCTTTATGAAAGTAATTTTGAAAAAGATAGGTTAGTCTGTGAAATTTATAAAATGTGAATTTGTTTATGTTATAATGTTGGTATATTTGAAAGTTGATGCTATATTACATCAATATGAATATATTGTTTTTTTACCAATATATTTAACGTTTGATTGTATTGTCAATTTAATGTTTTAAAAGTAATCAAGGCTATTACATTACGATTGTTAATTGATGTGATTAAAATATCTCTTGAATATTAAAAACGTTTCATTTTTTTATTATTAGTTTTAATAGCACGCTTAAGCTGAACCTTTTGTTTGATCAATAATTAGTATATAGGTTAGGTTTTCCACTTATTCTTACCTTGAAGTTACATTATGTAAACTTACTTCAAAACTTGATAACTTCTTATGAGGTATGTCTCTAAATATTTTCAAGTTTTTATTTGAAAGTTTTAAACTTGTCCTTTCTGAATAGAAAAATAGCATTAGGCTACTTTACGTATCTTTGAATAATAGCCTACCTGATTCTTGTAGAAAGAGACTCAACATGATAAAGTTCTCTTACTGTTAACACATTTTTACTATTCCAGAAAAGCCGAAATTGCCTGAGAACTATCAAGAAGTAACATGGGAAAAACTAAAGGAAGCTGTAATAGCAATTCAAACTTCAAGATCAATTGCCTACAGCTTAGAAGAATTGTATCAGGGTGTAGAGAATATGTGCAACCATAACATGGCATCTACTCTCTACACAAATCTAAAAGGTAGACAAAGACCGTCATAATTATTGATAAAAATTTTTCTGAACACAAAAGTACCTAATAATTATTAGCAAACACTCATGCATTGGTAAGCTTATCACATACACGGCCATATTCATCACAGTTCATTTTTCTATTTGATGTACTGAATCACATTTACTAACTCAACATTAAGAGCAATGTTATAATTCGGAAAAAGGGCTGAAACAGGCACTTCGTTCTAGCGTGTTTCGGACGCTATTTTCCAACCGATAGTCATGAAAATGGTACCAAATTGTTCAGAAAGATTTGGACATCTGGCGCCGTACCGCCAAATTCCAATTTTCCAACTATAAAATGACTTTAAAATTCGATGAACTTGGAGAAAATTTGGCAAAGTTTGACGTTCAATAGGAAAAAATTGATAAGTGATATCAAAATTTGGCGGTACGGCGCCAGATGTCCAAATCTTTCTGAACAATTTGGTACCATTTTCATGATTATCGGTTGGAAAATAGCGTCCGAAACACGCTAGAACGGAGTACCTGCAAAGTAGTCTGAATTGAGAAAGCTTCAATTCCGTACTAGCCTTTCGAAAAAGTGTGGTCGAACTCACTAACACAGTCCCAAACTGCTATGATTGTGAGTACACACACTCACACACAACCGGAGAACTGGTTTTCGGTCATCAAAACAATTGATTGTTTTTGTTCAATGAGATATTGCCCATCTTCTTGTCTGTGTTATTGTGTTTTATGTTATATACTATATTCATATATGCTCTATTATTCTATATGCTTATACAGTAGTTTGACATCCATATTATTATTTATTCCCATTTCATTTCAATATCACATGAAATCTGTACTATATTCCATTTGTACAGCGATTTGGGAGACATGGTTCATTCTTCTCTCATCGAATTCTTTATTATCCATGTTCGGCCATGCATGGCAATTCAAATTCAACCCAAGAAATTTACATGATACTACCCGGGAAAAATTTAGTTTTGGAGAGATCAAGTTTTACACGTTAGCTATATAACAGCTGTTTCATGTTATCATGGATAATAAAAACCAATTCGATTAGATTTGATTTATTATATTATTGGAATCATTTTTTGTTTGTGATTTTCCCTGATAATATACATAAATACATTGAAATATTTGATCCTGTACTCCAAACAATATTATTACTGGAAAAATTAATTCCTATCTAGAATCAAAATAAATATATTCAAATCTCAAGAATGAAGAGTCAGTTGTAGGCCTATCCAGCTAATATAAATATACTTATTTTATATATAAATATACTTTGTCCTATTATGTTAGTTATAAGATTTATTTGGTTGCAGAAGATGTAGCGTTGTTGTATGATTTGAATTCTTGTGCCTTGTTAATTATTTATTTATTTATTAGGTTAGCACAAACAATACAATGATCGGAAAAGAAAAAACAGGTTATTGCCCAAAACTTTTTCAATTTCCTAATTCAGTTTCAAATTGTGCAAATATTATACATAGGTTATGTCCATTTCAATTTTCTACACCAAATCACAATCTGAGAGTATAGATTAGAATAAAACAAACAATTTTCAATTTTGATAGATTGATAGTAAAACTTTTGTAAAAACATGAAAAAAACGTTAAATTCACAAAATGAAGAATAAAACCACTTAAATTTTGAGCTCGAAAATATAACGTTCACCTTAGCTATGTAACAGCTGTTTCATGTTATCATGGATAATAAAAACCAATTTGATTTGATTTGATTTATTATATTATTGGAATCATTTTTTGTTTGTGATTTTCCCTGGTAATATACATAAATACATTGAAATATTTGATCCTGTACTCCAAACAATATTATTACTGGAAAAATGAATTCCTATCTAGAATCAAAATAAATATATTTAAATCTCAAGAATGAAGAATCATGACTTTTATTTGTCTATGCATAAACCATTTTATTAACAGCCTTCAGCACTTACTATATCTATATAATATAGTGCACTCATATATTAATGAACTTGTATATCGATTTAGAAGAATTAGTCAAATGAAGTGTTTATTGATAACACTGTTGAAGCAATAGAATACAATCTATAGCCAGGCTACTCAAAAGCAGATCAGTCATGTTAGAACTTAGAACAGCCGCAGAATGAGTAGACAATGAAGTGTATAATAATAATAATAATAATGGACTTTTCTAGGAAGAGAAGACTGATGTGAGAGTGAGTGCGCGTGTCAATTGTGATAGTGGTGCTACTGAAGTAATGAACTTCTTTCTCTAGAAAGAGAAGACTGATGTGTGAGAGAGCGCATCGATTGAGAGAGAGTAGAGCTATGAAGACCAATGTTTGTGAGCCAGCATGCTTTTTCACTCCGTTCCCCATCTCATCAGTTAAATTTACCTAGTACTACACTTTTTGAACAGCCTTCCTAGACATGCCCCTTAACGAAGAGATTGAAAAGGAAGCCAACAGATCTGATGTAAACCTACAGGAGTGCTTAGTGAAAGTGAAAAAATATTATATTAGTTTAGTGCAGTGATAATGAATGAGCGAATTTAAAACAAGGAAAAGTTAGGCCTATTACAAGATTCCTCTTAATTTAGTATTAATTTAGAATAGAAAAATTTATATTTGACAAGTTATTATAGCGTTAAGTAGAGTTTTGTGACTTCATGGCTTATGCGTCTAATTTTCAATGTTTCAAAATACAACTAGGAATTGTTATCATTATTATTGTTCTGACACGTCACCTTTCATTTAAGTAATACTCAAAATTTGATTTACTACCGTATGTGACGATTGTGAATAAATAAATAAATGTTAATGGAAATAGAAGAGAATTGATTTATTTACTGTTCATTTAATCATTTATCTAAACATTGAAATCGTAAACATTCTTCCTCATAGTTTCAATTAATGGATATTCTTGTTATACAGCTTTAACCGAACAACACGTGAAGGATAAGATAGAAGGCTTTATCAGCGAGACACCAGACCGGTTGATCTTCTTGAAGCAGATGAACGACTACTGGCTGGCCCATTGTCGGCAAATGATCATGATCCGCAGCATTTTTCTGTATCTTGATCGCACCTATGTGCTGCAGAAACCCACGCTGCATTCAATCTGGTAAGCTATCCAGTCTACTTTCGATGATTGTTGATAACAGTCACATTTATACCTTTATACCTAAATCTGCATCTTTTACCATAATATGGGATCTATGGCGTCAAAAACATAAAATACAATACACAGAACAAAAACATACATAGGGCATGTTTAGTAAGACAGCATTTCCGACAAATCATCACTCATATATTCACTAACACTGTAGTACGCTGTAGTATTCACTAACACTGTACAACTCTCTCGAACGCTCTTAAATCCAACTGTTTTACTTCTGTAGGCAGCCTATTGAAGTATCGCAATGCCGAACTCCTGAAGCACACCTGTGATCTCTGATGGCGTACTCTGGGGAATATCAATCAGCTCTCGATGTCTGGTGTTATGTTCATGCACATCAGTCCGAGTCAACATGTACTGCTGGTTCTTCTTGACATACATTAGACAGAGAAGTAGGAAGTGGCAGATCACTGTTAGAATTCCAAGTCTAACAAAAAGGGGGCTTGCAGTGTGCGCGATAATCGCTTGCGGTGATGATTCGTTTTGCAGCCCGTTTTTGCAGCTTCAGTATATCCACAACCTTTGCTGAATGACCCCACATTAGTAGGCCATAGGAAGTGACAGTGGAAGAGCGCATGATACACCATGACTAAATAGGCCTCAGTCACATGACCCCTCAGCTTCAGCAGCAGAAAACAAATTCTGGACAGTCTTGTGGTCACATGCTGAATATTGCTGGCCCAGTTGAGTTTATTGTCCAGAACAAAACCTAGCAGCTTGACAGGGTCTTGACATAGAGAAACAATAGCATAAGTAGATATCCCATGGTATAGGGCGTTTATGTCGCAACTTGTTCTGTTATCTCAAGCCGATAGCTCATGTAATTCTTTCCCGTGAAGCTGTGTGACACTGGTAATCTCTCATATTGTGCCGTTCATACACTCTCACGCCAACAAAAAAGTAAAATTCGACAATAATCGACAGTAATAGGCTTGAGATAACAGTAAAAGTTTCTCTGAACACAAAAGTACCTAATAATTATTAGCAAACTACTCATGCATTGGTAAGCTTATCACATACACGGCCATATTCATCACAGTTTATTTTTCTATTTGATTTACTGAATCACATTTACTAACTCAACATTAACGAAGAGATTGAAAAGGAAGCCAACAGATCTGATGTAAACCTACAGGAGTGCTTCGTGAAAGTGAACAAATATTATATTAGTTTAGTGCAGTGATAATGAATGAGCGAATTTAAAACAAGGAAAAGTTATTACAAGATTCCTCTTAATTTAGTATTAATTTAGAATAGAAAAATTTATATTTGACGAGTTATTATAGCGTTAAGTAGAGTTTTGTGATTTCATGGCTTATGCATCTAATTTTCAATGTTTCAAAATACAGCTAGGAATTGTTATCATTATTATTGTTCTGACACGTCACCTTTCATTTAATTAATACTCAAAATTTGATTTACTACCGTATGTGACGATTGTGAATAAATAAATAAATGTTAATGGAAATAGAAGAGAAATGATTTATTTACTGTTCATTTAATTATTTATCTAAACATTGAAATCGTAAACATTCTTCCTCATAGTTTCAATTAATGGATATTCTTGTTATACAGCTTTAACCGAACAACACGTGAAGGATAAGATAGAAGGCTTTATCAGCGAGACACCAGACCGGTTGATCTTCTTGAAGCAGATGAACGACTACTGGCTGGCCCATTGTCGGCAAATGATCATGATCCGCAGCATTTTCCTGTATCTTGATCGCACCTATGTGCTGCAGAAACCCACGCTGCATTCAATCTGGTAAGCTATCCAGTCTACTTTCGATAAGAAATTGTTGATAACAGTCACATTTATACCTTTATACCTAAATCTGCATCCTTTACCATAATATGGGATCTATGGCGTCAAAAACATAAAATACAATACACAAAACAAAAACATACATAGGGCATGTTTAGCAAGACAGTATTTCCGACAAATCATCACTCATATATTCACTAACACTGTACAACTCTCTCGAACGCTCTTAAATCCAACTGTTTCACTCCTATAGGCAGCCTATTGAAGTATCGCAATGCCGAACTCCTGAAGCACACCTGTGATCTCTGAAGGCGTACTCTGGGAATATCAATCAGCTCTCGATGTCTGGTGTTATGTTCATGCACATCAGTCCGAGTCAACATGTACTGCTGGTTCTTCTTGACATACATTAGACAGAGAAGTAGGAAGTGGCAGATCACTGTTAGAATTCCAAGTCCAACAAAAAGGGGCTTGCAGTTTGCGCGATAATCGCTTGCGGTGATGATTCGTTTTGCAGCCCGTTTTTGCAGCTTCAGTATATCCACAACCTTTGCTGAATGACCCCACATGAGTAGGTCATAGGAAACGTGACAGTGGAAGAGCGCATGATACACCATGACTAAATAGGCCTCAGTCACATGACCCCTCAGCTTCAGCAGCAGAAAACAAATTCTGGACAGTCTTGTGGTCACATGCTGAATATTGCTGGCCCAGTTGAGTTTATTGTCCAGAACAAACAACAACTTCAAAATGTTGACGTTGTCTCATGAGTCATGTGGCTCTGTTACTGTGGGAATACTGCGAGAAAAACAAGAGCTTTATCACGTACGAGTAACTGGGAGTAAGACATAAATTACATTCCATATTTAAATATTTAAAATTCAATTGACAGCCGTAAAGAAAATACAAAAAATAAGTTAAAATAGGTTTCACTAGTAATAAGAATATTATTAGGCTACTTCCTATTAAAATTTACACTTTGAACTGAGATTATGGAATTTATCCATATTAAGGTGAAATAAAATTTATAATTGACGGATCCACATAATATATTTGAGCCAAACTAAAGTTAAAAATAAATTATATGAAACTGACAATAACCCTTTTATTTCACCCTAATACGTACTTCCTGTTATTTCTCACCCTTGTTATTTCTGTGTAACCAGTAATGTTTTTTTTTTAACAGGGACATGGGACTGGACATGTTTCGGTCGCATATTGTTATGAATAATTTGGTGCAGACTCGCACCGTAGATGGACTTTTAATACTGATTGAAAACGAGCGCATGGGCGAAACGGTGGACCGCACTCTGCTGAAGTCGTTGCTGCGCATGTTGTCTGATCTGCAGATCTACCAGGATGCGTTCGAAACCAAGTTTCTGGCGGCCACTGAGCGCATGTACGGCGCGGAAGCGCAGCGTCTCATGCAGGAAGAAGACATCCCTCAGTACCTACATCATGTTGACAAGAGGCTCAACGAGGAGAAGGAGCGCTTGCTGCATTACCTCGACTCCAGCACAAAGTCAGTTACATTCTAAATCGCTCACCATACTTCAAAATTATACATATTTTTGAGAAATAAGATGTATAATATTGCTATGAATATTTTCGAACTAAAAAGTTAGAGAGATTGATAATTCTGTGAATTAATGCCTTTTTTTCTACACTTTATGATTGCAATTGCTATCGGTGAAATTGAGGCATTAAGAGACCTCGCTTCCACAAAACTAAAGCTGTGAGATTATGAAAGTGTTGATATTCGCTCTATTGTCTTATCAAATTTTGGAATAGATTCAGTCTTGCTGTTTCTCTACCCTCTAACGCTGCTTACCCTGTCTCGTTTGTTAATAATTCAATGTATGCAATAATATGATTGATGTAAGCTATGACATTTATTATTGAATAATATGGGTTGACTGATGTATGGCTTTTAGTGTTAAATGAATTAAGTTTCGTGAATCAGCATCAGAATATGCTACTCCCTCATATGTTCGAGCTTTGGCACACGCAGATTCTGAAAAAGGGATAATATGTTCATCTCTCCTAAGATTGTAGATAAACCAAATACAATATTTCTGAGCCCTCTGGAGTATGCTTGAACCTGAAAAGCATTATCACATCAAATATAAAATGTATATAAATTATCCATAATGAATGGAGAAAATTTTAATCGGTTGATAAACCGGTTATTTTTCTAACCATGTGCAATTTCGCAATATTATTATTTTCGCTGTTCTGCACTAGATAACTTTACAAAAAACGAATTGTTATAATGTATATCTTTGTAACTAACTTGTTTTTTGTTCAAATGAATATTAAGTTTTGATGCATCAATTTATTATACGGTGAGAAAAATTTAATTATATTTTTGAGTGAGCGTTCTAGTTGTTATAATTTTGATTGCAAAATGCATGTTTAATGTGGACTCGTACTTGTGTTTTCACTTTCAGATGGCCGTTGATTCATACAGTGGAGAAGAAACTGCTAACAGAGCAGATGGTCAATATTCTTCAGAAAGGACTGGATGCTTTGCTTGAACAAAATCGTGTTGAAGACTTGACTCTTTTATACGCACTCTTCACTCGCACCAAGAAGGGCCTCACTGAGCTTTGTGTCAGCTTCAATGCTTATATCAAGGTACATTTATGCATACATTTTTTGATTAAATTCCTCACAATTCAGTTAAATAATGTTGAACGATATTCCATTAAGTTCATGATTTTCCTTGAGCACCAGTAGTATCATAACGTGATAATTCAATCTTTATAATCTGTGGCCTATGGCGATCCTATTTTAATTCGCTACTTTGCAATGCACCTGTGAAGCTGTAGTATTTTTCAACTTGTATAAAATAGAATATTAATCCTCACAAGTATTCGTGCTCTCCATTTCATCCTTCGTTATATTTAAAAAATGGCACTATTTGTTTTGATCAAATTGCTACAATTGTTTTGTTTTATACAAATTTAGCTAATACTAAGAAAATAGCTGCAATTGTTTCGTTTTATACAAATTTAGCTAATAATAAGAAAATAAAATACATTGGCTTCTTCGGACCTGCTTGAACAAGCTATGTATTGCGTAGCAGTCAGCTGAGTGGTTTTCAAAAGATTTGTAATCTAACTAGTGGCGCTTTGCGTTGCTTGGGTTCAGCCTAGAAATATTCTTCTCATTTGCAAACCAGACTACTGTATTCAAGTTACTTGTGTTTAGTTGTAATATATTGATGATTGGTTTGTTGTTTATAAATCAAGAATCTAACCTACAAGAATCTACATTTAAAAATAGATAATAGGTAATTTGATAAAATAGAAAACTGATAATGGATCCAGTTCAGTTTCCGCTAAGAGAACTTACGAATCATACAATGCAGTGAATCAATCATGCAACAGAATCCAATTAGACAATAGTTGACATTCCTCTACCTTTATGGTACATAGCGTATATAACATATATAATTATTAGTATAAAAAATCTCATAAACTATCTTTTTCTAATAGTGAAATGTATGTTTTTAGAAAAAAGGGAGAACATTGGTGATTGATCCGGAAAAGGATAAGTCAATGGTGCAAGATGTACTTGATTTCAAAGAAAAATTGGATCACATAGTACAGACATGCTTCCAGAAGAATGAAAAATTCAATGTCAGTCTCAAAGAGGCTTTCGAAAATTTCATTAATCAGAGGGCCAATAAACCAGCTGAAATGATCGGTAAGATATAAAGAATCAATCTTGGATGATCAAAATAGAGAATACTCTACTCATAAATAGCCAAGCAAGTAATTTTCAGAGAACAGTAGCATATATGGTTCTGGAATTATTTACTCAAAAATATTGATGAATTTGTAATTCATAATTTTCAAGTTCATTGTCAGCTTCTTTGAACTTTCATGATCTTTGTTTAATTATAATGATGAACATTGAACAATATAACTTTTCAAATCAGAAGTTTTTCCATGTAGTCTAACTAGAAGCTATGTAGGTAATGTGGAGTACAATTGAAAGGACGTGAAGCTTGTTGTACAGGTTTGACTTTATTTTGATATTCTGTAAAATCAATGTCTCAATTGCATTTGAAATTATTTCTAGATTTATTTCGATAGGTTTAATTGTCGTTTGTGTACGATTGTATGTTTTTCTCATCTATTGATAGATAGATAAATAAATTTATTTTACTTTTTATATTAAACGCATTGTGGGCGACATTGAAAAATAATAAACTCAATATAATGTAACTATTAACTGAAAACACACAAGCACTTGTTTTTTAGAGAGAACTAGTCAAGCCCTCCATTCCTGGATCCATGCCACGACAGCCGCACTGAACCGGCGATGACTGTCAAGCAGTCTAGTGTATGTGAGATTCTTGATAAATTTGTAAACTAAAGCTCAAATATTTGTTGAAATCTTTAGTATTCTTGATAAACCAACTAAATTTTTATAATCGATTTTTGAAGTCTCTATAATGACTTTTTGTGTAGTTGAGAAGTTGATATTGTGGTAATCATTCATATTGAATGAAAAAGACTAAGAAATTGTCAAAAACCACAGATTTATTGATACTTAGAAAGACCAGGTCCGGTCTTTAATGCATCCTATCATTCAATCTCTATAATGATTTTTTTCAGCCAAGTTTGTTGACAACAAATTGAGAGCGGGCAACAAGGAAGCAACAGAAGAAGAATTGGAAAGACTGCTGGACAAAATTATGGTCCTATTCAGGTTTATTCATGGCAAGGATGTTTTCGAAGCATTTTACAAGAAGGATCTGGCGAAACGACTTATTGTTGGCAAATCGGCCTCAGTGGATGCTGAAAAGAGTATGCTGTCCAAGTTGAAACAAGAATGCGGAGGAGGTTTCACGTCCAAGCTGGAAGGAATGTTCAAGGATATGGAGCTTAGCAAAGATATCAATATTGCTTTCAAGCAGGTAATAATTGAAGATATTCATTCAATTTTCCTTGATTATAAATCAAAACGATTTCTTAGTACGGTATGTCTAGTTTATTATTTTTTTAAAACATGTAATTGAGCTCGACGCCTACAATCTTCAAAGCACACAAAATTGTCCAATCAATAAAAATAGCAATGACTTATTCCTACTTTTTTTTGGTAAAATATTGAGCGAATTCAAGTGACAGCTTATTTCATTTTCCACAGTTATCTAGTAAATTCCAAAAATTGTTTTAACCTATTATCATACTGAATGGTCAATTAATTTATCGTAATTGAAGTTTATCTAGTTTGCTATCATTGTTAGAAGTTATCATCCATGATAAAAGCTTATTGTTCTAAATGCTGAACTCTTGACATTTTTCAATTTTTTTATATTGGTTGACTTTAATATGAATTTTTTGGGGTTAGATCTAACATATCAGACTGTTTCGAGCCACATAGGCGATACCAATAGTTCATAGGATAAACAATAATCTATGTTTATATCTCTAAATTCTCTGACTAACCTCTAGCCCTGTAAAAACTAGGAGATAATCCACACTAACCTTGTACACGCTGCAATTGATAATTTTATTCATTCATATTCTACTGAACTATTATGATTTCCTACTGTATATAGTACATTCATATTCTTGTGTACACGCTGCAATTGATAATTTTATTCATTCATAATTTACTGAACTATTATGATTTCCTACTGAATATAGTACATTCATATTCTTGTGTTATTGTTTGCAGTACATGGCTAATGCAAGAACGCAAAATATTTCCTGTGATATATCAGTAATAGACCTAACAGTGAGCATTTTAACAATGGGCTATTGGCCGACCTACCCGGTGATGGAGGTGACGCTGCCTGTCGAGATGGTGCAACACCAGGACCACTTCAACAAGTTCTATCTGGGAAAGTACAACGGTCGCAAGCTGCAGTGGCAGCCCACGCTTGGCCACTGTGTTCTCAAAGCTTTCTTCACTCAGGTAAGGCTCAACTTCAATGTGAATTCCGGAGAGTAAGGGACAGACCATGTGTAAGTGTTTTTCAGGCGCCAACACAATCAGCGAATCAGAGCTTCCTACCCTACCAACACTAGAAGGCCTGAAAAACGTTTACTGTTTATTGTTTTTGAAGGGACGGATTCAAGGATCCAAAGGTTCTAGGAACCCCACACGTCAACCGAAGCTTATTGTGTTCCCGAGTAGTATGTTAGTTAGGCAAACCAATACCTGTGTCCTTACAAGACCTGGAGTTTTTCCCCAAGCTAACATCCCATTCATCACCCGCAATCCAGTGTGATATGCTTGGCAGTCTCTTCAGACTGATTAATTCTCATGACCTACGTGAGTTCCACTCCTGGCTTTTTTGTAGGTCCTTCCGCTGAAGGAGAGGTCGCCAAATTGTCTCTAGGGCACCTGGTCACCCTCGACTCAGCCTCTTGACCCACATTTGTGCCTGTAGTCTCACCCATCTCTGGTCTCTTGGGTTTTTCTTTTTGCCCCTCCGAAACTGCCCTGATGGGGCAGATCCCGTGAGTTTGAAGGCAAGACATCTTCTGTAGTTGCCTTGGGTCCCTTTTAGTCGCCTCCTACGACAAGCAGGGATACTGTGGGTGAATTCTGGTTTTCAATACATTCTTGAGTACGATTTTCTCTACTCAAAGCTCCCCCAACCCACAGGTGGCATGAAAAACGCTTAATTGTCTCTTGAACTGTCATACTATTTAAGAGGTAGGATTTTTCAAATTCATTTATTTCGCCCATGACTCGTAATTTTGCGTGAAGTGTGAAAATAGAGATATTTTATTCAGATATCAATTTATCTATAGAAAAAACTATTCACATTTTCAGTGAAATTCAAATCAAATTAATCTATTCTCCACATTTCATCACAAAAATTTGTAAAATTACATAAATTCAATTATTAAAACAATACATTTTATACTATAACGTTACAAAATGATATATTATGACATCAATGATAGTCCACAGATGGCGTGGGATTCCCCAAAGAAGAATCGAATATTAAATCTTTCTGAGAAGTTGTGAAAGTGATATTATGGTAGTTATCCTTACTGAATACATTATTCGATAGTAAGTTATCTCATACCGTACAACTGAAACAGTTAGTTATCTCGAGTTTTGATAAATCTGTACTTGGACAATATTCAGTAAATAAAAAACTTGGAATTTTTTGATCTTATTGAATCAATCGTAGTGTTATTTCAAATTCTAGTTTATAAAGTTTGTAAAATAACGGGAAATACTTCAGTTATATGACTTGAGAATGTTTAGTTTAGCTGCATAAAAGACAGTTGAATATATATTTAAACTTGGATTTTTTATCTTATTGATCTTAGTATTATTTAAAATTCAATTTTTATAAAGTTTAGTGCAGCTGCAGAAAAGACTGAGGATACTACTAATGATTGATTGGCACTACACTTGTTTGATTGACACTAAAATGATACTCGTTTGGCGCTGAAAATATTGTAGGTACTGAAGATGATAACCATAACCATATATTATTTGTTTCAGTGAATAAATCAATGAATCAAAAATCAATAGCTGAAATATCATCTCCGATATTGAAGAAACAGTTACTAATTCTGTATTTTCCACTGGAGTATACGGTTTGTGCTTTCAATCACATGCTTGGTACATACCTAAAAGGCATTAAATAATAGATGAATTTGATTAGATGAAAAAAACATTTTCTCTATCTAAATGAATGCTTCTTCATTTTTACAGGGTAATAAAGAATTGCAAGTATCGTTGTTTCAAGCCCTTTGTTTACTAATATTCAATGAGGTTGATGAAGTAACCTTCGAAGATGTAAAGAGCTCTACAAATATTGAAGTGAGTAGAACCTCTTATCGCAAATTTAAATTATAGATTATCAATTTTATTAATAACTAAAATGCTTCGCGACGGAACTCTTCCATTGCGATAGCAGATTTAATTCATAATTTTCTTCTATTATATTAATTATATAATATCATTATTATAATTAAATAAAATATAATTATATTAATCAAATATAATGTTTTATATTCTCATAATTTTCTTGGTCTATAGTTTTTTTCAACGTATTATTTTCTTCAAGTTCTCATGGTTTACTCCCACAATTTCTCTTTGCAAATGAATAAATTTTATCTTGAATATTGGTGGCTCTAGCCGAATCACTTCTTCTATAGAGAGAGGTACACATTATAATGGTAGTATTTGATTAACATTGGTGTTGCTATCTTTGCCTATCATTCGACAAAGCAGATAGCGCTATCCATTTCCTGCTCCATAATTTTTGTTAGATCGTTTTTCAACAACGTGGAAATATATAGTGAACAAAATATTTAATTCCAATCATGGACATTTATTTTCAATCACTGGAATAGGTATTTATGTATTAAGCGCGTAAAATGCAACTTTATTGCTTGAGTAAAAACGCAGTAAAAGCGCAATAATTTTGCAAAAGCAATAGATTTTACAATTTGTAGAGAAAGTGAATTTTTTGACGAATAAAATAATATAATTGTTATTTTTACCAAGAATGTAAAGTTAATATCACATTAGATATGCTGGTATTAGCTATCCTCTGTAGAAGGCAGTGGCAAGACAGATAATCGGCAACGTTGTTCACCTATCTTTCTCCACTGCCTTTATAACGTGGACCTCACTATAGTATAGCGAGACACCAGAATGGTATTGTGTTGAACCTTTTGGCGTCTCATACATCATTGCAAATATTATTGATGAAACAATGTGTGCATTCAGATTCTTAAAATGTGCTTTTCTGCATTTTTCAGGATTCAGAATTGAGAAGAACCCTTCAATCACTGGCATGTGGAAAAGCGCGTGTTTTGACGAAAACACCGAAAGGAAGAGAAGTTGAGAATGGTGATAAATTCTCGTTCAATGCAGATTTCACTAATAAACTATTCCGAATCAAAATAAATCAAATTCAGATGAAAGAGACGGTGAGTACCTACTTTTCATTCTTTTGTTCCGTCAAAAATTTGTCAGGAAAATTCCCTACATTCATCTGTGAAAAGTTCAATGTTTGGTCTCCTGGTGAGTTATTAGAGTTGAATTATATTTTACGGTACTCCTATGGAGACAAGAAGTAATTTTCCAACATGGATAATTGAGAATATGTTCAAAACTAACCTAAGCCAAGTTGATTGGGTTCGATTGATCATCCAATAAAATTATCGGTTTATTATACTGTCATGGATAGTGACAAGCACCATATCGACAATAGTCATACAATAAAAGAGAAAACACAATAATTTTGTACATTTCAAGGCATTTAATAATGACATTTCAAGATTACAGAAATATTCGTTTTCAAGTAACACGGTCTCGATGTATCAATTATTAGTAGATTTCGTATTTCACAAATCACCCAATATTCTATATAATTATGTCAAACGAACTCTTACTTAAGTTTAATCTACTGTATCAATGTTCACTATTCAAAGGCATTCGAGCAAGTTTTGGGGCATTATGGTAACTTAAAATCAATTATTGCTTTCATTTTTAGTATTCAACGATTTTCAATCTAGATCATTACTTCAGCAGCTCTTGAACCTCCAAGTTTTTTATGTTTTCGCTATAAAATCACAGAACTAATGAATGCATTTTTCAAAAAATGATTTAATTGTGTGGTTGCAGACGGAAGAGCAAAAGGCGACGGAAGAATGTGTATTCCAGGACCGACAGTACAAAATTGATGCAGCTATTGTCAGAATAATGAAGATGCGAAAATCTCTAGGCCACAATATACTCATTACTGAACTCTACGGCCAGCTCAAGTTCCCAGTCAAAGTAAGTCTTATCCTACAATAATTACCTATTCTACCATATTCGACGTTACAATCAATCCTTGGGTGGTGTTGTATCAAACGTTACAATTTAAAACTTAACTATTTAAATTTGTCCAATCAGAAAAAATGCATTCAATAATTCACATTATTCTAGGTTCATAATATATTCTGGGTATCGTATTTTATTTTTATCCTTTTAGCAAGTACCAATAAGATATTTTCTACAGCATTTGATTTAAAGATCGAATCATCATTGTTCACGGAATTGCCAATTATTTTGATTTATGAAATGTTTTGCCTTCACTTCCCTATGTGTGTTACCTACTCGCATCTATTCACAGCATTACTGGAGGAGACTCTCTGAAAAAAGAAAATTTATATAAAAATAGTTTATGAAATATAATTAGGAATATGTTATGCTGAAATTTGCGACAGTAGAAAAAGCTAATAGAAGCGAGCACATAGGACTTAACAGCGAGACTGCATGTTCTCAATTAACTATTATAACTATTGATATTAACTACTATTTGAAAATAGATTGGTATCAAATCGAACTAATAAATGTTTTGTTGCTTCGTTGATGAATTATGTTTAATAATAGGTGTTTTGTGTTGCAGCCTGCCGATCTGAAGAAGCGGATAGAATCGTTAATAGACAGAGACTACATGGAGAGGGATAAGGACAATCCCAACCAGTACAACTACATGGCGTAGATTGCCAGCTCCCCCCCCCCCACTTCTACCCAATCGCCAGCATCTGCTTCTACATCCCTCCTCACCCCTCTCACTTCAAGCAGTGACAAGAGAAGGAGGAAGATCAGTCGACAGCCGTCATTACGAAAATCTGATTGATTATGCTTTGAAGCAGTGCATGAGTTTGTATAAAATTGAGAGACGATAAAAAATACTAGATGGCATAATGCAGTTATTTGTTGTCGTTTATTTTTAAGCATTATGCTTTGTAAAAACGTGTAAGATTTAGATTGTACTTTTCTACTTATAGATTCACAGTTGTGAAAAGATTGAAGACTATTGGTCTGGCCAAACTTGTTTGGTGCTTCATGACCACAAGTGAGAGATCATTAAACTATATTTTTAACTGTGCAAGATTGAAAACTACATTTTTATCCTAAAATCTAATCGAGGTTGGCAATTTTGAACGATTACTTAACCTCTTTCTATTTCGTAATTTTCCATCTAACCTATGCAGTTTGTTAACTACTAAGTTTCTTGTAATCTTTACCGTATTCTCATTACTTCGAAAAAATGTATCATTTTGCAAGAGTATTACAGCTTCTTTATCTTCACTAGTCATTACTCAAAGGCTGTTTTCATGGTTGAACGAAACATTTTCATTTTTCTCTGGAGATAAGTTTGTAATTTGGTTTTAATAAAGATAAGTGACATTTAAAAAAGTGATTACTCTTATTTTTCTCACTGTCTTTAGTTAGTGAAGTCGCATTCCTACTCAAAATACTTTTTCGTTTCTGCGACCGCGGGCGACACTGAGAAATAATATCTTTGATTCTTATGGGAGTGTTCACGCACTGTCAGTAACAAACCAAGCGGCAACGGCAACAATGTACACATGTGCTGGTCCAGTGGTCTACTGCCACTGTTTCCGGCATCAATCCGCTCAAGTTGAAGGTCGCCGAGATGTGAAAATCGAACCGTAAGGGCCAGACTATATTAGGCGTTTTCAGAGTCGGCAGGGTAGGAAGCTCTCCGATTGGCTGATTGCGTTGGCGCCTGAAAAAACGCCAAATATGGGCTTGCTCTATAGCTGTGTACAGACTTATGCGCCACGAGGACGCGCCGGACGCTTTTCATCAGCTGATACTGAAGAACTACTGTTTATACACTGTGTATACATATACCGGGTGTTTCCAAATGAATAGAGAGGCTTAACATGTTTTAAAATTATTATAACATCAAACTCACTGCAAATTTCGAATAATGTACACATTTGAAACCAATATGTTGCCATCAAGGAAGTTTTAATTGATAAAAGATGGTTCAGCAATAATTATAGAAATATCATCAGTATAATGGTAGGAAAAGTAAAATGTATATTGCGACATAGTTGAGTCTCATATACTGGATCCGAATAAAACCTTATCATCTCATACAAGACTGGGTTGATAATTGGCACTGGATGCAATTTCCTCATATTTATTGCATAAACAGTTAATTTTTCTGCAGTTGAATGATAAATAATGGCGAACATGGAAACTTGTTTCATGGAAAACATTAGTTGTGTAACTAACGTATAGTAATTAGTTGTACAATTGGTTCATCTGCATCTTCAAACATCCCATCAGTATCAATTAATCTATTTCTTGGATTGGAATTTCTGAAATAGACGTTATGTGCAAAATTAGTATTATTCTGGTTATAAGCATAAATAATATTAAGAGTTCAATATAAGAAAAAAAGAGAACTTCAATTTCTTGTAATGTTGTTTTAGTAGATGTATTCTAGAATCTTTGCTCTTTCTATTGCATTTAAGATTGCTGAGAAAAAGAATAAGAAACTTAATCAATAATAATGGATACATAATTTGTCATTACAAAATTCAGTCTACATGCAGTCTACGCTTAATCAAATTATTATTATTAATTATTTTTATTGCATCCAATGACCTCTGTAGAAAGGGTGTGAAAGTCGTGAAGATTTGTTTGTAATGTAGTAACATCATACCTAATTCAACTATTGATTCATCCTCCACAGAGTCGGCACGTATGCTCAGCAATGCTTTCTTCCATTGAACTCTGAAATTCACCTGACATTATGTAAGCTGCCGATAAATTATACAAACGAATAATTCATAAACAGTTCATCCAATTAATAATCAAACAGAGAGTTTTTCCATGTTTATTCCTTATTTCATGTTATCTACATAAATGGAGTGTTGTGTTTTCAAGACGGTAGTGTTTTTTCCTTCGGTAATTATAAGAACTTCTTCTTTAAGTAATGGATGTTAATTCTTTTTATTTTTAGTTTTTTATTTTTTGAAAATTATTGTACTGATTTGTTAAGTTCATTTACTTTTGTTTGTAAATTGTCAGTGTTATGAATAAATTTCAATTTCAAAATTTCAATGTTATGATACAAGTAGATTCTATGATTGTTGTTGTAAAAGTATGTCTACTCCCAGAAAAAAAATAAAATTTCCACTTTCCAATAAATTACCACTTGATTGGAAGCTTACTTACTCAATTGATCGAGGAATTTTTTGGAAGCAAATATGAATCAGAACTTATTCAACACATTATTTTTAAAGGCCAGACTGAAGGCCGATCTCAAAAACGGCCTTAATGCTCGGGAAGGAGAAAATAATTTTTGTCGCCTCTACATCAATATTTAATAATTATAAAATATACGGTAGTAATCTACTCTACTGAATACTAATCTACTCATAATAATTATTGTTACTGGAGATTGATATTGGTGTAGCAACTGAAATTATTTTCTCTAGAATGTTTTAATAAATTAAATGGCAATGTCAATGAAAATTCAAGTCGGTTTATACAATAAAGTTATGATTACTAAATCACGTTCATCACAATACAGAACATTAAACATTAATTATAATTTTTATTGATGATGATAAATAATCAACTTTAGCGTCTAACTCAGTAAGAAGTAATACCTTCTTATTTTATCTTTCTCCTCTCTGTATTTCGAGATCAATTGTTCAACACTCTCATAATTATTGATCGTGAGAGAAAAGTCTCGTTTCAGCAAAAATATCCACAAACTACATTGGCGAAAAACTCCTGAGAAAAACCTTGTACATGTAACTGCAACATTCTCAATTTCATCGATTCCAAGAAGTTGCATGATTTTAAGGAATATTTCTTCAGGCAAGCCTTCTAAGCTGTTGTTTGCTATCTGAAGAGAGTTAAGTACATGACTGCGTCCTACACAAATCAACAAAATTCGATTATTAAACGCAAGAAAATTTCAAAATAAATATTCTAATCATGAAGAAACTTTAAAAATTTGACAATTTTAAGTACCTAGCATACGGTAAATGCTTTAATTCGGCACTTTTTGCTGTTGAGCGCAGCTACCCAGCACCAGCAGCATGCGTTGATAGGACGAAACAAATTGATAAGATTTATTTACTACAATTGAGCGTTTTATGGCTTCTCAACTTATTTAGAATAGAAAATTCAGTATTATTTGCTCTGACAAATAAAATTTAATAAACATTAGGAGTGGTTCTCTCAGGATTCAGAATGTGTATCTACTCCCAGTCATATTATATGAGTGCCAAGCTCTCAAGTCTCTCAATAAAAAAGGTGGCTGCTTTTGAGAACAGCTCCACTAAAAGAATTGCCTTTTAATTCCCGGTCGTTTGGAACCCATCTAAGACCGCTAGTTCCATTCATATCACTGTATTACTATTCCAATTGGTGAAAGCAAATATTGCCATTAAATTCTTACCTCTGAAAGCAATATTGTCTTTGAAGAGAATACTAAAGTTTCTCAAGTTATAGAATTTGCTTGCAATGTTTTTATCATCGTTTGACTCTTTTACAAATAAAGATGGTAGAAATGCAAATGAATAGCATTCGGTGATCTGGTCATTTCTATTTACAATCATATCAACAACGGCCAATCTTTTTCGGAAAATTATCAGGAGATTGAACGAGTAATCGTCTAGTCCTATTAAGCGAAAAGTCAATTTTGAGACTTCATTCGCTTCCACAGACTCGAGAAGCAACACATTTGCTTGTAAGAGTACTTTCTTGTAATTAAACGTCTGTTTCAATGTTTGTAATTGATCACTCGTTATGTCAGGTGCAGGCTGTAAAATATTAAAATATTACACGTTGAGAGAAATATGTTGAAAAGTATACATTTATATTAATTTATAATGTAGCATAGGCCTACTGACCAGGATTAGCACAAAGAAGCTTTCTTTCAAATACAATACGCAGACTTTAATAGAAAGCAATATCTATTAAGAGTAATTTAAATTCATTGTTAATATTATACATGTAAAATCAAATATAATATTGGTCTAACATATTTATTTTCAAGTCTCCTGAATATAATTAATTGTCAGTTAGTACCGTAGCCAACCTACGTTAACATAAATCTGATGGTAAAATTAATTAAGATATCAAGAATAAGTACCGTAACCAAATACAATGAGGCTCCTAAATTGTTTCCTAGCAAGTTGATAGCTATGCCACCTGGAAACGCCATCGCAAGTGCTTTAAAAACACACATTATTAAGGCCTACCCAACTTTTTTTAAACAGAGATTTAATTTTGAGTTAGCTTGATTCTAAAAATAAGAAGCCATGATTGGCTCTTACTTTTAAATTGTTATAGGAACACCTAATTTAAAATTAGTCAATCAAACTCTAACAAAATATAAAAAAAGTTAATTTTAAGGGCTTGAAAGCAGAGGTGGCAAGATTGATTATACATTAGAAAAGACATATATGTAGTAAAGTTAATGAAAATTTCTTGTTTTAACTATTATTTCTGTAGCTTCCTATTCTTATGCTCAACTTATACTTACGTGACTCAGGTCGAGAAGAGACTCGACTCTAGTCAAGAGAATGTGTTTTCAAATGGTGACACTCAGACCAGTCGATTCTAGTGTCCGCGACTGTCACTATTTAAAAACACATGCTCTCGACTAGAGTCGAGTCTCTTCTCGACCTGAGTTGAGCCTTGATCTACAAAGATGATTACAGTGGATAAGAACTACAATTTTTGCAGCTTCAAACTACAAACTCACCTTATTCAAGTCAATTACACTGTCTTTCCCAGGTGAAATGTTTTGATATTTTTGTTCGTTAGAGAAGATCAAGGTATAGCCACATTCCAACATTAGTGTGTACATTACTCCCATCAATAATTGATTACTTGTTGGATCTTTAAACGAGTTCTGAATACTTCTGATTACAGATTCTAAACTTTTTGGAACAGTTTTTTCTGAGCTCTCCATAACAGTATAAATTTTACCTGTTGCATCCATTTTGTCACATTAATTCAGTAGAGGTGGTTTTATAAACTTTCAAAACTCTTCATTCAACATTTTGAGACATTTATTCGCCAGTTAGTAATTTTAGTTACTGCTAGTTTAACCAAAAGTTTTATATAATTCACATTTTTTGGGTTCACCTTTAGAAATAAAAACACTAACCAAACAATAATTTATGTTTACTGTGCCAACATGTTTATATAGTATTTGAATCATCAGCTGCCTTATAAGTTCGTTATTCAAGATGAATAACTTTTGAAGAAATTATCTACACTGCAGTAAAGCTGGGTTTATACCAAAGTTATTAACAAAATGTGAAAAACTTAATCCTTATAGATTTTTTTTAGATTGAATGGAACTTGACAAACACATAGGTTGTTCATCATGTGTATGATAAGTTATGTTCAATCTAATAAGGTGCGTACAGACTTTCGCTCTGCTCCGCAACCGAACGTCACTCCAGCAGAGCGATTGATGATCGACCGGGGAGCAACAGTGGTTCGACCGGGGAACGCGAGAAGATCTAACATCTTCCGTAACGTTCATGATGGGTGCGCGGGCGGAGCGACTGTGGTACGATGGAGGAACGAGGGCGGTACGAAGGCTCGGTGCGGGTTGGAAGTGCGTATATGTGTACGCAGCTTAAAAAATCCATCTACTTGAAATGGTCTTCTCTGATTTGGTTTACGTGAAATTAATCAGGATTAAAATTTTACCGGCTTTTGTGCAACCGGACCTTTGTGAGGGAAATTTTTGCATTCCTCTGGGAATTAATATCAATTTACTGTGATTAGATAGAACATTTCTGTATGAACTATGAATGTAATTATACTTTCTTCTTTCTTAATATTTTTTTATGCTTTTGTACTCCAGAGCGAAGCTCGGTCCCCGATATTCTATTTTTTTCAATTCAATTCATTTTATTCAAAAACTTTATTCATTATGTAAAAACAAAGTAAAGACGATACATTAGTTTGTAACATTAATATGAAAAACAAGTAAAAAGTAAATGAATAACTCCATGCTTGGACGTCAAGTCCGTGTGCATGGAGGAGTCTTCTGACAATCGATAAGAAAAATTATAACTATACTTTAATGACACTAGATACAATAAAAAATCTAGTAACTAAAAACTTATTAATAGAATAAGAATTGAAAATTATAAGCAAAAAATAATAGGATTCAACTAAGTGACGAACTAAAAAGAAATTATTAAATTAACTTGATAATAGTTCGGTACAATTTATTAGGCCTTGGAATATAAAAAAATCTGGTGTGGCGCACTCACACAACTTTCCTTGCCGTTATGAAAATTGATCACCTGACGCTAGAGTTCACGCGCATCTCAAGTATACAATTCAAAAATCTGAGCCAGCTGGTGACAGGACATTAACGCTAGAAAAACACTAGGTCTGCTACCTCTTCATAGTGAATGATTTAATAGAATGAACTGTTGCCAACAGTTTGCAATTGAATAATCACATTTTCTCGAATTTTGAGCTTATTTTCAATTTTAGGTGAAAATGTTACTAAACATTAATTGTAGAGATTTTCATGCTTAATCTTTTCCAATTTTTTTGTTTAAATTGTATCTGAAGCCTGATAATTGGGAATCTAAAATCAAACTTTGCATAGATGGGGCGGAGCTTCTGAAATTTTACAGATATTGGACTTGTGGCAGTTGATAGAGCTTATCAATGACTATTTTAGGTATAAAATTCGATCAAAATCGTTGAAGCCGTATCGCGAAAAACCCTGTTTTTGACAACATTTTTGCCATTTTAGCCGCCATCTTGAATCACATTTGATCGAAATTATTGTTCGTGACGGATCCTTATATTGTAAGGACCTCAAGTTCCAAATTTCAAGTCATTCCGTCAATTGAGAGATGAAATATCGTGTACACATACACTCACACACACACACCCATACATATCAATACCCAAAAGCCACTTTTTTGGACTCAGGGGATCTTGAAACGTATAGAAATTTAGAAATTGGGGTACCTTAATTTTTTCGGAAAGCAATAATTTCCTTACCTATGGTAATAGGGCAAGGAAAGTTATAGGTCATAGAATAATCTAAGTCTTAAGAATTACTTACGTCTTTTAAATAATTAAAATTTGGATTTCAACCTCCAAAGCTCTCTTTTCAAATTTTGTATCTTAAGGAGATAATCAAATTATAATATCCTGAGATAATTTAATGAATTAGTGGAGGAGTAGTCAATGAAGATACTAGAAGGAAATGAACAAGCATATCCTGCATCAACGATACTACTGAGCATTGGCTGGAGGCACTCATCCACAGACTCAAACCACTTGGGGAGAAGAAACTTATTGTTGGTCTGAGAAAAGAAATCTTGGGGTCAATGAGGGCATTATTTAGAGCTCATCCATTCCTTCTGAAGAAAACTCCAGAAAAGATCCTTGAAATGCTCGACAAGCAAAACCCCACCTTGAAGGTGAAGGACATAAAATAGTTGTTGGGTGGAATGTCCTGCCAGCCAAGCCGGACCCAAAAGGTTACGGATGAGGCCTATATCAGTGCTGTTAGGACAGTCAACTCTAGAGCCAACCTAGGACTCTGGCAAGTTTCAATTATCTCAACACCAGTTAAGGATAATGCCCAGGGTCCTTCAGATCAATCTCCACCATAGTAAAGCAGCATCTGCTGCTTTTTGCCAGTTCTTCCTCAGAGAGGGATTTGACCTGGCACTGATCCAAGAGCCATGGCTTCACCGAGGAAGAGTTGCAGGCCAAGGTGATACCAAGGGTAGTTTGATATACTCTAACTCTCCCAAGAATGTCAGAACCTGCATACTTGTGAGAAGAGGTATGGACTGCCTAACTCTTAATGAATTCTGTTCTATAGATTTCACTGTAGTCTCTATAACCTGGAGCTATGAGGGCAGGAAATGGAGCACAACTGCATGCTCAGCCTACTTGCCCTATGACTCTGGGGATCTTTCTCCATCAAGAGAACTTGAACTCTTGGTGGTGTCATCTTGTGATAGCGGACAACAACTCGTTGTAGGTTGTGACGACAATGCTCACCATACAACTGGATGGGGAAGCTCAGATACCAATCCACGAGGTGAGGCTCTTCTTCAGTTTCTCATATCCAAGAATCTTCATGTCTGTAATGTTGGAAACCGTCCGACGTTTGTTACACGAAACCGAAGTGAGGTTATTGACATTACATTCTGCTCAGAAGGACTCCTGAGGGTCATTGAGAATTGGCACGCAAGTCATGAGGCCTCTCTGATCACAGGTATGTCTGTTTCAGGACAATTGTCCATTGCGGCGGAGAATGAGTCACACTAATACTAAGTGGTGGACTGCTGACCTTGACCGCAAAAGGGCGGCAATAAGGAAGCTTCATAACCATTGCAAACGGAGCCGTATTTGGGAGCCTTGCAATTAAGAAATGAACAAAACGTAATTTGTACTCCAATTTATTTATTTTCTTATTGACAAAGTAAGAATATCATTTTAGAAATAGGAGATATTTTAAGATACGATTTAGATAAAAGTGAAGAGTTATACAATAATATAGTTATGAATGATAATTTTTATTAGATGCAGTCTACAATTTCTACAATGCATGCGATGGTGAATTTTAATTCCGTGATAAGATGAACATGATCAGAATAAACATATAAATATTGAGAACGAGATTTCATAAACAAAATAGATAAGTAACAGCAAGGAAAATCATTTCATATAAAAATAAAATATTTCAAACAAAACGAAAATAATCACTTGTTTAGGTAGTAGCTCTACGAATACCTATTTGTACGATTTGATAACAGTGCTACTTAACAAGCAACTAATTAGGATGATTATCAACAACAATATTATTTAGTGTATAAATAAATTGAATATAATTATTGAGATTTAGACTACTAGTGGATCAGATTCTTGATCTTCAACATGCATGTACATTCCTTCCTCTTCGTAGGTGCTCTCATGTTTCGCAAGAATACGGAGCAGAGGACGAAGCTTCAACCACCATTGTTGAGTTGGAATTCTTTGACTGAAAAATAAATCAATTATTGAATAGTAACAATGCAGAGAATGTCTAATAAATCTGTCGAAATGACAAATTTAATAATGAAATTAAAATATTCACTAGAGTAATGACTTAAAATTTCTCCCTACCATTCAACATTTAAGTATTAATATTGATATAACTCGATATAATAGAGTTTATTCATTGGCAGTATGATTAATTTAATAACAGCGATTGAGAATACTTTGAATATTCGAAATTCTAGTATAAAAATTATCCAATATAATGAATATAATATATTGTTTGTTAATAAATTATAAAGTGGCTTGCCAAATTGTCAGATAAATTATTTTCCAAATGAAAAGTAAAATAATTTTCAAGAAATTTAATTGGAAAATGCTAGATCTTTTGCTATCAGAACATTTTTAACTGATTTTTTTTTAATTAGCTTATAAGTTTAGATAAAGAATCAAACAAAAAGAGACATTCAATGGCAGCTCCATTGGGGATTTGAGGTTATCAATGCTTGAAAAAGGGAGAAGAAAAATATTTAAGTTCATTCATTTAAATAACTTGATTACAGATGCACTAAAAACTACACCAATCAGCAAAAAAGTCTACAAAAGTTCTATGTTAAAAATGAGGATTTAAAATCTGAACTGAAATCTTCATTCACTAATTAACAATATATTTTATTAATTTACGTTAAGAACAATAATTGAATGTATTATAGAAAATTAGATTGATAAAATGTACTGAAGCAAACATGGATTATGAAATACATAAAGAAGATGAACACAAAATTTTGGATCGTGCACTGAAAGGAATTAAAAAACAAGAAACATTTGCAAAAAAGAAATAAAAAAGATAACTAATAACAGGGATTTGCATATAGGCCTACTAACACTATTAAGTATTTTAAAGATTAAAGTAAAATATCAAAGTATTTAAATATAAATGTATTCACAATAATGTACAAAAAACAGAAACAATAAGGAGTCAGGCAATTTTCTTTCAGTCCATTCCAAGATCTCTTACATTGCTGTTCTAATACTACATAAGATCTTCATCCTCCGCAGCTAGATCCATTGTCAAGTATAGAACTTCTTTTTCGAATATGCTGTCATGTTTAGCAAACAATCGAAGCAGTGGTCGTAATTTCAACCACCACTGACTCTTGGGGAGTCTATGCCTGTAACACATTTCAGTTCCACAGAGTGATGAAATACTGTACGCAATACCATGCATTCAGTCCACAACCTGGACTGGGACACACCACATTCAAATTTTTAGTGGAAGATTCAATTAAATGAGCATTGTGGAAGTCGAGTCAATTTTCACGTTTCCTACTACCCACTAGAAAATAAATAATATCAATCAATCAATCAATCAATCTCTTTATTCAAGACATACAATTTATATTGTACATGAATGCGTCATCATTGTCAATCAATTATTGACACATGTGGGTAGAGTCAACAGGAATTTTCTCAAAAATGCTTCAATTACTAATTTTCAATAAACAGTTCTAAGGTTATTTTATGTTCATTTCCAACTCAATTCAATAATTACTCATTTTAAATAATTTGAAAATCAAACAAATGAGGATCATCTATATAATAAGAGAGAGTAGGGTTGTGTTTGTTCATGTGTTCGTTTGCTCGCATCAAAACATGTCAACTTGTGGATTGCATACCGGAAAAACGGGAATGATTTAGATCTCCAAATTTTGAACATAGATTCTAAAAATATCAATCTCGTGCACCTGGAAGCCCAAATTTCAATTTTCCTTTTAGATTTTTCAGAATTAATGTTCAAATTCATCTATGCTACCGTACATGAAGTTCCATAGGCTACATTGTTGCAGCCCAAAGTGTGTTTTTTATGAGGAGGTTATAATGCTGTTACAAGACTGTCATTTTCGAACGTTCATGTAGCGCAACGGTAAAATGCTAGCTTACGGAGCGATGGTTCCTCGGTTCGAATCCCGATGCTTCCCAATTTTTTTGTTCTTAATTTTTTCCCTCGAAACTTATTATATTATCAATTATTTTTTGAAGGAATTTGTTTTCATTACAATTGAACTTGGATTTTATCAAATAATTATTTTTAATGTAAAATTTTGCCACCAGTACAAATGAATTGGACATAGTCTTCATGCTGTAGACCTATCATTGAATTTCATAAGAAAAACATGGATAGATTACAATAAAATAAGTAATAATTTATATTCTTCAGTTATAATGTACTATCAGACACGAATTCCCAGTGAAACGAGTATTTTAGGTATTTTGTTTGGAATTGGGAGAACAAATGGATGCCTGATTCAAATTGAGGAGGATCCTAATCGAACTAAAATTTATTGATGTAGGCTATTGGAAAAATCAATATGATTCTGTGAGGTTTTCAAGTATTATGTATTCTTCAGTTTTCTATACTATAAAGGAAAGAACTGGCTTATACACGTAAGGAATAGGGAATTATGTTTGACGCATCATCACGTCTGAAATATACTCAACTGATTAATTTGAAATTTTGCATATAGATTCTTAATTAACCGAGGATGGTTATTTATGCCTATTTTCAGTTCTTCAAGATTTCATTACGTCAAGTTTTCAATTTGTCATGCTTCCAGTTGTTGTATAGAAGCAGCTGAACATTTCTTTTAAAAGGGACACTAGATGATAGGTATGATTGGGGATCCTATTCGAATAAAAATAACTGATTTTCTGTCGCATCAAAACCGCACCGATTTCTCAAACCGTTCAAAAGTTATTCTCATTCAAAGATACTGATAAATCATCCATCTATCCTTCATCTTTACTATAATAATGGAAAGAGCTGGCTCATACACGTTCGTGATGTAGGAAAATTATGTTTGACACATCATCACGTCTGAACTACTGGACTGATTGATTCATTTTGCATAAAGATTCTTCATTAACCGAGGATGGTTATAGGCCTATTTTCAAATTTCGAATTTTTTATTACGTCAAGTTTTCATTTTGCAGTTTTATAATAGACCCTTGCGAAGCACGGGTTACCTACTAGTATTGAATAATATGATTCGGCAGTACTAAAACGACTCGGTAAAATCCTCTTCAATCCACATCCATATTAATCGATTAGAGAACCTATCCTATATCAATAATTTATTACTAAACGAAAATCCCAATTAAATACTGTAAATCACCCCGAAGACTTCTGCTACTGCAAATATTGACAACAGGGTAAACAGCTAGATGGAAATTCGATGAGCGCAACTATACAAAAATTATTTGTCAGCCCGGGGGTGATTTACAGCATTTAATTGGGATTTTTGTTCAACAATAATAATTCATTAATTAGCATTGGAACAAATGCAACTTCCATCTGTATCCTATATCAGTTGTATGCTTGTTAGCAAATTCAGACAGAGAGTGACTCATCTTCCTCATCAAAGAGTACTCAATCGTGATCAAGAGCTACTGAGCTGAGCAAGGAGTAAATCTCAGGATACGATTGCTTTACTTTTCATCATCATTGTTACATGCCGTTATTGGACTCAATAGACAGAAAAATTAAGTAGCTGAGTGTCTCTAATTATTATAGATGGTACCTCCTTGTTACTTTGCATCAATCATCACATGACCAAGTTTTCATATTGGGAAAAGAGTATCACTCACTCAAAGTGATCTAAGCAAATATAATTTAAAATTATGTTAGAATATGACTAAAGCGGTAGACCAGCTCTTGTTCACGAGAGTTGTCATTGGAATAACTCCATTATCCTTCTAAAACAGGGTGCCGCGACGAACGTTACCAGGAAGAATGTTTTTGCTTCTTTCAAGACGATCTCCTCTCCACAGTTCACCGAACTTTCAGTTCGGATCAGCAATGAGCAGTAAGTATCATCTAAGTATCATTTAAAAAATTAATTGGTGCCAAAAGTCGGATTATTAGCGTCTAAAACTGCGGCATCAGAGTTTAAACTTAGGTCGGATAGAAGGTTAGAAGAAGGAAGCAGAAATGTCAAGATCGCACACCTCAGATTAATGCTCAACAAGCGGTTTCCAATCTGAGGTAATAGGTGCAAAATGAGGTTTGGTTTTTTAGTGAGTTACAAATCCCACACTACCCAAGTGGCTCCGCTACCGACAGGTGCTTTTCAAAGGTTTTTCCACCTCAGAAGAAAACCGAATTTAAATTTAGGTCGGACAAGTCTGGGTCTGACGCGAGCAAACGCGGCACCCAATATCGACTAACTCAAACTCGTACTATAGTATAAAACTACACATCCAAAAAGGCTGAAATTATAGTGACTGCTGAAAAATGACCAAGAAGAACGCCAGTTCTTGTTCACGAGTGTTGTCATCTTCGTGGTTGAATCCGAAACTTTACAGAGTACCCTCGTATTTAAGTGATTCTAGGTGAATTTCTTCGAATAAAAATATTATCCAGTAAATGCATACATAAAAGTGGCCCAAGAGAAATGTCTTGCTCAGGCCACAATTTGAACCCGGGCCTCTGAATCTAATTATTTGGCAGATTATCGTAAGAGTACTTAGTTACTTGATTAAAGAGTGGTCTAGATTCGCTTCAAACTGTCAGCACTGGTTGAATGGAAAACATTGGTGTTATCTACGAAGGATGCTGACCGATTGGAGTGAGTCTCATTGCAGAGTGCAGAGTACTTAGGATGGCCACTAACGACAGAGCAAGTGTGTTGAACATGAGTGAACATAAATATCTTCCAACGAAAAAGACATTCATGCGAAAGGATTCGATCGAAAAACCGCTGATTGACAGCAGCTTCTAAAGCTGCGTACAGACTTGTGCGCCACGGAAACGCGCATTTCACTTTTCACCAGCTGATTATATAATATGTATTTGATACAAAAAACTCACTCCAAAAATGTTGACCGAATCGAAGCCTTTCGCTGATGACAACATGTATGACGAATCACACATGTTCAACACACTTGTCCTGTCGTTAGGGGCCACCCTTTCTCTAACAAACTAACAAGATGGCATTTGAGACAATAACTTCAATCCAATGAATCAATAGCCTATTCCATTCAATAGCTCAATTGAATAAACGCTAGAAATTGCTATTTATGAGTAATTTTCAAGCAAATGCTGGGATCCGAGTCAGCTGAATAATCTTATTTGTAAAATTAGACTAGTTGCTCGCCACTAGATTCTACTTTTTATTAAATTGAGCTATTGGGTCAACTAGCTTAGAACAAGCTAAAAATTTGCTTGTTCTCAGTAATTTTCAAGCGAATGCAGGATTCAAGTCAGCTGTTTAGTTTTATTTGTATAGCTGGAACCAATAACTAGTTTCTAGACAGTAGATTCTAGTTTTTAACTTTTTATTCAATTGCCCATTACATCGTTTGAGAGACTAACGTATGTGAGTACTTACTCGAAGTTGGTCTCCTTCTTGAGCTCGCCGAGCGGCGTGAGCGTGTAGGCACGTCGCTTGACGCCGAGCAGAACGGCCGAGTCGGGCGTGTCGGCGAACACGTGACCATCAGCGCGCGTGAACAGCTTCAGCTGATCGAACATCCACTCCACACACTTGGCCGCCATCTTGGTGCCCATGTTCCGGTCGAAAGGCGAAGGGGATCCTCCCTGCTGCATGTGACCTTCAGACATTGCAGAGACCAACATAGTGTCAACTAAGATACATATAATCCTTAAGCCAGTTACACACACATCGATTTTTGGACGAACAATTTTTTTCCATCCTTATAAATTCTACCACATAATTGAAGTTATGTTCTATTAGATTGAACATAACTTGACAAACATATGATGTGATCATGTATTTGTCAAGCTTCATTCAATCTAATCGAATTTATAAGGATGACAGAAAATCATACGTCCGAAAATCGATGTGTGTGTCAGTAGCGGCTCGTGATCTTCTAGCTTGGGGGTTCAACCTCATGATCTATTGGAGAGAAAGGTCAATAGGATATAGAGTATTGCGCATAATCAAGTGTAAGCGTGATCAATAATAATTACACCCCAAAGGTTGAGCTTATTTTCTACAAATATAAATTTTTTGTCCTGTTCATATTTTTCTTGTTTGATTTTTACTTCGGGAGTTGGTCACCATTATGTTTTATTTTACACCTACCCTCAATATTAATATTGTTTGTATTTAACAAATACTGAGCCTTATTCATATTTCTTCATCAAAATGCTGTTACGGTAACACAATAAATTATATTCACACTCTCACTAAAAGAAAATGGACACACTAGAAATACTTACGAATACACAAAACACACTAGAAATTACTATATTCTTCTACACGCAAAACAAATTTATATAACGAAAAATGCAGTGAGATCTATCACAACTGTAAACAGTGTAGGCCTATACCCGTAACCATACCGTATAACCTCAAAACTGTCACGCTTAGGCTACTTCTTGTTTACCGCTTTTTTACTGTTTACTGCCACCAAATTTAAATTTATTGGTTATAAGCAAGTTCAAGATGGCACTGTATCCGTATCACGAATACTCACGTTTCATTCCGAGGTTTACCGAATGCTTCACTTGCCTCGGCTAGGTTCGGCTACTCTCGGATGAACTCGTGCAAACTTGGTTCACACAGGATTGTGAACCAAATCCGTGCTAGCAAACCGATTCCCCTCCTCCGTTCCACTACCATACCCAGCCCTGTTTCTGGGTTCACATCGGGAAATGAACACTGCTTTCCATCTCCACCATTCCATCGTCATTCCATTCCGTGCTGTTTCAAGCAAGCCACTCCGGGCTCTCAGGCACCGGCCGCAAAACATCGACATTAAGTTTACGTAGATGAAAAATGTTGTGATGTAATTTAATGAGTATAAAATAGAAATGCTGACCGATTGGAGTGAGTCTCATTGCAGAGTGCAGAGTACTTAGGATGGCCACTAACGACGGAACAAGTGTGTTGAACATGAGTGAACATACATGTCTTCCAACGAAAAAGACATTCATGCGAAAGGATTCGATCGAAAAACCGCTGATTGACAGCAGCTTCTAAAGCTGCGTACAGACTTGTGCGCCACGGAAACGCGCATTTCATTTTTCACCAGCTGATTATATAATATGTATTTGATACAAAAAACTCACTCCAAAAATGTTGACCGAATCGAAGCCTTTCGCTGATGACAACATGTATGACGAATCACACATGTTCAACACACTTGTCCTGTCGTTAGGGGCCACCCTTTCTCTAACAAACTAACAAGATGGCATTTGAGACAATAACTTCAATCCAATGAATCAATAACCTATTCCATTCAATAGGTCAATTGAATAAACGCTAGAAATTGCTAGTTCCAAGTAATTTTCAAGCAAATGCTGGGATCCGAGTCAGCTGAATAATCTTATTTGTAAAATTAGAACCAATGACTAGTTGCTCGCCACTAGATTCTACTTTTTATTAATTGAGCTATTGGGTCAACTAGCTTAGAACAAGCTAAAAATTTGCTTGTTGCTGCAGTAATTTTCAAGCGAATGCAGGATTCAAGTCAGCTGTATAGTTTTATTTGTATAGCTGGAACCAATAACTAGTTTCTAGACAGTAGATTCTAGTTTTCAACTTTTTATTCAATTGCCCATTACATCGTTTGAGAGACTATCGTATGTGAGTACTTACTCGAAGTTGGTCTCCTTCTTGAGCTCGCCGAGCGGCGTGAGCGTGTAGGCACGTCGCTTGACGCCGAGCAGAACGGCCGAGTCGGGCGTGTCGGCGAACACGTGACCATCAGCGCGCGTGAACAGCTTCAGCTGATCGAACATCCACTCCACACACTTGGCCGCCATCTTGGTGCCCATGTTCCGGTCGAAAGGCGACGGGGATCCTCCCTGCTGCATGTGACCTTCAAACATTGCAGAGACCAACATAGTGTCAACTAAGATTCAAGGCAATGTGCATACTCATACATATAATCCTCAAGCCAGTTACACACACATCGAATTTTGGACGAACAATTTTTTTCCGTTCTTATAAATTCTACCACATAATTGAAGTTATGTTCTATTAAATTGAACATAACTTGACAAACATATGATGTGATCATGTATTTGTCAAGTTTTATTCAATCTAATCGAATTTATAAGGATGACAGAAAATCATACGTCCGATAATCGATGTGTGTGTGTGTGTGTGTGTGTAACTGGACTTACTCACGTTTGCACTTACGTGAGCAAATGACGTCATTTAACAAAACAATTGCCAAAAGAATTAAAGAGGGAAGCGAAAGACGACTTTGAAAAGCGGTTAATCACGCTATTAAAATTTAATTACATGCAACGTTGATATTAGAATACTTTCGCAAAACTAATGACAGCCACTAAGGCCATATTGTTGTCACTTTACTTACGGTTTGAGCCAAAACAATCGTTATTGCTCATATATGAGAAGGTTTCATTTGTTACATTATCTATCCCCTACTAATTCTATTCTATGAAAATTAAGGAAATTTGGATTCTCCAAGGACAGTTACAACAGATCATACTGATAACATCAAGCGGTGTAACGTGTGAATGATATTTAATCCCAGATACCAAGAATCATTTCATATCTCAAATATAATTTCAACTTACGATTTATACAGAAACGTTTTATACTGTGCACTTCAACAGAACACGGAATTCAAAATTAGCTCCTGGGTGTTAAGAATCGTTTGAATGAATGTAAACCGTCAATATCACAATATTTTGACAGTCCAATAACTTTTAAAGAGAAATACACCTATATACAACGAACTAAATTACCCAAGACATTCATGCGGGCACTGAACAATCCTTTTCCTTCTTCAGAGTACAGACGGTAGATAAATTCGGTGTTATAGTTCTCGTTGCATTTCTCATTCCTGAAAATAAAAAATAGACATTGTAAGCATAACTTTCCAAAGAATCTACACTCATACAGAGTTACAGAAGAAGAAGCCTTATTGGAACATCACGTACGCAACAAACTGATGTTCATTATTCTTTAATTGAAATTGAAAATAATTTAATGGTAGAGTCAAAAGTGTTTATCTGATAGCCTCGTTAGAATACATACCTCAAAATGAGACCTCTCTGCACTCCCTCAGACATTTTAGCCGCCATGTGATAGACATCCTGTTGCAAGTCCTTGATTGAGAACTTTTCCTCAAAGATGTATGCAGCATCTGCGCCTCCCGCTAGACCTGTCAAAATTCGTTACCAACATATTTGTAGATTAGTCGGCAATTTTTGTATTGAAACAATTGAGAAATTAAAGTAGGCTATTGAAAATCAAGTCGCACAGTTATAGATAATACATTGATAACATATTGATTCAGCCATATGCTTTATTCAGCCTGTCAATGGAAGTCAGCAAGTCAATGGTAATTACAATGGAAACAAGTCTTGATAATTTCAATTGTAGTAAGGGATTAATCGATTAATTATTGATAGTAAGGTGACGGCTCAGTTGCACAAGAGCCTGTTAAATTGAAATCATAATTAAATGTCACGAGAACCAATAAGAAAAGACTTCTTTTCAAATAATTCGTGACATTTAATCATGATTCAAATTTAACAGGCTTTTGTATAACCGGCCCAATGAGAAACATTTGTATAACCTTCCCTATTTTTACGAAAACATAATTTCAGCTTCTTTAGGACAATTAGACAATTTAGAAAGAAGCCAGAGTTTAAACGTGGAGTTTATAAAGTGATTTATATCAATAGA
Source organism: Nilaparvata lugens (assembly GCF_014356525.2). Lineage (NCBI taxonomy): Eukaryota > Metazoa > Arthropoda > Insecta > Hemiptera > Delphacidae > Nilaparvata > Nilaparvata lugens. Next base: position 27,210,199 of record NC_052504.1, on the reverse strand, counting down.
TAAATGAAATCTTTTTACCAGCAATAGTAGCAAGGTAGCCACAATATCCACCCATTGTTTCAATAACGAATACACGCCTCTTTGTTCCCTGAGCTGATTGACGGATTCTATCACAAATCTGAAAAAAGTAACATTTTTCAGTAGTATCACGATTAAAACTCATTTCAATGTCATTCTAATCATATTTCAATTCAATTTCAATTTCCGTTTTCAGGTTATATTACACTACAAGAACGATAGATAATTTGAGCAGCATACACTTTTCAATAAGAGAGAAGACCCTACTTTTAAAACGATTACGTAATGTCCATTTTCTGAAAGGGACGATAAATTTGACCTGCAGTCTACACGTTCAAAACTTTTTGATAAATAAATGAATAAATGATTTCCAACTGATACATTTTGTCTGATCACAGTCTGATCAAGTTCGATGATAAGTTGGAGCGTTTAGCTAGAACTTTGGTCAAATCATGTTGAGAATATTATGCTAATATAGACAGGTAAATTGACTGTATTTATGCTAAGAATAGCTTGAGAATATTATGCTAATATAGATAGGTAAATCGACTGTATTTACACACTACAAATTACAGTATTGTCGGCGAAGTTGAGACAAAAAGGACCACCATTTGACCCACGATATTATAAATGAAATAAAAATTGGGAGCAATTGGGAGGTACCGGGTTCGATTCCCGGGCTGGCAACTAGTTTTTGGATAGTAGTTCTCATCGAATTTCCATCTAGCTGTTAACCATGTTGTCAATGTCTGCAGTAGCAGAAGTCTTCGGGGTGATTTACAGCATTTATTTAGGATTTTCGTTAACTAATAATTATGAAATAAAAATAGTAATAACTCAATCAACACTCACCTCAGTAATTTCATTGACAGCAGTATCACAGCCAAGAGAGAATTCAGTACCAGGAACATTATTACTTATGGTGGAAGGAATCACACACAGTGGAATACAAAATTCGGGAAATTCGGCACGGTTTTCGTAGAATTGGAGCCCAGCTTGATATGCCTGCAAATTTAAAATTAATGCAAGTTAATTGATGAAACAAAAATAACTCTATGAAATATTGAAGTTCGAACAAATTCAATAAGCTTTAAAATAATCTACTTTTTACAAGACACACCGTGATTTATCATCGAATACTACACACAATTCAATGTTATTGTAATCCAGATAGCATTTCATTTTCAATATTCACTTATGTAATATTGTATTTTCATTTTTACATCGTTCGATAAGTTTTCAGTTCAAACTTTGCAGAATAATTGAATAGTTAGCTATTTCTATAGTTATTATTAAGCCATAATATATTGTAATCTACATAGATAAATCTAAACTCCTTATACAATAGTAACGTCTATCTATTTGATTTGATTCATTTATCTTATTAGTATTTATTTATAGTATATCTTATCCATGTTATAATTTATAGTACTATTCATAATTTACGAAATACTGTTATTCTGTTAGTTTGTACATCGGTGCTACATAGAATGTTCTCTAGCTTGAGCATTATCATCAACAATATACAGTATAATAAAATATTATGCTATATTAAGATGATGAAAACTTTCCAATTTGGACTTTCAAATGTATTAGAAACTTTGGAGAGGGACACTCCTTGAACGATACTTCTCTTTTGGTGATTTGGTAAGAATAGAAAAATTAGTTCTGGTTCAAGATAAGAATTAGTCTATGTCAGAGCTGGCAATACTGGTACAGAGAATTTATATTACAATACAAGAAGAATCACACAAAGAATGTTTCGTATACCAAAAGTCAATAAATCAATTTTCAAGCAATCGTTCCAATATGTAGCACCAAAATACTTCAATCAATTACCATCAAATCAACTGAAAATATTAAGTCTTTTTTAAAACTTTAAAGAGCTTGGCTAATGTCTTTCCAAGAATTAGTTTTTCTTGATGCAACACTGACATAAGTATGAATATGTTTATAAAGAAGCAGGTACTAATAATATACAGATTGAACATTATATACATTTTTTTCTCTTTTCGATATTTAGAATCGTGAATAACACATGTGAGAAATATATCGTAGAGTAGTAATGGTTTTTTAATACATTCATATAAAATAATAATGATAGACTATATTTTTTGAATATTCAAGATAAATTGTACTGGTTGTATATTTTTGTTCACATTTCACATTGGTTTGCAGACGTCACGGAGTGCAAGAGATTTTTAATTAATGCTGGACTCAAAAATCAATGGATTTTATTTTGTATAATTTTAAATCAAGTTATAACCATTATGTAATTTTTTAGTAATGATGATTATTTTAATTTTTTCTGTAAGTTGACCACGAATACTGGTTAGAGTGGTCAACTTAGTTCCTACTTTTTTAAATTGTAATTTGCTATGTTTTTTGTGAAAAGGAATCAATATATTTCATTTCATTTCCCAAGATTAAGTTCTTAGAATAGTAAATGCTTACAAAGAGTTGTCATACTGAATTATCTATAAAAACACTTCACTCACATGGGATACTTTTTAACAAATTAATAAAAACAATATAAAAGTTTTTATTAACTTGAATTATCTATATAAATGATAATATATGATAATAGATGGCGTGGTTACCTCGAAGCCCCCGATGATGAGGATGGCTTGGATTTGGAACTCCCTGAGGCGGGCGGCGATCTGAGGCAGTTTGTTGGTGGCCAGGGTGCGCTTCGTTCCCAGCATCGCCCCCCCTTGCGCCACCCACCCTGTCACGTCAGACCACTTCATTGGCGTGATCTGGCACACAGTTACAAACATTATGATATCACATTTATTTGTATAGCCATTATCTGATTGTAAGAAAATGATTTTATTTTTAGTAACAATCTTTTTTTAGAGTGAACTCTTCTTCTAATCAATTCATCTTATGTTATTCCTTAATCAAATCATCTTTAACTAATCTCATAAAGAGCTCAAAATTAATCTGACCAGCATAAAATTTTCAATAATAATTGTCACTAAACTGGACATGAGTATTTGTATACATTCTTAAAAATACAGAAATTGTTAGCATTCTTCAGATGGCAAATGAATTATAACTTTCGATTTGAAAATTATCATAATTCATCAATACTATCTATAAAGTATGCTACCTGCTAGCCACAGCTACATCAACACACGGGAATTTGAGTTATTTCAAATAATTAATAGGAGCAATTGAGGTAACTTCAATTCGAACGTGATTTATGCTTCCTATGACCCATTTACTTATACTTATCCATTTATGGATATTCTATTAATATATATGCTACCACTCTACAGTGTTTTCAGATACTCTACTTGGATTTCGGATTTATTTTTCTATTCTAATTTTACTATATTTTGTGCTGCATAAACCTCAAGTGTGTCAAAATGGAATTAATATTGACGAATAGCCTAAATGAATGTTTATAACGACATTAATCAGTGAACTGATGAGACATTGCGGAGTTAAGATAATGATTATATGAAATTCTCATTCACTACCCAATATTAAACGTTTCACAATAATAATGAACTGAAATTTATGATTATCGTTGATATACTGAAATTTCTCATATATTAAATTTAGGTATTTTGCCGATGTGAAATGTTTGGCAACTGAACTCACATTGCCAGCGATCAATCCTTCGATGCCGTCATGTATGCCATAGACAGTGTCTCCTCGATAGATGCAGTTGCGGACGAACGATCTGACAGCGGCGTTCATTCCACACGCCGGAGCACCAATGTGCATCACAGCTACTTTATGAGGGACCTTCAAACACAACAACAAGAGTAATCAAGCTTTATAATTAAACAATAAAACCAATATTATCATTTTAATCCAGTGTGATTCATATTCTAATCGATTTGTTGTTTTGCTTTAAAACATAATACATTTATAATGATTATAAGATAAGATAAGATAAGATAAGATAAGATAATCTCTTTATTCAACACAGCATATAATACAATATACATTTGAATATCGTCTAGTCACAGGTCATTCCTTGAGGAATTGTTGAAAATATACTCACATCAATGGACATAAAATAAGCACCAGTACAAAGACATCAGATACATAAAGTAGGTTTTAAAAGTAGTGCAGGACATAGAAATTTACTATTACTTTTTATAAGTCTCCAAATTCCTCACAAAACTCCTGTAAAATTGGTTTTTAAAAATGAATTTCCACTTCATTCATTTACATAATTAGATTGAGACAGATCTATGAATAGGGTTGGACTAGTTAAAAAAGAACTGTTTGTTTTCAACAAATGAAAATATCAAGTTCTGTCAGGATCATTAGGCTTGAATAATCCAAAGAGAGAAGATAGCATAAGCTTATAAAATATTTTCTCAATGTCTCAACAAGATTTCTGAACTCACTGAGCCACATTGTAGCATCATGGTCGTATTACTGTTTGGGAGACAATTTGATGTCGATGTAGTTAGAAATAATATGTAAGAAATAAAAACCAGCATTGTAATATAATATTAACAGACTCCTCGATGCGACTCATTGAGTTAAAAGTACGAGTATGCCAAAAGTATCCAATTTCTTAGATGCAAACCCATAAAAGAACTGCTTTATGGTCATCTTAAACATAGAAAGGACATTATTATACTCAAAATTGTACATTATTGTGCTCAATATGTTACGAAAGAGCATCCAATTTTTTTCAATACTGTGTCTAGAAATTCATAAAATAGAAAGAATATTGAACAATTAATCAAAAAGGTAAAAATATTATTTTCAATCTTTTTCTACGTCTTCAAAATAGCTATCATGGTCAAGTCAGAGATTATGTTTAGATTTGACATGATACAACAAAAATAATCAGAACCTATTAGTGAATTCATATTTGAAAATAATAATTGGAATTATTTACCTTCCTCTAAGTTTGACAGCCAACTCAAATTCTTTGTCAGCCATGGCCTTGGCGACAGCCTGAGTTCTCTTGACACACTCCATAAGCGGCAGTCGCACCGCCTGGTTTCCGTCCAGTGAGATGACACACGCCTCGGTTTCAGGCGTCGCTTCCATCAGCGCCATCACTGCTTCCGCACCCATACGACAACCCTTCACAACAAATAGTCCAACACTCACACCATCAATTCCACTATGCATAATTTTGATCTATCATTTTGAATTATAATAACAAACTATAGAACAGCAACTTGATTGTATATGTGATACTTACACAGAGTTACCGCACATTATAATAGATTCCCAAGTAACTATGAAAATGATCTCATTTGAAAAACATTTGAACCCATTTTTATATCAGATCAAAGTTATATAATAAGATGACTCGAGAATACTATCGCACGATTCGCATAAAAATGTTGGAATACAAGTTGTTATGGGTGCAATCCTTTTATATCTTGACACAATTTAAAATTATTGTCAATCAACGGACTCTAGTAAAATAAGAAGAAAGTAAGCTCAGTTATTACCGTCAAATTTATGAAGTTTTTGGAGGTCCAGACGCTAACATTGAAGAGAATAATCCTAGTTACAAATATATCAACTTTATACTCTTTTGTTCAAAATACTTTTAACACTTTAGATTGGCTTTATAACTTTAGAATAGTATTAAAGAGCTCTTGAGCTATGAGAAACTAGCAAACTACGCTGGTCTTGAACGAAAGCTTATTGCTTGATGCAGTTCTTTACTAATTTTAGAAATATCGTAATTACTACTTGATGTATTAATGAATAGTTATTCTTATACTGATTGATCTAATTCTCTCGATTTATACTCGTGATTGCATTGCGCAGGTTAATGCAATTTATAAGTTTTGTACGAATTTATTAGGTAAATACAATGTAATATGATGATTAATTGGCAAATACTCATGTTTCTATATAACATGTAGTATTACATTTTCCAACTATGAACAGTTGAAAATACTGCATTATATTCCAAGCGCAGTTCATGGGAATAGTAGAGTACAAATTTTATTTTAAAGGCAAATATATTCACAAAAGTAGGGACAGTAAAGAGCAAACGAAAATATAACCATTGATGCTGATTTTTCAATTGAGGATAAAAGTAATGAGTAAGTGGAGTAGTGCGGGTTGATGTAAAACAGTTTCAAACAGAAACAGAGCGCAAATGCATCACTCTATTCCCCTCATACCTTATTGGGAAAAATTGAAATATTTATAACAGAATCAACCCTCATACCTCAGCAATTTGAAACAAATAGTTGGTTGCCTTATCGGTTAGTGTTGAAAAAGTGTTGAAAAAACAGATTAAAAGAGAAACATAGCGCAAATGCATTTCTTTTCCCCTCATACCGTATTGAAGCAAATTGAAATATTTATAACAGGATTTACAAGGAGATTTATAACAGGTCCTATTGAATTAGCCTTCATACCACAGCAATTTTAAACTGCAGTGACTGAAATACGTATAACAAAATTGATAGTTGCAACTTACCAACAATCGGTCGAAAGCAGAAGGGTTGCCTCCCCTCTGGACATGACCGAGCACAGTGATGCGAGTGTCCTGCTTGAGTCGATCGACCACCACCTGCTTCACCTTCTCCGAGGTGATCGGCTGGCCGTTCCTGTCAATGGCTCCCTCCGCTATGATGATTATGTTCAACCTCTGGCCAGCACTACGTTCCTATAAATATATTCATAATCATTAACATATGTCGTGTGGTTTTTTTAGTAAAAGAAATGTAATAAATATGTAATCCAAACTGCATTATGCAGTCTCGCCTGATTTATGGAAGTGAACAACAATAGCTTCAAAGATCAAGAAATACAATATAATTACTTTTAAAAATCCGCTTTAATTGTAAACTTATCCGATTCACGGATTTATTAATAAGAATTGTATGATTCTATTACACTATTCTAATCTATTTACATTATGACTATCAAACATTTAATACTGTTTATAAAATGTGATGTCATTGAATACAACTTGATTGGATTTGATTTAAATCTTTTACTATACTAATCAAATTCGTGATATTTTTAGACAATATTCTAGCGTTTCATTATGCATAAATATCACTACATTTCACCAAAAACAGTAAGTCTTTCACTATCATTTAAACTATAAGTTTATTGTATTATATACAGAGAACTTGATTAATAATAAAATAAAATTCAATCAATTTTCATTTATTTGAAAGGACAATACTATTGTATAACGTGGAATATCAACTGATTAATTGATTTATATCAAAAGATCCCATAGATTACTAGATTCTGGGAAGAGTGAAGAACTGATACTTTCATTGAATATTCCGCAAAATGTATAATGATGTTTATAGTAAATAATTCAAAGTTAATAGTTTCACCAAGTGAATAGAATAGTATTTCTGATTAATCATATCCAAGGAAAAATTCGTCTCATGTAATGAAAACGTTAGCTATAGACAAAGATCCAATGTGACAATACAGTTAAACATATGAAGTAAGACGGAGAAGTCTATCTTCGATATCATACAATAAAAATGCAATTATTCAACACACTATCACACAGAAAAAAATACAAAAATTAAGGCTTAATACATTTAACACAAATACACAAAGTAATCAGTAACATAAAATACAAACAAAATAATGATGAATTTCAAAGCTGAAGCCACAAACAGGTAAAACAGCTAAAGCAAACCAGGTTGGCTATATCGTTCAATAGGTAGACTACTGCAACAATAGATAGGTACTATCTTAACAATAGTTATTACAAGTCAAGGTGTTTAAGGCTGGACGCACACCATAACGCCACAGCAAGGCATTTTGCTCGGCAATGTAATGAATGTTATTTGCATTTGTTTGAATTGAGGTTCCCTCGCAGCGTCTAGCCATTTGTTAATGAGCATCATCATACTTGAAGTACCTACTAGAAGCCATGCGATGCCGGACCGCATATAGTGTGCGTTCAGCCTTGGGATGATTTTGCACAAGGGAAAATAAAACTCATTCAAGAACGCTGGTTTATAAATTCTATCCATGATATCCACAACCAGTCATAAAAATACACATCACCCGCAAACTCAAGTTCAAGATGAAGTTAACATAGTTAAATGAACATAATGAACAATGTAAAGCATGAATTGAAAATTAGAATAATATATTTTATTTAGATTTCACAAGTTATTTCATATAACATCCAAAGCAATGGAATTTAGTCAAGATAGCTCAGAATAAAATAATATATTTTTGGCCCAATACTAGAGAACGGAGTACGGAGAATCAAGCACAACTATGAAATTCGCAAATTATTCAATGAACCATACATAGTGGGTGAGATTAAAAGCAGAAGGTTACGGTGGACGGGACACATTCTGAGGAAAGAAGAAAGCGCTCTGACAAGCAGTGTACTGAGGAATAATCCTATAGGAAGGAGACCAGCTGGAAGGCCAAAAACTAGATGGTGGGACCAGGTCTGGAAAGATATGACGAGGATGGGCCTAAAAGAGGAGGACGCGGGTGACCGAAACTTCTGGAGAGGCTTAGTAGATGAGGCTAAGTACCGACTGGGGTACGAGTGACCACCGCAGTAAGTAAGTAAGTATATTTGAAGATAATATAAACATAGAGTAGGCATACAGGAATAGGAAGTTTGTCACCGTGTTAAGGAGTGAGGACGGAATTTTGAGCAGTCTTTCGCGCTAAATTTAACACATTTGGATCATCTCAATCTTGGTCTAGCTCTTGGAAAATGCATGTGTTTAAATGGCGAGACTCTAACGCCCTTTAGCTTGAAGTAACAGAACTAGTTCGAAGAGTGATTTAAAGTAACAGTGAAAACCGGCACGCATTGCCAACCCCATAAGAAATCTTCTCTATGCTTTTTCTATTATAAAATGTACAGCAACGTATGTAAAGTTATCTCACTAAACTAGAAATCAAAATCTACCACAACCAAACATGTGGGAGATGAGACTTATTACTTTACGAATGGCTAGTAAGCTAGTATTGTGAAAGAAATTATTTTAGTGAAACAAAAGGTTTGATTAGCACTCAAAATGGGTTAGAATGAAAAATATAGGAACAAACATATTACTAAAACATTTCCTTGGAAGGAGAATACAATACATTGTTATATCAAACACGGATAGTTCAAAATAGATTAACAGGAAATCAATCGAGTAATAAATCAGTAAGAGAAGGGTTTTTGATAATACAATGGTGAGCATTAATAACAATAGAAACAGAAAAACAGCAATAAATTCTACTCACTAAAAGTACAAAACGATTAATAAAGATGATTCGAATTTAAATGCAGCTTCTGAAGGTTTATTATGGAGAAAGGCGAATTCAAGATATTTAATAGAAATAAAACCATTTATAATAAACGATTAAGTGAATAATTTATAGTTGAGTGAGCGTCTCAATACATTTCAAGCCCACCCAAAAAGAATAATTTTTGAAACTGGCAATAATATTCAGGGGAAAAGAAATAATGAAGAGAACTAGGAGGCTTAATGATTTGAATTTGTTTTTAATTGTAGTAAATAGGAAGTTGGATGCAGCATGTAGTTGTACAGATGAATAAAATTATTTAGTGGAATTCAAAACATTTTTTTTTTTAAATCTGATTAGCTGTTTATGTAGAGATTAAATATTTATTCCTCTTCAATTATTGAAGATGGAGCATTAAAATGCATTCCAATACAAAAACTCCATTCAAACTAAAATATGGTGTCTAGTTTGATTTCAAGCTAATCTTCACCGTATGCCCAATTTTTACCATCCCACTTCATTAGCTTACATATAATAAACTAAGCAGTAATCTGTCTGAGATGATCTACAAAGAAGAAGAATTTCAAACATTTTCATTTTGTAAGAAAGAAAACAAGTTATTTCTAATTTAAGAGTTTATGTGTTATTGGAATCTTATTATGTATTTGAATTTGACAAAATAAATTTGATTTTTGAAACATGAGTTTTTTATGTAGGTACTATAAGAAAAAAGGAGTAGAATCTAATAACTGAGAGTTATTAAATTTAGTACCAATAAACCAAAATACATTAATAACTGAGCAACAGATTATGATGAATGAATAGATAAGGTAATAAGATATAGAATTGATGTAAAATGTACTAGAATGAATAAATTGAAGTAATAACTTTTATTGAAAATATGAGCATGATTTTTCAAAATGAATGTCAATTAGATAAATGAGAATGATTCTATTCATGTGATAACTTTCATCTTATAAACATGCACATGTTTGTGTGGATGATTTGTAAAACTACCAGATAGGGAGTTACAAAGCGAGAATAAATGTGTTTTAACTGCATACATGCGACCACCTTCCTATTAGAAGCCCTAGATAGATATGAGGAAATAAATGATAGCTTGCCATTTCCAGCTTACGGCACATCAAGTCCTCCCAGTCGTGAGGCTCCGGATCCTCGGGAATGAACAAGAAATCGGCTTCTGTGGCATTGGCCGCCACTAGGGCTAGATACCTTTTCAAGCCAAAATCAAACTTACTTAGTCATTTTGTTACTCGAAATTACAAGCAAATTTCATGTACTATGATTGTTAGCGTGAACATGAGTGTACAAAAGTCTACATTAAGTACGGTTTCATTGATTTTAGTTTAGAAAGCTGAAAAATCCCACAGGGAACTAATGAAGAATACTAATATCAAGCTCACAATAAATAATACGAATGTTGTCAATAATCTGTAAAATCTCTGTTCAAAAGAAAACTAAATTCGGTGTTTGGAAAGTGATTAATACATCCTAAGCTATTCAGGTTTTAGATATGATCTAATTTGGATTCAATCTCTGGAATTGAAGAGTAAGTAGCTCGAAAAATACTTCATTAAATGGAGCAGTTAGCTACTAATAGTCCAGTCATTATATACATTGGTGCATGCAATTTACATTGTAAATCTAATTTTTAATATATTATTTGGGTACATAAGAGAAGTCCAGAACCAATTTCTTCATGCAAAATTTCCTTGTGCTAGATACAGAGTGGCCCAAAAAACTCGTATTTTCGGCTCATTTTCCAGTTTTCAGCTATTTATGCCAAATATCGTAATCGGACAGAACAATTTAATCTCGCCTTTTTTTAGATTATAGAATTCTGAATAAAATGAGATAATTCGGAACTCTCTATCTCTAATGAGTACTGAGTTATGATTTTTCAAAAACGAGTGAAATTTGAAGAAAAAATCAATTTTGATGAATTTAAGTTTTTGATCGACAATATCATCCGATTTTTATCATTTAGATGTATAATTCAAAATCCCTCTGGGCGTATTTTCGTGCTCTACAATCTAAGATCAGCTAGAGCGCTCTTTCTCATATAGATTTCCAGGTACACCTGACAACAATGCTCCTTGTATTGTGAAAAACACCTAATTTTCAGCTTCAACCATCATCACCAACTACATTGTCCTCACATTGGCATTTCGCACAATGACATGAGTTCATGAGATTATGTTCTATGAGAATCATCCGTTGGATGATTCCTAGCGCCTCTCCACTAGGAAATACTGAAATGAAATGCATCCAACGGTTGATTCTCATAGAACATAATCTCATGAACTCATGTCATTGTGAGAAATGCCAATGTGAGGACAATGTAGTTGGTGATGATGGTTGAAGCTGAAAATTAGGTGTTTTTCACAATACAAGGAGCATTGTTGTCAGGTGTACCTGGAAATCGATATGAGATAGAGCGCTCTACCTGATCTCAGATTGTATAGCACAAAAATACGCCCAGAGGGATTTTGAATTATACATCTGAATGGTAAAAATCGGAAGATATTGTCGATCAAAAACTTAAATTCATCAAAATTGATTTTTTCTTCAAATTTTACTCATTTTTGTTTCAAAAAGGCCTAAGTCACCTCCTGATGAGGGGTTGAAATTCAGTTGTACGTCAAAAGGTGGAGTATTCTACCAATAACTTATCCTGGAAGTTACAGTATTATATCTACAACAGTCTTCAACTTATTGAAGGGTTCCCATACATATGACTCACCTTGTATAATGCATCTAATGGCATCTCCGTTGAGAATAATATCTCTTGTTCAATGAACGCGTAGGCTATACCTCGATGTTTGAGCCAAATAATGATCTAAATTGTTGATAATTCCAGGTTGGCTTTGCAACAGTGATTGAAGTTTCTATAATAAATATCATTGACATAAATAAAATTACACATTTATCAGATCACTCGCTTCCGCTTGTCACATAGCCTAATTACCAATGATTTTCTCGAATATCTAGTATAAAAGTAGTGTAAGTGTTCAGTAGTGAATAACATACATTCACATAAAGAGTACATTCAATACCAGAAGACGACATTTATAAAGACAGTGTTGCACAACTAACAAACATATATACACTTATATAAACATGAATAGCAATATAAAATGCTGAACACTGAACGATCCCAAATCTATCATCAAAGAACTGAGACAACAAATCATCATACAAGAATGCGCCAATATACCACATGCACTACCACACTAATGCCTATAATAAATTACTTGATTTTTTTCATAAATATGGAATTTCCTCAACTCAAGTTTGAGTATATTATTGAAAGAGTAAAATAATCTTAGAAAAATAACATGCATGTCAATAATGATGAAGAAGCAGCTAGAAATCTTGAATCCAATAAAGACAAAATTATTGCCCACGGTAGACCTATATCTTTTTTGAAAAAGTATTCTATAAAATTATATTGTGCATGTTTCCTCACAGTCTTACCTGAATAGAAACTTTATGTGAGATTGGCAATACAATTACAAACATTCACAAATGAGATAACGTTGAAAGTTAAGTACGATAACATAATAACTGCAACTCATATTAATCTCGCCTTGATGTGAATGTGGAGGCATCAGACTGACTATCTCAGCTTTCGCAACAGAGCTACCACAACATTGCATTATATGCTACAATCGTCTAGTAGCACTATTACTATTGTTTTTGCTAATAGAAAGAACAGCTCTTCAACTTTTTTTTATATTTTTCTCAAGAGTCAACTTGGCTGACTTGGAGTCGATTTGAACAATATCTAGACAACTAAGAAAATCTCAAAAACGTTTGCATAAGAAATTCAACTCTCATAACAGTATTGAATAAATATGCTCAACCTCGGTTTTTTAAACGATCTAAAAGATCCCAAACATTCGAGCATGCAGGATAATTATGATTGGACTTTACAATAAGAAAGTGAACAATCAAGTTTATGAATAAGAGTAAACAATAACAAAGTTTGATGTGCACATTGCAAATATATTATTTGCCAATTCAACTAGTAATGATGCAAATTGGTGAGAAAGGAAATCAAACATCAAGAACCCTCGACCATAATACTATTGCTTTGGCCACAATATTTTTGCATTAACATTTTACGCTGAATATTTAAAAGCATTATTTACTACAATTGAGTATTTCCAAATTCTAAACCAAATTACCGAATAAAAATCCAGTTCATGAGCACAACAAATATTATTTTCTACTCTCAGGCAAGATGATCACTAACTATGAATGAAATTAGTACTCAATGAATAATTATTTTGCAAAAGCGTAAGTTTAAATCTAGCTCTTATTTTCAGTAGTAAATCCTAACCAATGCTTGTAAAATTTATGTATTTTGAACTATTCTGCTGAGTGCAACCGTAATACTGAAAGTATTCCCGGCACTTTCAGTAATTTCAAATTGTCAATATTCAGATCCAAAAACCACACAGCTTTATAAAAATTATTTTTGACAGTGAATCGTTTAATGCAAGATTTGAGAAAGAATGGTGGAGCCTGTCAACCAGGATTTTATTAAACAGATGATTTGAATAAGACAATTACTGTTCAAGGAAGGAAATTCATGACAGTATACATCTCAGCATGTTCATAAAATTGTCTACATGTCTACAATAACACAGCACAGCTTCATTGCTCTATATTTGATGGGACATACATATTAAGGTATCATTTTTAGCTTTTGTAACGAGATACATTTATCACTTACATATTATTATTTTTATAGATTGTATTGAAATTTTCATCAGAATTCTAAAGAACGCTGAAGATTATTACTTTTTCATAATACATAAACATACTTATTTACAGCCTCATTTATTGTGGAAATTTCACTAAAGGACCTATTTACAGTCAATAACGTTGTCCTTTTCAATGTGGCCAAAACAATACGTTCATAAACAAAAGCAAAATACATTGTTTATAAATGTGGCTATTTCTTGCCTGCTCCAACTTGTGGCACAGTTTTTCGGGCCAGTCGTCTGGAGGAGGCATCTCTGGGATAAACACGTAATCGGCTTCTCCACACAGTGCCGTCACTACCGCCAGATACCTTCACCACACACAGCCAAGTTAATCACTCATCTCCAATAATAAAAGCTAAGCTATTACACCAAGCAGTTTGAAGTTTCCTCTACTACAACAGTATAATAAATTATTCCAAAGTATAAATGCCTAATCACCTATTCAAAGAAAGAAAATAAAGTTGAAAGATTTACAATTTTCAACTCATTAAAATGTAAACAGAGCTTGAAAATTGGTCGGAGCTATAAACCTAAGAACTAAGCTTCACTGGTGTAGAAATAATACTGTTTTCATCAAGAGCAAAAGTTAAAACTCCGACTTCTATAACATTGTGACAACACCTTTTGAAAAGCACAGAACTGAGAATACCATAAATGCAACAAGGAACTTTCGTAATATTACAATCACAACTAACGGATTATTTTTGTTATTAATTGAAAATAATAATGAAGATTTAAATATTATCAACTTGTGATAGTAGACAAATTACAAAATGATAATGCATAAACAAGTTATTTATTAAAGTAAAACTGCATAATTTTTTTGAGCATAAAAATACAACACTTAATAAACATGTCAATTTCTAATGTTGAATCCTAACATGTATTCAACTTATAAAGATGAAAAATTTATTATTTTTTCTGAGTTGGCTCAACTATAATACAAATGTACTGACCATGAATTATCGAAGAATAGAAAATAAATCTCATGAGAATGTAATGTTAAATTTCAACATCCGAATTATAATTAACTTTGTGTATCTGATTATGAAATTAAATTTTAGCTGGTTTAATTTACAAAATTACAATGATCTAGTCACAAACGTTGAAAACTTTCATAGACACAAAGTCACAAACGATGTCCAACGTTGAAAACTTTAATAGACCTAATAGTAGATTTTATACGACTTTGATGTTACTAAAATCAACTGCAACTCAAGTAGGTTAAATGAAATTTTTAATTCTCAAAAGACAGGGATGCTATCAAAAAGACATACAAAGGAATGCTTTAAGCAAGTAAAAAACTATTATAAATTGACTTTGCGTGAGTTATGCTTTGATTATTTTCTTAGTAACAAAACTTTTATAATAATTATAAGGGGAATTAAAAATGATTGAGTTCAATCAGGAATAATTGAGAATAAAGATATCAGTGTCTCAAAACTTACAGTACCGGTAATTGAAAATCAGTTTTCAATAAATTCGTATTCAATTTATAAAAGATTTTTGATTGAAGCGAGAGTATTCAATCAATTTTTGTTAAATTTAAAATTTTATACAGAAATGAATAAATAATAAGAGAATTGAAGAAACATCTTTGCAATAATGGGTTACTTTAGGATATGAGGATTAGAAATGTAGAAAAAAATTAACTGAAAATAAAATGTCTCACAATTAGAAAGGGAAACAGGAATTGAACTATACTTATTGAAAAATTGATTGAAGATTTTGCGCAGTTGAACTCAAATTATTTCAGATGAACGACACAATAAACAAAACTAAGGATTTTACAGGATGTTGAATACACAACCTTCGGAGAGAATATTTTTTTATTTGTTTAGAGAATTATTTAAATCACGAAAATGATTGCTTCCAAGCCATGATGATTTGCAAATTGTTAATAAAAGCGAAAGCGATGAACATACTTGAAAGAGTCTAGGTTTGTTATTTACTGACCCGCAATGTCTTCCCATGACTTCCATGATGAACGTGCGTTGATGAGAGTAGGCAGTCGACACAATGGCATCAATGGCCTCAATAATCCGATGCAGAGCCGAGTCCGTGCCGATTGTCATGTCAGTTCCACAAAAGTCGTTGTCTATGGATCCTACTAGTCCGGCAATATATAGATATTTGCATTTATCAGCCTGCTCCTGCGTGATTTTTCCTAAAAATTAGAGAAACAAATTATTTTTCAAAATACTATAGTTTTGAACAATCAGGTTTGTGTTAAATTATTAAATATCTTATAATATTATTCATTATTACCACAAAAAACCTGGTTATTTATTTAATTATTTAACATAACACAACTTCCAGAAAAGTATCACAGGCTTAAGCCCAAAACAGTTTCTATTCTAATTTATGCAACAGTCCAAATGTAGCTAGATTTATGTGTTGCTTTGAAATTTTTGAATTGGGTTATGTCATGACAGCCAAAGCATAGTTAAAGAATTGCGGAAATTTAAACAATGGAAATAATGTTCTCACACACCAAAAGGATTATCTTCAATAAGCCCCCAAGATACAGCTTTCGCGAGCTTTTTAGGAGGGGAAATCTTCTCACCTTGACCTCTCTATACATACTTGAAAAATATGAACACCTTTGGCCGGTATGGAGACTCACATACTTATAACACTCGCAACTTTAATATGTTATCGACTATATGACAGAACCACTCTCTTAGAGAAATCGCCTGAGTTTAGCGGGCCAAAAATATACAATTCTCTGCCAAATAATCTGAGAGATTTGGAAGACATTAAAAAATGCAAAATTAATCTCAGAGATTACTGGTAATTAGACCATTTATACTTTGAATGATTTTTATAATAGAGCTGCTTAAGCATATATGTAATTGAGTACGTTTTCGTTTGATGGTGATAGTGGATCTACTCAACTCGAGTTTATGTGTAATTGTATATTTCAATAATTGTTCATTTTATTATGTTTTTAACCTATAAATGTTGACCCATCCTCCATTATTTAATCTGTCCATTATTTTGGATGTTACATGATGTTATTAAAACTACTAACCAGATTCTATAGAAATCTGACAAATCATAGACCCGACTCTTGACCCATTTTCTTTTCAGTGAATTCATTAATCAAGTCTACAAATTCATGTTTTGATTGAGAGAGCTGGTAGTAATATGAACCTTGTTTCAAGAGAATCTGTAGCAATTCGGGCCATTCCTGCTTGAATAGATTGGCTCCGGTGAGAGAGCCGTCTCCGCCAATCACAACCAAGTTGGTGATTCCCTTCTCCACCAAATTCCTGGCTGCCTTCAGCCGCCCCGCCTGCTCCCTGAATTCTGCGCATCTGGCAGAGCCAATCAGTGTTCCTCCCTGAGAGTAAAACAGCAAACATTCATGTAAAAAATAAACAATGAATTTCTATTTCAAAGATATGAGATATTTACATAAATGAATCTGTTGTAGCACTGCATTTCAATAAAACCACTACTTCGTTAATGTACTACGGTTATAGTTGTATGATTTTGTATCTATTATTATTGAATTTTAGGAAGCGATTGTTAAATAATGTAGAAGTATTTATTTTTACTGAGCTATGTGTAAAAAGTAGCTTCAATAATGCTAACCATGAGAATTTAATTGAATTACTGCTATGGTTTTCTTTCTGCTCTCGTGAAGAGGAATATGTTTACATTAGCCCTGGGCTTGTGTGAGAATAATGATAGGAATATGATGATGATGATGATTATGAGAGATGAATGAACCGGAGTGGCTCATGAACTACTGAGGAGTGAATTTGAAGCTTTAAACTGTTTTGTACCGGAGCTTCCTACCAACGAGAGAACTGATAAGAGAAGCATTATATAAAGTGTGAAATTAGATAAAGGGTAGGCCTATAAACAAGTCTCATTGGAATTTCGAAACTGTCATAAAAAAAATTAATAAAACTATTACTATTTTTATATTGAATTATTTGTGAAAATAATTAAGAACTGAAAATTTTGTGAAGTGAACAACTACAAGACTTTACCTATTTCGGACTATGTGTAACCTAATATAAATTTGGGAGAGGAATAGCACAAGGTTACCTTATCTCTCCCAATTATTTTTGATGATGTACTTGTTGTTTGAATCAATAAAGAATAAATAATATTAATCATTTGATTAATTGTTTTCCAAGATAAGTAGGTATACAGCCCTTTTTTATGTACCTTATGTATTATTGAAGAGACTGAAGCCCATGATGCTTCGACAATGTTTTCGCAGCCATCCACCATGCCTTGATAACCCTCTTTGATGAAGAATACCTTACATCCCAGATACATTCCCATACGAACTACGGCTCGTACAGCTGCGTTCATACCTAAAAGTTGGAATGACTTCTTGAGCACAGCACGTCTCACACTGGGTACTTACAAATGAATCCTTAACCATTTTTCAGATATAAATCATGCATAGAAGAATTAGCTCGTTTCAGTATAATGTCATTTGGGTAAGTCTAACACAAGTTTGAAGACTGAACAAGTTATAACGCAACTTTTTTATGAGTATTTTTTGAGCTAAATACTTTTCTATCCTTTATACTCTCAGATAGGAAGATGAAATTCTTCGAAAGTATTCTACTCTCAAAGTAGAATCTTCACTTTGCTTCGAGAATGTCTATACAGAAATACTTGAGTCTGTACATTTTTTTAGAGTTTTAAATGTAAAAATATTCTTTCCACAATAGTTGCAGAAGGTTTTACTTTGAGTTGATTTCAGTAAAGAAAAGTACTGTAAGTTGATTATCACTAAATAACTTGAGTATCATCTATTTTGCAAAATTTTAGGAAGAGAAGAAGTTTGGGGCTGGCGCCTGATTTTTCTTTGCAATATAGTGATGTTTTTGATCGAATAAATAAGTAGCAAAGAAGCAAGTTGTTAAGTAGTGGTAAGTGGTCGAGTGAGTAATATTAACTAACATGAGTTAATTGTGATAACTCTCCAAGTTAATAGATTGTTACTAATGTATACAAGATATGATAAAGACACAACATTATTAATGAAATGGGTACCTTGAGAGTCTCCACCACTGGTGAAGACGGCGATGCCTTTCCCTTTATGGGAGCCGCGTTCAATGAAGCGCTTCTTCTCATCCTCCATCTTCTGTACGGACCTATACAAGAAATAAAATTAAATAACCAGTATTCAGAATATTCGTGTGAAATAACAGCCTCATAACATGCATTATTCTTGATCATTCTGTTCAATCGTATCTGAAGTAACAAAATCTGTAATTGAACTGTTAGTTATTGATGGCGAGAAAAAAGTTATTTGCGAACAAATTTCCATTAATTTATTCTATAAAAATATGATAAATTTAGGTTCCTATTATTCTCATATTTCTATTCTTATTGATTTTGGATGGAAAAGCTTAAATGAGTGTACAAGAATACAAAACTGTAAAGGTACTGAAAGAAATGGACTAGAAAACTATTAGTCTTTAGGCTTTGTTTGTAATACTGTAAAACCAAATACTGTACCTAAATGCAGGCTCATTGCCAAAATGTAAAAAATTGAATCTTATCTCACCGTATGTAAAATTTAGGTCTCGAATCAATGCAATGAAGCTCACGCAAATACTGAACGACGAGCTCAACAACAAATTTCTTTCAATCAGCTATGATGCTACGATGCAAAACGAATTCGACACTATCAAATATAATAATAACAATGATCATCAATATCAATGCATGATATATATTATGTAGACGTTATGGGAGTATTTTAAATATGATCGAAGTGTCTTGGGCATTTCACTTATAATCTATTGAGTCCATCAACAAGATATTATTAACTATGAAGAGTGTATTTATAATAGTTTATTCGAATTCTCATTCACTTTCCAATAGGTGATTCAATCACTGTATATTTTCATACAGGTGATTCAATAATAATTCGAATGGGATTTTCCATAAATATGAGACACAGCCCTAAGACCCAACAAATAAGGACATAAAAATGATTGAAACTGATAAGATTGCTCAGTCTAAACAAGAATTTCACATCATCTGTTCATAACAAGTAAACAATTCTAAAAAAAAATCATCAATGTTGAAGGCTTACCTCGAGAGTATTGGATAACAACGAGAAAATATGAAAATTATTTACTTACTACAGAGATTTTTAACCTAAAGGTGTGGACAACTATTCATTCAAGTGAAGAACAAAGCAATAGATTGAGTTGGCATTCATCATTGCGTCAAAAAAATATTGGCAATGTTTGTGAATCGCACTTTAATCTGATGGATCAATAAAAATAGCACTTTGAAGGAGCCAAATACTTCTTTTACCTTAAGTTAATCCAAATGACTGATTGTCGAGGACGGGAGAATTTTATTTCGTTATCACTATAACTAACTTAGGTACAGATACTTATAATTATATAAATCAGGGTCTCCAGAAAAGATCTGAGTCAACATAACACATGCATTCAACAAAAGATGACTAAGATTGATACTCTAAGCCTAAGTATAAGCTCTTAGGAACAAAGAGTTTCTTTTTGAGTATATTAATGTTACCATAGTATTGGTGGTCATGGGTTGAAAAATCCATCAATTAAATACAATTAAGCTTATTATGAGATGAATTCTATTGGTTGATTCAACACTTTTGCAAGGACAAGTAAAAGAAAATGAAGGAGACATTGACATCATGAGATTTTTGTAGGATAAATCTTTGTAAATAATATATATATATTTATACATAGGAATACATATTATTGTCTTTTTATTTAGGACTACTTTCAATATGGATAAAAATATAAATTTGTTGTGACAAAATAATTTAAAAGGGTACCTACTGAGATTTATTAATAGGAATACATATTATATTAAGTAGTTAGTGTTGACTGATTTGTTGAATATTGATTACAGAATTATAATATTTTTAGCATTAGTTATTGCAAGATATATGACAGTTGTTATTTGGCATGATTTGAATAGCTGTGTCTAATATTTGAAGTTATGAGTGATAGAAGTCAGAAGATAAATAATTGTCTTACATGTACTAAAATAAATATAAATCAATAAGACTATTGACAAGTCATTTCTAGTCGAGTGAACAGAAGTTGTATGATAATAAATTGATAAAGGTACATGCGTTCATCACTAATTGACATTTTAGACAGGGAAAACAAATAGAGAATGACTAATCAAACAGTATCAACACTTTATCAACAAAGGCTCCACATAAAATGTCATTCAAGAGACAGCCGCTTGACAAATCTCACTATCGGCATTCTCAAATGATTAATGAATAAACCTAATGCGGCTCTGAAGTGGAAGTTTTTTCTTTGGAAACATTAAGAATTTATTAAATGAGTTACATGGTGGATGACAATGATGCAAATTTCCTGTTTGCTGATGATATCCATCGTTGCTGTCATCTGGCATTGCCCTACAGCGGGTGTTGGAGATGTCGGCGCAGCATCAAGCTCATGATTCCTGGTGAATAGTTCCCAGCTAAACAAGAGAAAGACACAAAACATCATCTGCAGTTTGTCGCGAAGTCTGCCTTATGATCAGAAACAAGTAAAGCTGCTGGTCTTTATCCTGGATTCAAAGTTCAGCTGGGCCAGCCACATCCAGTGACCAAGAGATTTTGACGGATGCATGTATGGTCATATTGTATCATGCACTTTTCTACAGCCATATTTCATGTGGGGTGATTCAGTCAAGGTGGTGAACATAAGACCTGAAGCTGCAAAAACGGGCTGCCAGGATCATTACTACAAGCGAACATCTTGCTGATTGCAAGCCTATTTTGTTAGGCTTGGTATTCTAACAGTAGTCTTTTTCCTTTCAAGAAGAATCAACAACATTTGTTAACTCTGACTGATGTGCATCTCATAACACTTGGCATCGAGAGCTGTTTGACGTCCCCAGGGTGCGCCTCCAGAGAACGCGGAAATGATATAGGAGTTCAGCACTACGCTAATCAACTGATCGCTTCAACAGACTGCCTACAGGGGTTGGACCACAGCGTGTCAGAGAGAGTTGTGACCGGTTTCCTAGGAGCTAGAGTTTATTACGATGTCCAGGAAGCCAACTTTTGGTGTGACAGCAAATTCAAGATTTGATTTCAGCGCCCCAAAATACTTATAAGGATAGTTGAAACATTTTAAAGAAAATAGTAGAAAAAAAGTAAAAATAAATAGCCTAGCTCAAAAAATTATAGAAATCATCAAACCACTAAACTATTTTCTTTTAATATAACAACAAATTTCACAGTTATAAACTTGTACTAATAATTGATTTATATTTTTAATTCAACAGATTTTTCATATCGATTACAATATCAACTAAAATTATATTATATGGTAAGAAAAAAGTCAAAATAGGCTAAATCAATTTAATGTATAATAATGATGATGATAATTTTCTATCTAATTTTTCAATAATGGAAAAAATCAAATGAGTTTTCTGATAGTCCTTGATCTATGATCTATATAAAAAGTTTTGAGAGTTCAATGACAGAGGTTAAATGTCCTAAAAACCGGCACTTTGAAGAGCAGAATAGTTTTTTGTATTTATTAAAAGGAGATTGGGAAGCATTATCGATTAGGCAAGTGACAACTTACTTGATTTCTGGATTATGCTATGCAATAATTCACGAGCAATTCCACACTATAAGAAGATGTTATAATTATAATATTATTTGAGAAAGGAGTAGACTTAACCTAACTGTCAAGACAACACAAATACAAGAATGAATTTGACATTGGAAGTGTACCTTCACTTCATTTTTGACCGATATGACCTTCTCAGCTGACCTACAGAAATTATTATAAAATTCGAAGAATCAAAACTGAATACTGAAGTTATTATATTTTTATTAAAAATTTTAAAAAAATGAAAAAAGTAATGAAAATTTAATACAGGAATCCAGAAGTTTCGCTAGATGAAATGATAAAAATCATTATGATTCGAATATATATTTTTAAAGAATAGAGACAAAGAAAGAAAAACTATAAAAATTGGATAAAAATATCAAAATCGTGATAAAAGATTCAAAATCCAAGATATATATTATCATCAGCTGATTGTTCTATCTGTTTTACGTTGGCAATGGAAGATGCCAACTCAACGTTGTTTGTGTTGTATTCGACTTCGTGTTCTGCTTCTGTCTTCTGTTCTGTTTGTGCGGTCTGCGGTGTCTTGCTGCTCCGATATATACCGTATGGCTTTTTTATTTGATCTTTACAATCAAATATAAGTTAGTAGACAACGGTTTAAATTTACAGTGATAACCTATCATATTTCCCATTTAATTGTACTAAAGTACTTTTTTTAAAATGGCTATCAAGGGCAGAAAGAGCTCTACAAAGAATCCTCCAATTTTTAGTCATGAATTTGTCATACAAAATCATGCAGATATTGTATCCTGTGTTGCTATGTTATTTGTGATTGGACTTATGATCCAGGTAAGAAATTTTATTAATAGTACTAATAGTTTTAATATATCCTATTCACAAAAAAACTCAATTCATGAACGAATCTATATTAGCCTATATCAACAAATTGTATAGTTTATATTCAAATTATAATGGAAAAATACTTATCATTCTACTTTTACTAATATTGAACTTATTTAAGTGTTATTGTATAATTGATTTAGGCCTAAATGTCAAGTTTTATAGAGAACTTGCGAGACTCATTGCTTAGCGCCAACAACCATATTGCAGTTTGGAAGCTATTACTAGATATTTTAAAAATATTGTAGTGTAACCCATATTATTATTTTTATATCTAATACAATTTTTATCCAACTAATAGTTTCCCCCTTTTATATTTTTCTGACACTTGAATTTAAAAAAAAAATGTTATTTAGTAAACTGACGCTGTAAAAACTGTCTACAAGACACACGTTTATTTTGTAACTTAATTCCTTGAAAATATTATTTTTTTCACTGTTTAAGATGTAGATCTTTCAAGTAGCCTTATTGTAAAAGTGTAAATTACAGTTCCCCTGTTATAATCCATCATTAGGCTACTTTAACTAAGTTAAGTGTAAAATAAAAAGAGAAACTAATAATATTCAATCAACTTATTAAAATAAACAATGTTGTCACTAAATGGTAAAGAAAAAAATGGTTATTCAAGCAAAAAATATGAAATTTAAATATTTACCTTTAGTTTGGCCGAGAAAATTAGGCTACTAGTTTGGCTTGAAATAAAATATTCTATTTCTGCATGAAATTTATTGGTTTAAATTGACTTGAATAGAAAAATTTGTCAGGGGGTTTTTAGTTTCACTTATTACACTAATTCATTAAATTTTTATTATGAACAGTATTAATGAAAGTAGTAGGCCTATCTGCTTCATATTTTCTTAAATGGATTTGTAAATAAGTTTTATAATAAATATTCAATTAGCTAATATAAGTTAGTATTATCCAACTAATCAGAATTAGGTTTAATTTATGTTGAAGAGAAATGAGAGTTTTAAATGAAAAATTCAGAGCATTAATTGACCTATGGCTTTTGAAATGTGTTATTTTTGGTTCAATTATCAAGTTGGGCCTGGTTATAGGTAGGCCTACTGATATTTGAATTATGAATGAAAGATTGTGTAACTCCTGACAACAAGAGTTATCTATGGTTGTAATGGATTTTCAGAGTGTTTCAGTAGTGTCAAACATTTTAGGGTATTGTTCCTGCATGATAGGAGACTACAAATGTATTTGAAGTGTTCAAAACTCAGCGGTTACTCTTATAGCTGTAATTTTGTTATTTTCACTTGAAAATTTTTATCTCAAGAACGGAATGTTGTATTGATCTGAAATTCGGCATGAATTTTTATGCTATAAAGACTTAACTTTAAAAAATAGAAAAAAAATCTATGTAAATTTTCAAAATGGCGGCCATTTCAATTTTTTGTTGGAAAATTTCACAAAAACCATTCACTTTACAAAAAAATTATAAGAGACTAAAAAGTAAGCAAATTTCATCAAGACTTTAAGGATGCCTTATTTATTAAGATTGGTCGAGGAATAACAGAGAAATTAAATCTTTTTGTACTGCATGCATGACCACTTTTCACAAGATCATCTGAAAACAATGTAAAATCAGCTGTATGGCCATATATGGAGCCACACCGAGCTCGAAAGCTTCATCTTGAATACAATAATTATTGGAATTAAAAATTTAATATTGATGTTTAAATGGTGAGCCTGGTCATGCTTGCAGTACGGAATTAATTAATTTCTCTGTTATTCTTTGACCAATCTTAATTAATAAGGTATCCTTGAAATTTTGATGAAATTTTCTAATTTTTTAGTCTCTTGTAAATTCTCTGTAAAGTGAATGGTTTTCGTGAAATTTGCCAACAAAAATTGAAAATGGTCGTCATTTTGAAAATTTACATCGATTTTTTTTATTTTTTAAAGTAGAGTCTTTATAGCATAAATATTTTTGCCAAATTACAGATCAATACAACATTCCGTTCTTGAGATAAAAATTCCCAAGTGAAAATAACAGAATGGCAGCTATAAGGATAACCGCTGAGTTTTGGACACTTCAAATAAGACATTTGTAGTCTTCTATCATCCAGGAACAATACCCTAAATTGTTCGACACTAATTCTGTCTCTTAAAATTATCTCAGTAATTCAGTAGTTTCCATCTATTTACGGCTATTGCCAAAAATATTTTGTCAGTTGGTAAACAAAATTATTACATCAATTGAGATGG
Source organism: Nilaparvata lugens (assembly GCF_014356525.2). NCBI lineage: Eukaryota > Metazoa > Arthropoda > Insecta > Hemiptera > Delphacidae > Nilaparvata > Nilaparvata lugens. The sequence goes on along the minus strand of NC_052504.1, from coordinate 27,184,479 downwards.
CCCTAGGTAGCTTGTTTTGCGTGGTTCCACATCTCAACTATCACTTTCAGTCCCAGTGCATCTGGTAGGGTGTAGTCTTGAAATTGTTCCATGAGGTCGACTCAATTTTATTTTCATGTGATGCATCATCGTATGTAATACAATATTAACACAAATCATAAATACATTACAAATTTCACCACAATATACATGTCATATAGTCTAAATAGTTGAAAAAAGAAGTTAATATCACATATGGAATTGAAGTTGAATAAACTAAAAACAGTGCAATCAAAAGTCTCCAATACTCAGAATGTTATCGTACATATCATGAAATGAAGTTGAAGTTTGAGTTTTTATTTAACCATAATACTGTAATTACTGATTCAAAAGTTCACCAATGTCATGAAAGCAGCATCTCTCACTTAACCACAATTTTAATTTTCTCTTGAACATTCCAGAATTCAGTCCACGAATTTCAATTGGAACAGCACTAAACACTTTTTGGCCATATGCTGTGGGCTTCCAGTCTCATCATCTCTCTGTTCCCTGTGTTGTGAGAGTGAATGTCCGACAGTCGACCAGCCACTTATCCATTTCAGTGCCAAAAATAAATGTACAGTTAGGGAACCGGAGCCTACAGAATTTCCCGATCTTCAACTCACAAACGCTCTTTGGTAGTCTGTTGAAAATCTTTCAGAGTTTTCACGGGTTAAGAATCATGCGTCCTTGCTAGTCTGGCGTAGGGCAGGTGGTCAATATTATATCGCCTTCTAGTGCGGTATGTGTATCGCCTTCGGCGGCATATCTTCTAGAAACTGTGAACCTCGCTCCTCAACCACAAGAGCAGCAGTCAGTTGTACAGGTACTGACTGAAGATAGTCAGGATTTTCAAATGAGCCGACAGTGAGATGTGGTGATATGCGGAGAACCTACCTCTGCTGAAGACGAATCTGTCCACAAATCTGATCTTGAATCGTGAGTCATAAAATCAAAGTTGTTTGAAACATGAATGTATTTGTGTTTTGCAGGTGACATCCCCAGTTGCGTACATGTTCATCGCAGTTCAGCACAACATCGCACCACCAGACAGCAGTGCAACAGAATCAACGACCGTTGACTCAGCCACCCAGTACACCTACGGACCCAAGGACTTCTGTGCAATATTTTTCTATTTTCTTATATGTATCGTTATGCACGCAATCATCCAAGAATACTTTCTCGACGTAAGTACGATAAATTAGCCCGGTCATTTATGATGTGCAAGAAATAAACATGAAAGAGAAGATGAAGCACGTATTTCCATACGATAACCTAGGTTATCATGACTGTTGTCTAGCAATAAAGCACTGAAATCATGCTTGATTAGTAGCCTATGCATTAACATGAACGACAGAGATCTATTAATCTTGCGACATGCTAAGATATGTTTTGGGGTAAGCATCGTGCATTAATAACATCTCCCGAAAAATAATAAATTATTTTATCAGTTGATGGAAAAAATGTGTTATTTCTCTGCAAAAAAGCTGTGGAACTTGTTATTATTCGATATTATTGCTATTGAATTTCCTTCTAGACTAATGCAATTTAATATGATCCATTATTTCCATAGTTTCTGACGGAATCTCCATCCTCTCATTTCCGTTCAGAATCTTCTCCAAAAGTAAATTTTCTTCCAAGCCTTGATCTTCCTCTTATTTTCATAATTTTCCTCTTTCTTATCCTCCAAGAATTCTAAACATTCTCGGCTTTATAATTGAGTATACAGAATTTGTACTTGAAGTATGCCATTCTTCTATTTTTCAGAAAATCAGTAGAAAGCTTCATTTGTCGAAAGTGAAGCACAGCAAATTCAACGAATCAGGCCAACTTCTTGTATTCTATATCACATCTGTGCTTTGGGGAGGAGATGTTATTTTCAAGTGAGTTCAACTTCAAAAGAATTTATTTCATTTATAAAAAATAATCTATGTAAGCTAAAACCTTCCATCAAATATACTTTACATCCCTTTTTTCATTCATAGATTTCATCTTTCGCGTTAAATATTTTTTATTAAAAAGCTACTAGAGTACTACTCCAATAGAATTTCAATTGTTATAGAATTGTGATTCTTTACATAAGAAATAATTACCATACAGCATAATGAGTTGCTGATTCTTAATGTTGTAATCAGGCCATCATATCCTTGAAAATTATAAACGTGTTGAATGTTGATAGTTAACTCTTCACGTTTTCAATATATTGTTTTTGAATTACATTCATATAGTAAAGTTCACTTGTTGGACGTCAAACAATTTCCAAATCAAGATGGGCTAAATTGGTTCATTAACAATGCAACCTCTGCAAATCATCATTGTAAACAAATCATAACAATGCTGATCATCCTGAACCTAAATAGACTTCTTTAGTAATTGATCGATGGAGAATCATGTTTTAGCAATCAAAACATTTTTTTTTTTTTTTTTTTTTGATAACTCATCATAACATGACGTTTACCAACGATGCAAATTTCAGTTGTCCTACACTTTTGCTTTGTTTTCATAAAATACATTCATTATTATCTATCGGACCTCTTGATGGATGAATGTATACAGTAATGAGACTGATGCTATTCTTAGAGGCTTGACCATCTCCACTATTTTTGATAGTAAAAGTCAAATCCCAGTGTAATTATTCATTATATATAATACACGTGATCAATAAATTTAACCTACTTATGCAATTAATATAGAAAATCCCTGATCATTGACTGCATTGAAATACATAATTTTAAACCTCTACTATTTATTGTATAGAATTATATCACTTCATCGATCAATTTCAATTCATTTATGTCTCTAAATTGTACTGATATATTTATATAAGATCTTCTCAATGTATATTTTTATTTATCACAATTTCTGCTAATAAATGCTGATATTATCAACTATAGTTCATCAACTTGAAATTTTAATTGCAGGGAAAACTACCTCATGAACATTTCATCATTGTGGGAAGGCTATCCTCACACAAACATGGTGTTCATGTTCAAATTCTTCTTCATCATTCAGATAGCCTACTGGCTGCACTGCTACCCAGAACTGTATTTCCAGAAAATAAAGAAAGAGGAGATGCCAGCTAGGATCCGATACGCTACAGTTGGTCTGTTCTATGTAGCTGCTGCCTACCTTCTCAAGTGAGTTTCATTTGCTTTCCTTCTATCTGCTAACAGAAGAGAAACTAAAAATGACTTCTTCTGTTTCATTCTGGACAAGTATCGATGAGGCTTGATAGCGCTAAACACATTTAAAATTAATTACTATGAAGACTTATTAGTTTATCAAATTACTATATTATTCCAACATCAACATTGCATTATTTTTATTTTCCGATCATCAAATACAGCTGCCCATCATCCTCATCTCTATTGCAAACAAGTTGAAAAATAACATGATATGCCATTTGATTAGTAAAAGGATTGATAAATCAATATATTATCCTTGTCAGAAGTCAATAGATCCAGTTAATAGATACAGCCAATAGATACTAGACATCCGTTATATATCATTGGCGCGATATACTCAAAAGAAGGGTTAACAGTTCTATGAATGGATGGTTTTATATAAATTTAAAACAATTATGATAATTGGGAAAAATTTGGTAAATGATTTGAAACCTTCCCTTCAAATTTTGACAAAATCGCATGTGTCAAGGCAGTTCATGAAAGTACTATGTCAGCTTCAAGAATGGTTCATGAGTAATGCCTTGAAGTTGAACGCAACTAAGACAAATGTTATAAAATTCTCCTCAAATGGTCGGTCACATAGATAGCTTTCATGAACTAAAGAGCTCATGAGATAATATGTGGCAGTGTCTCAGCCAAGTTTCTTTAAAACGTAATACCACGTAAAACGTAAACGTAATACCACGGTATGCGACTTTACAACAGAATACCCAAATCTTTGAAAAGTTCAGACATAAAATCTCTTTGACTCGAACGTTCTCTTTGACAGAAAATTTGACTTAAAGACTGATCGAATGATATTCCTACACAATAGATGATTGCTGCAATATTGCAATACAATAGTAGGGATCAAAGAAACAAAAAAAAAAACATAGCATAGGGGTACATAATAGCATAGAATATAGAATGACGTGTTGCATGCTGCAGGAGCTCTGCTCACTTTAGTAGCTTAACGCAACAAATAAATGGTAATAATGATAATATATCGCTATTGTGAATTCTATTGTTATGATGACGGCTGTAAAACATACTCCGTTATGTACGTGCAAAAATAAAGGATATTATTATTATATCACTATTTCAGTGTACTGTCAGTTTTAATGCTTTGATTGAAATGTTTGTTCCTATTTCAGAGAGATAGTGGATAGTTAGTTATTCAGCTTCAATTTTTCAATTTCAATTGATTTATTCACGTATCATACAATTTTAACAACACAATTACAATAATTATAAAATGAATATTAGAACCCACATAGACTATTACGTCCGTGTGTGGGAGCAGTTCTTAAGATTACCTGTGTTACAATAAAAAATATTGGGCTATAAGTATAAGATACATATGGCAAATGAAATAAAAATAGATTATATTTAATATATTTTTAGTATTAATTATATAAAAAATCAATTTAAATTTAAAGAGAAAGAAAAGATAGATCCATTGGAAGAAAATTAGGTAAGAGACCAGAGGTGGCTGGCACAAATGTAGGTCAAGAGTCGAGGGTGACCAGGTGCTCTAGAGGCAATTTGGCGACCCCTCCTTCAGCGAAAGGACCTACAAAAAGGCCAGGAGTGGAACTCACTTAGGTCACGAGTTTGTGGGTGGAGAGGCCAAAATTTACCACTGCTCAAAAAAGGGCGGCCAATCAGGCGAAACTTCTTGGGAGAGGTGAGGCTTTTGACCCTGCAAAGTTTCGGAGGGGCAAAAAGAAAAAACCCAAGAGACCAGAGATGGGTGAAACTCCAGGCACAAATGTAGGTCAAGAGGCTGAGACGAGGGTGACCAGGTGCTCTAGAGGCAATTTGGTGTCCCCTTCCTCAGCGGAAGGACCTTCAAAGAAGGCCAGGAGTGGAACTCACGTAGGTCACGAGACAGTCTGGAGAGACTGCCAAGCATATCACACTTGATTGCGACAAGCAACCAGGTGAGGAATGGGATGTTAGCATAGGGAAAAACTCCTGGTTCTTGTAAAGGACGACACAGGTATTGGTTTTCCTAACTAACATACTTCTTGGGAACACAATAAGCTTCGGTTGACGTGTGGGGTTCTTTGAACCTTTGGATCCTTGAATCCGTCCCTTCAAAAAAAAATTAATAATAGCTATTCAGCTAATAGTACAATTATAAGTTTCTAGTACTGTGTCGATTTTAATATTGAGTGATGGTAGATATCTATTCAGCTTAGTAGAATTATAATTTTCTAGTACTTTGTCGGTTTTGATGTTGTTAATTGTTGGTTGCAGTTTCAACCGAGTGGGCATCTGCCTGCTGATGCTGCACTACCTGTCGGAGGCGCTGTACCACATGGCTCGCATCATCGACTTCATCGACAAGGAGGAGAAGGGCAGCAAGGCAGGCTACTTGGCCTCTAACGTGGTGTTCGTGACGGCACGGCTCGGCTCCATCATCCTGTCGGTGCTGACCTTCTGGTACGGCCTGGCACTGAGTGAGACGCAGGGTCTGGACGTGCCGACTGGCAACTTCAATGTGCCGGCCATTCGCCTGACGGCACTCGTCGCCGTCTGCCTGCTGCAGGCCTACCTCATGTTCCACTTCATCACCGACCAGCTCAGGCAGTTGCGCGAGCAGGCGCCGCCTAGTGTGGCCGCCGCCAAAAAGGCGCCCGCCAAGAAAGTCGCCGCCAAGAAGAAGAAGGAGGACTGTAAGTGACATCATATTTATGGCATGAGTGCAGAAACTGGTTACGTTTAAATAAAAAAGTATAAAGAGGGTACTAGTGATTTCTATTATAATTCAAACTCAAATTGTTCATTTGCCATAAATACAATCATTACAAAGCATTGAATAATAATAACAATAATAATAAGCTGTCCTCCTCGATAAAACAACTCGATTTTGCAACAGTAGGCCAGAAATATGCTAAAAACCTAATTCAAAATAATATAATTGAAATTCCCGAAACAATCTCACCTAGAACCTTACATAGCTTTTTTCTAAGCCCAACCAATGTTACAGAAATAAATAAATACATTCATGAGCTAAAACCAAACTCTTCTCCAGGTGCGGATGGCATAAGTAGCATATGTCTAAAGAAAATTTCAAACTATATTGTTTGTCCTCTTGAATTTATAGTTAATAGATGCTTTCTACTAGGATATTTCCCAGAAAATTTAAAGTAGTCTTAATAAAACCGATTCCTAAATCCAATAAACTTGATGATCCACAAAATTATAGACCTATTAGTCTACTCAGCAACTTATCTAAAATCATGGAAAAAATTATAAAAGCCAGACTGTTGAATTTTCTTGAAAAAAATGAATTTATTGAGGGCAACCAGTATGGATTCCAAAAGGTAAATCTACCAAGGATGCTGTGTTACATTTGACAAGTATAATCGACAAAAATTTCAATAGTAATAAAAAAAAAATTGCTGTATTCTGTGACTTAGCGAAGGCGTTCGATACAATACCACATTCTATCTTATTAAACAAGTTGGAAAATAGTGGAATAAGGGGGATAGCAAAAAAACTATTCGCAAGCTATTTGAAGGATCGAACCCAAATTTTGGAAACTGATATCCAGATTATTAAAGATTATGGTCTGCCACAAGGCACTGTGCTATCGCTTCTTATGTTTTTGATTTATGTGAATGATTTATTGAAACTACGCATTCCGAATGGTATTGCTCTATCTTTTGCCGATGACACTGCTTTAATCTTTTCTGGCTCAACTTGGGATGAAACATTCAACTGTGCAAATTGCGGTCTTTCAGTGGTCAAGTCGTGGTTAAAAAGTCATATTCTAACATTAAATACAATAAAAACTAAATATATAACTTTTTCACCTAATAGAAGCGGTCAACCTTCAGAACATTTAAAACTAATAATACATAATCATAACTGCGACACTCCCAACTGTACTTGTTCAACTATAGAAAGAGTTAAGTCAATGAAATATTTAGGAATTACGATTGATCAGCATATTAAATGGGACATTCACATCCAAAATCTTTGTTATAAATTAAAATTCTTGATTACAATATTTTACAAAATTAATCAATTGAAAGACTTGAACATTCTCAGAACAATTTACAATGCATATGCCCACTCAATCTTCCACGACAATATAGAAGTATGGGGAGCAACCTTTGACACCCATTTCAATAAACTTTTTACTATTCAAAAGCATATCATCAGGGCTGCGCTAGGAAGACCAAGACGCTATCCTAGCAGACTAATATTTGATGAGATAAACTTACCAACGCTTCGCCAAACGTACATAACAAACTTAATTATATTCATAAATAAAAATACACATCTATTTACTCAACGCCATGTCACTTACAATTTAAGACCAGCAAGTGTAAGTGCTTACAGTATAAATTTCACTGCATTGACAACCAGCAATCATCAGTTCAAGTTCCAGAGCGATAAGCTAATAAATAGGATACCAGACGATTTCATTAGGGATAAAATTACAAGTAATAAATTAAATAAAATAAGATCCTGGGTAAATTCCTTTTTTAAAATCGAAAACTAAATTATTATAATTATGACTTGTTTTTAACACGCTCAGTTTAAACTTGGTTTTTTTGATTACCTAAAGGAAAACAATTTTTTTTATTATTATTATTATAATTTCTTTATTACCTATTTCTATTATTGGGCTTGTTGATTTTTGATTCAAGAATTGATTTTGTGTGTTTATTTATACATATTTTTGGTTTTTGGTTTACTATCTTTTAGTTTGTATTTTAGAATATTATCAAACTCGTGGCTGGAGCTCAAGGCTTCTTTTTCCAGCCACACCAATGTATATTAGTTGATAAGTGTTATTTTGTAAATTTCTAGTGAATTGGTAAATAAATAAATAAATGAATAAATAAAAGTGCATAAGCAATATACAGGGTGGGCGAAAAGTAAGAGAACGGCTTAATATCTCATAAACAAAGATAATTTGACAGTGGATGTGATTGGGGATCCTACTCAAATTGAAAATACTACTTTACTATGACATCTGGTCCGCCATCTTGGATACGCCCTTTTTAATTCAACTTTATTTTTTAAATAGGAAGGTGGTCATGCGATACTTGATTTCGATACGGAATTTTACGAAAAAATGAATGGCAAAAACCGCACATCGATATTACAAACCGTTTGGATGATATTCACGTAATTAATCAATACCATGTAAATCAAATGAAATTAACAAGTGGTATTGATTAATAATGTGAATATCTTCCAAACTGTTTGAGATATCGATGTGCGGTGTTTGCCATTCATTTTGTCTTGAAATTTCGTATTGAAATCATGTATCTCATGACCACCCTCCTATTTAAAATTTAAGTTGCATTGAAAATCGCCGATCCAAGATGGCGGACTTTTTAAAGTCATAGTAGAGTAGTATTTCCAATTTGAGTAGGATCCCCAATCACACTCACCGTCAAATTACTTTTGTGTATGAGATATTAAGCCGTTCTCGGACTTTTCACCCACTCTGTATGTAGAATTTAATATTTCTGCTAAAGATTAGGAAAAAAGGATCAAATATCAGGAACTCTTGATGGGGCCTAGTTGAACAGGGGCTTAGTTTAGTTATCTGCTAATCTAGTAAACCTGAGCATAAAATACAGCTGTTGTTTTAGGAGTAAGTTCGAGTTTCTTTTCAAGTTTTTAAATTTTCAATTATTAATACAGTATTTTCCAGTTATCAGTAGTGATGTACTGAAGTATTCTTATTTAATTTGAATTCAACTTTTCTAAATTCCAAACTCCTAGTTTATAAATATTTTGACTCAAAATTGGACAAAAATAATAAACCGTGAGAACATAACCTATTTTTTACAATATCTATCCAAATTTGAGAAAGGAACAGTTTTGGGCTTTAAGCATATTGCTCCTTTCCCAATCATTCATAGTTGAGAATGATATTGTATGTATCAATGTATAAATAAATAAATAACTGCTCAGGGGCCTTTAAGCCAAGTTACACTCACATCGTCCATATAAATTCTATTACATTAAACATAACTCGTCTAACATATGTGTCAAGCTCCAATCAATCTGGTAGAATTTATAAGGACGGCAAAAATCGTTCATCCAAAAATAATGGCTTGATTAATAATTTGTAATTGGCTTGAAACTGATTATCCTTGTCTTGGCGTTCTTGGAGCGGTGGGCTAATCATTGCTTTCAAATATGAATAAAATATCTGCTTGTGAAAAATTGTAATTTTACTTTTAGAGCTGACGCAGAACCCGGTCATTCTGGGCTCCCTTCGTCAACTCAGACAAATGATTCAAGCTTTATACACACCAAACTATTTTGATCTGCAGAGTGGCAGAGCAACAGAGCACAGATATCTGAGCGTCCGCAGAGTTTGTATTCACACCAAAAAACATCTGTGGGCCGACAGAGCTTTTTGCTCTGTTCTCAGTTGCGCTCTGACTCTGGCCGAAGGAAGGTGATGTCAAACCAGTATGTGCCGTGGGTGTAGGAGAACAGTAGTCAAAATAAATTATACAATACTAGGATCATATTACAATAATGAAAACCATTTCCACTTCAATAGCATGCCTACCAACTTCAGAATAATAAAAATACCTTTGTTCTGAGCAAATTTCTCTGTTAGGTGTTTTAGGTAATGTTTAGAAGGCGTTTCTTCAAGATCTCTGCCGATTCCTCATTTTTCATTTTTTCAAGCAAACGCGAGCCAAATTATTAATTTCAAGGCGCTGAATCCGAATCTGAAATTAGAATTTTTCTATCTACATTTTTACGCGATTTAGGTTTTTGATGAGAGAACTTTCTCGAAAACGTCCGCTCGGATGCCTGGAGAAAATCGCTCCCATAGCGATTCGAAAACATGTGCATGCCAGCAGAGTTTTCTCGGAAACGTCGGCTGGCCGATATCGGTTGATACGCAGAGTGCGGTGTGTATAACTGCATTGCTTAAGCCATCCATCCATCCACAGACTCTGCAGAGCTGCCGAGTTTGGTGTGTATACTACTTTATGGATGACGGTAATGGCAAAACTGCTCATAACATGGTTGTGTGCAATAGTTATGTCATTATTAGAATGTCACTTTCCCTTGGAGGTCGGAAATGAAGGATTGAGTGGTTAAGCAGCTTCCAACATGGATTAAAATAAAATTGTATTCATAATTCTAATATACACACCACATGTTGATAATAATAACAAGGGCACTTACCACATATTCATGCAAAGAATTCAATCTGGTGAAACCACTTGTCACCCTCCTTTTGCGGTCGGAGCCATCGGCAAGGGTGGTTAAACAACCCCTTCAACAGCAGATTATAACAGTAATATTGTATTTTACAACTGTCGTACTAATTTTTCTCCCTAGGGATTAGAAGTAATCCAATTCGATAGCACGGGATAGACAACATCGCGATAGGAACTTGATAGCAACACTTTCGAACGACATCTGTATCTCTATTTCTGTTGTAACAATCGTCCATTCACCAGCCAACACAATTTTTGTATTGAATTGAAAAAAATCTTGATGTCAAAATACTTTCTTTCAAAAATTCCCAAGACATTAGCGACATTTTCAGAGAAGAAATTCCTTAGATGCAGTCAGGTGTTAAAAATAAAATAAATCCACTGAACTGATTCAACGGAAAGCCCCGATCCCAAAATTGCTCAAAGGACGTCTATATCCAGTCCTGAACATGTCAACACCAAGCAGTCTTGGTTTGGTTGCTGCCCTCGGGGGCGTCACCCGTCACCCGTCACCCGGTGCTCGTCAATGTTTCGGTTAAACCGTCATTTATGCTAAAAATAGCCTATTAACATGATGTGTAGGGAAAATTAATTTAATAACAAATACAGTGTCAAAAAATGTTAGAATGGATTAGAAAATACTATAAACTGAACAACTGAAGTTATTAAATAATTGTAAACATTAGGTAAGTTACATATTACAGAAATCAATTATTATTCATGGAACCATTTCTGTTGACCCGGGTTTCGGTTAACATGGGTTCTTCTTTATTATCATAACAGAATATTAATAATTGTATCAGTTGCACTAACTAGAATGTAAGAAAGGAAATAAGCCAAATTAATTTTCTTTTTGTTTCAGCTAAGCGAGCAGTTGATGATGACGTCAACGAACTGACAGAGGTAGATCAAAATACCAAAAAGAATTTGAAAAACAAGACAAAAGTAAAATAAGTAATCTGATATTCTATTTAGATTTCCAGTTGAAATCTATATCATTCAGGTACTTGTACATTAGGACATAGTAGTGAATTCTCCAAACTTCTATCTCTGTGTATAATGTAACAGTATTCTCTCGACTGTCAAATACGTAACAATTTATCCTGCATGATTTATTAAAATATGTTTTTATTATACAACAGTGGCGGCTCCACTTAAGGTTGCAAGGTTGCACAACCCCCAACAAAACAAGCAATAGAAAGACACTTTCCTTTTTTGAAATTTCCTAATAACAATTTGATGGTAATATTATTGAAAATTATTTTCTCAATTCCCACAAAATTCATACAGCAGAAAGTCAGAACAGATAGTACAACATTTTGAATTTGCGCGGTCCGAAGAAGGAACGCATAGCATTTGCAACCCCCTAAGACCCGTCGCTTATAATACGGGAGAATAACATTGGAAGCCTAAAGTGCTGGCAAATCAGTTGGTTGCTATGACAACGGAAGGCTTTCTATAGGTGCGTACAGACTTTCGCTCTGCTCGGCAACCGAACGTCACTCGACCGGGGAGCAAGAGTGGAACGCGAGAAGAGCTAACATCACGTTCATGATCGGTGCGACTGCAGATCGGGGACTGAGCGATTGCAGAGCGATGGCGGAACGAGGGCGGAGCTTGCGCTGAGCGGGTTGGAGGCGCGTATATCTGTACGCTTAAGGATCGCATGGTTGCAGCGTTCCTACAACCAGTCATTGTATAGAAACTACGATACCAACAATATCGATCTATGAAGACTGTCTTCGTATAGATAGTCGATAGTATCACACTAAAGACGACAGACCACGTTGAAAAGTTTTGTTTGTTTTGATTTGAGGATTGTAAGTGATGGAGTAGGCTAATAAACGAAATAAACGTGTGTGTGTAATAAACGAGGATATGTAAGTGATCGTGTAATAAACGAAAGCTATATTTATTCTATTGAAAATTTATTGGATGATTGGATATTTAGTTAATAGCAATTGAGAACGAAATTAAACTTGAGAAGTTTGTAAGACCTCCAAATCTTGAGAATTCCACACACGCTGTAAGGGTTTGCGTGAACGCGTAAGTACAAGCGGCAGTTGAAAAAAATAATTTATTGGGCTATTGTATTTCCAGGCTAATAATATTAAGACTGATCTGATGTAAAACAGTTTTGGGCTTTCTATTGCTATTGTATTGTTTGAATCTTGTAACTTACGGTATTCATTTCACTTATTGTTATCTCTTACAGTGACTTGGAATTTTGTTGGAAAAATTATATAATTTAAGATCTATGTAATGATAATTTAATAATCCCTATTTATTGCTTTCTTATTTACTATGAAAGTTAGGATTGGTATCTGCAACCTCCAAACTATATTTAACCAGTCGCCACTGTTATACAATGACATTCATCACAAATTTGTCTCACTAGCACTATCAAATAATGAAATCCTACGCTCAATGTTTACATTCATTAAGATTCTAATTTAATAATCGGTTGTAACTTTTCTGTAGGTTCTCGAAATGAGTGTTTCAAAATATTAGTATCTGTCTCATCATCATCCTAATGATGATAAACATTAATTTGTGCTAATAATGTTATTTTGAATAAATATTGATTTTTCTTTATTAGACTTTTCTTCATCAAATTTTCTAATCCTAATAAGTAACTACACTTTGTGTAGTACACATCTGTGTAAAATATGATAATATTCTATAACTACTGCACACCTACCTGCGTCAAAAGTAACTGGCACTGACGTTCCGGTTTCCGACTGCTCAGTCAAAATTTCCGGTGAACAGAAAGTTAGTGGCTGGCTTTGTGAGAAAACATGATGGAGTGGCGAACAAGTGTTGAATGTAATGCATTATTATTTATATGGTTCAAATAATTATGGGTCAATTAAATATGTGCGCCACCATACATAAATGCATGCATCACATTCAACAATCTCAATATTGAAGCTACCTTTGCCGCTCCAATATGGTTTCATCATTAAACAATCACACGATTCAATGTCAGGTTTAAAACTAACCGATTGTCGGTCGACACTGTTTGTCGATCTATTGGTTGAGATTAGCTGAGCCAATCTGAGGGTCGGAGGACATGAAGCTGTGTACAGACTTGAGCGCTACGAACACGCGCATTCCACTTTCATCAGCTGATTATATCTGTATTTGTACAGTAACAGTAAGGTACAGATATAATAAGCGTAGCATTAGCTGATGAAAAGTGAAATTCGCGTGTTCGTGGCGCTCAAGTCTGTACGCAGCTTGTTTTACAAGTAGTGTCGCGTGTCGGCGTGGAATGGGAATGACGATTTTTGATACGGTTTACGTGATGGCTACTGACACTGCAGTAAAGTTGATCACAAGTTTAGGGTTTCAGATTTTGTATTTGACTTTATTCAGCGTCACTCACATTATCCAGAGCAACTTACATACAGGAAACTGACGTTTTCCAAATAGTCCAGTCAATATAGCAACTAAAAAGGGGGTGTGCTTACAATTTATATTATAGTTCTGATTTTTTAATATTTTACTTGGATACATGAGAGAAGTCCAGAACCAATTTCTTCATGCAAAATTTCGTTGTGCTAGATAGAGTGGCCCAAAAACCTCTATACCGCTATATGAGATAAGAGCGCTCTACCTGATCTTAGATTGAAGAGCACAAAAATACGCCCAGAGGGGTTTTGAATTATACATCTTAATGGTAACAATCAGAAGATTTTGTTGATCAAAAACTAAAATTTATCAGAATTGATTTTTTCTTTAAATTTTACTCATTTTTTAAAAATCAACTCAGTATACTCATTGTAGATAGAGAGTTCCGAATGATCTCATTTTATTCAGAATTTTATAATTTAAAGAAAAGGCGAGAACAAATTTCTCTGTCCGATTACCAGATTGGCAGAAATAGCTGAAAACTGGAAAATGAGCCGAAAATACGAGGTTTTTTGAATACCAAATTTTGCATGAAGAAATTGGTTCTGGGCTTCTCTCATGTATCCAAATAAGATATTAAAAATCAGAACTACAATATAAATTGCAAGCACCAATGTATATAGTGACTGGACTAAAATGAACTTGAATGTTAAAGATCTTACCATTTAATGAATATGTAAAATAAAAAGCCCTAAAATCATTTTCACAGAATCAGGGCTCATATTTAAATGATGAAAATAAATTTTGGCATGCGGATCAAATCGAACTCCTGAATAAGGCAAGGGACACATGCGGCGTTTTTTCTATGGCGACAGACGACTCGTCGCCTGGCTCAACAATCAATAATGGACGAATCGGCAGTAGCCCCGTGTTTCCATACTAATCGAGTCTTCTGTCTCTGTCCAAGTGTTTTCAGGCATCCTTGCTGCTGGCTTTCAAAACAATGGAGACAAAAAAGATTTTATTTTACTATGGTTGCACCTTGCACCAATCGCGATAACATTAATTTAGCAACCGAATGCTCAACTAATTCAAAATATTTCATCAGGCTGGTGGAAACCAGAAAATTGATATTTTGTATTACACGAGTAGGCCTACGGTAGGTGTTATCCGTGCTCCGCAAGCAAAGGTATATTAAAAAGCACAAATAGATCTAATTTGAATTCATAGTTCCATGGATATTAAAAGTAATATCAACTACTGTCATAATTTACAATAAAAAGCTATTTGATTGAGCTTTTATCTCAAAATGAGCTTTGCCATAAATTGAATAAATATGTCCTAATTATTTATTAGAACTTCAACTTAGATATATTATTTTTACTCTTGTTAATGATTATCAATTTATAATATAGATAATCTATCTATAATATAATAAAGGAAAGAATAGTCTTAAAAATGTACGGGATAGGAAATTCACGAATGACGCAGCATCACGTCTGAACTACAGAACTGATTCGCTAGTAAAGATTCTGAATATACCGAGGATATAGATCGGCTAATTTTTATTGCAATTAATTCTAATTTAATAATTAAAACAAATGTATTCAACTTGTGATTGAAAGTTTACGTAACTATAAAAGCCCAACCAAACAGGGCTTTCTCCAAGAAGCGAGCGCGATTGATGAATCAAATGTTGTGGGCTCGAGATAAATCAACCCTATTATTTTTTGCTGCAAATTTTCAACTTTTATAGAGATTATCCACGTATTTTTGAAAAAAATTAATATATAATTATTCCATTTTTTCAAGTTTCCTGGACATAAGAAGAATACATTTTACAACACCGAAAGTTTCCAGTGCAAAGCACGGGTTACATGCTAGTATTGAATATACTATTATATTAAGTGAGCAATTTCTGTATATCTGTTTATTTATGTTCAAAGGTTCTAGAAAACGGCTCTAACGATTTTCACGAAATTCTAGTAGTAGGTTTATGATAAATTCGATTGCACTAGGTCTCATCCTTGGGAAAACTCGCATAACGACATTAAAAGGATAATTCATTCTTGGCTGAAACAGCTGAGACTCGTCGACTGTGGATAGTAAAAAGTGAGCGAGTGATTCTGTGAAAAATCAAAATATCGCATCCCCGAAATTCATAAGCTGACGTATAGCAAGCTATAAAATATAAACACGATCATTTTAGAGAATTGTGTTCTGTTTATCAATAAATAAAAATAACGAGCGAAGCTCGGTGCCCCGATATTATTTTATTGAGAAAGAAAATATCTCATAATATAATACTAATATTAATATAATTATTATTCTTAATTGACATTACATTATTCTGGTTGTTCATTATGCTTCTTAATAGCCTTTTCTTAATTGAGATTACATATGCTGGTTGTTCATTATGCTTCTTCTTTTAGCCTACACATTTTTTCTCAATTAAGAAAATGTATTATATGATTTAATGATTTCGCGACGGTGCAAAGTAAAAAAAGGATAAGAGCTACTTAATTTGTGTAATTAGAGACAAGGGTAGCAAACCAATGTAAATCAGGTGCTGACTTTAAAACGGTAATCTAATTTAGGTTGAAAATATTTTAGAGAGCGTTCAGCAGGGAATGAAGCAGACTAAGAGAATAGCGAAAAATAAAACATGACATTTTAGATTTAAATAGTTTATTTAAAAAAAATGTACACAAACGTATCACTTACAGCACAAGAAATCTATAGATTCACAGAATCACTGAGATATCTATATGTTAAATAAATTAAGCTGAATTAAATTGATCAGTAGATCCATGATAATTACTACTTTACCACAATACTTCTTTACTTTTAAAATGCAGGGGTTGATGAGGAATGTGTGTCCAAATTATTATTGGCTTGTCAGAATTATTCTCTGATTAATAACACTATGATTCAATATTTCAACTTGGTATGTATATCCATCCGTTAAGATATTCTCACAATTATCATTAAGCCTGACAAATAATATAATATTATAAATCTATTATTATTTTAAATAATATACGAGGGTCATTTTTTCAACCTCAGATTGACCATACATACAAGAAAAATTTATATAAAAGACACACAAAATAATGACTTATTACGTTCTGTGTAAACTTTAATCATTTCAATCATATCGGTGGATTTATGTCATTTGTTGGCAAAAAAAGAAAAAAAAACGGAGCTGACTACTGGTATTATTAGTTAATCTTTCATTTACATAAATCTATTCAATCATCACTAAATAATATTTACCAATCCATATTCATGTAGGTGGTCTATAGTATTTAGTAATCAATAATTACATTTATCACTCCATATTCATTTAGTCTTTAGCGTAGAATCAATATTGAATTACTTACTTAGCTCAGTTTGAATTTTGTATTGTTCAAATAAGGTATGTTTTAGTTTTTAATTTTCTTCATATTTATTTTTTTACCTTTTTTCTTTTGTAAATTATCATCAATTATTGTAAATTTTGTAATTGTTTGATTAGGGAGCAATTTTTGGGCATTTCCCTGTATGCTCCCGCATTGAAATGTTTAAATGAATGAATGAATTAATCATGTAACAGGGCCCAGGCCGCACCGATAACAGATCGTTGATGGGGAGAAGACGCTCTTCAGTTTTGTGAAAATCATCCCCTACTGCTTGTCTGTATCTCAAGATATGTGAAAAAATGGCCCTCCTAATAAGCTGGTGTATGATGAAGTGGAACAACCCTCGGGTGTCAACACCAACACAATAAATGAGTTAAATCAAAATTATTCCAAATATCAATGAACTACATTAAAATTCTAGATTCAAAAGATTAATTCTTAAAAATCACTTCTTTTTAAATTACAATATAATGAAGAAATGTAAAATGTAGAAATGGAAAATTAAAGAACAATACTTTAATATGGAAAACAAAGAGGAAGAAACATGCTTTATCAACTTCTTATCCAGCAAGAAGTTCAATATGAGTTCTTAAGGTTTTATCTGAGCAGCAATTATCCCACATGAAAATCCTGAAACAGAAAATGAATCTCTGACATTGATTGTGATAGTCGCATCGTTCGTATATAATTTTAAATTGAAATCGGCAATAAGATATTATAATCAAAGCTCGTATCCAGATCCAAAATTCTAAACGTATAATTTTCTAACGAGTCAACTCTGTATTTTTACTTTACTTACTGCACTTCGAACATGGCTTCAGGGGCCTGTTTCATAAAACCCTTGTAATACAGGGCCTGTATTACAGGACTTATAAATTAAAATTTACAATCCTGTAAAATTACGTTTCATAAAAATAATTCTACACTTGAAAAATCACCTGTAATTTTCGCCTGTATTACATACAGTTCCTTTATTTTGAATTAATGTTTCTATTGGTCAGCGAGCCTAATATAATATTTAAACAAAGTGCTACTTGAGATGTTTTGGTGGAAAATCCACATTATCAAATTTCTGACGATGGACAGATTGCATCCATGCTGGAAAATTACTTTGTTAATGATAAATAGTTGAGAAATTATAATAACTACTTAACTTACATAACTTAGTATAACAGTTATGTGAGTAGTGATGTTTCAAAAAAAGTTAATAATTATCAAATGTTAATAATTAAATTAACGACATTAATTAAATTTGTTTAATAAAAAACATAAAACATTACGGACGTACATTTTCTGAATACTTCCAATAACGCTTTATTGAGGAAAGCTTAATCTAAACCGTTCATAATATTGATAAGTTTCCTGCATCTTATTGTAAGAAATTCTGTCCTTGAAAATTCTTGGCCTACGGATAATAACATAGTCATCTTTACCAGAACTAGAACTACTGCCTTCATCCATTTTAGCACGTTGCCTTTTAAAAGGATGGTCTAAACAATGATAAAATATTCAACATCTTACAGGTCCAGTAATACAGGAAGTCTCTTTTTATGAAACACAACTATGATCAAGTCCTGTATTATTTACTTGGAACTTTTCCTGTATTACAGGACTTGTAACTTTTATGAAACAGATCCCAGTAAAGAAATTCATTAGCAATTGTAAGCATGTATATTATGTATCAGATTCAATTATTCGAAATAACAAGACCCGATCAGGAGACAAGCATATTGAGAAGCACTTTATCGGGATGAGAAAACTCAACACATCGATCACGACGCTTTTTCAACAAATTTGCAATAAAAACTAACGAGGGAACTTCTAAGTAGACAATACAAACCTTTAATTCAAGTGATGGATTAATCACTTTCTTGATTTTCACATGTATCCTCTCCCATTATCCGCCCATCTGCCACCTCCACCTCCTGTAAATGAAAAAAAATTATTAGACTGAGTTGAGAAAAATTGCAAGTACAAATAATTATTCACTTGGAATCACCATATTAAATTATGTTCAAAAGTGTCGAATAGATTCAAGCTCCTTTAGTTTCAGCTTCCAGTGTGTACCTCCACTTTATAGATTTATGCCTGTTTTGTAGGACACTTATTACTTGGTCCAGTAAGTGTCTTACAAAACGGGCCATAATGCTTGATTATTTATCCTTTTACATGAGGTAGTTTTTCTATTAAAAAATGTCATTTTTATAATATGAAGCCTGATATATAAACATGATAACCAGAAGTTTACATATCGTTTCGCTGAATAAGTCTTTGACTTGACCTTTAGGTTAAGAGGACTATTCAACTTTGCCTCACAATAACACCTTTGAATAATTGTTTCAAATGTCGAAATAGGACAAAAATAATGCTCTATGCTCGAACAAGACAAAAAGTGATCTTAATATAAAAGTTAATCGATAAAAGTACCGCTACCTCCGTAACCGCCCCCGCCACCGTTGTAGCTGCTGTTTCCGAATCCACCTGAGCCGCCTCCACTGCCACCTCCACCGCCTCCGCCGCGCTCCGAGTTCATGAACAACTCAATGTAGCGGTGCTGCATGTTGCCCTTATCCTACACATACAACACATCATTACTACTTATTCTCAAGTATAGTTACAAAATTCAACGAAAATAGTTTAGTGTTTAGTAACATGAATTCCTCAGATCTGCCAGTTCTCAAATTGTATTGAGTATAAAATTTGTTGAACATAACCTAAAAGGTTCGGTTTAAACATGTTTTAAAGGTAAAAGGAAAGGCTAGGGATGAGAATGAGAGGTTCTGTTTAATTATGTTTTAAAGGTAAAATAAATAAAAATAGAGATGTTAGGTTTTGCTTTCAAATGGCAATACGTTGATATTATTAGAAATGCTTTGATAATTTTATTTTAAATAATCAACACAAATAACGAAAAGTTGAAATAGTGGACAATATGAAATACCAGACTAAATGCATGTCACCTGGATAAACGTGCTGAAAGTAACTAACTCAAATTTTACAGCAGATGTGGGAGGATTTTTCCTCAGTGAAACAGACAGAAAAAATGACTCAAACGAGATAATCGTTGTATGTTACATGTGAATGAGATTGCGTGTCAGTTATTAAACGCCTTATATCGTTACCCAACTCCAAATTGAAGCATGCATTTATTCATTTAAATCCATATCAAGTAGCGTTTAAGAAATAAAAATGCCAAGAAAAACAATCCGGGAAAGAAAATCTTGTTGACAAAAGTCAAATTAAAGCCAACAATTTCTTACTATTGATGGTTGTCACGAGAAAAAGATCGGCTGCCTTACGGTGGTGCAATTTCTATCTGTATCAACCAAATAAATTCTATTAAAAAATCTATAGTTAGATTTAAATCTATATTCAATCAGTTAATTGTAAAATTTTTATCTTAGTCGTCCTTAGTTAGTTTGTTGGTTGGTTGGTTGTTACTTTCGTATGAACTAACCAAACATTCATGATAAACTTGTCCTTTTTATTGCTACATTCTTGTAAAAAATAATGGGTTAAAATGAAGAATATAATTTACCTTGGACATAGCACGAACTGCATCATCGCGTGAGAGGAATTCTACATCGGCTTCTCCAGAGGGTCTTCCATTATCGTCACAGAGCAGTCTAATATTCACAGGGTTGATGGGTCTGAAAAACTGAAAAATTAGAAAAAATAGGAGATCAGAATCATAGTATGTAACGCCGTTCTAGTCTACAAATTGATTGATCAGGACACATCTACAAAAGAAAGTTCATAAGAATTGAATAATAACTTCAAATTTAAATTATTCCATCAGTGTTTCATACAATCAAGCCAAAAATATATAACATTTGTTAATCTTATTGATAAAGAAAGGAATTGTCTAATACATGTACGGGATGGATGAGAAATACACGATTAGACGCATAATCACTTATGAACTAATGAACTGATTAAAATTTGAAACGAGAATGCAAATAATTCTTTGGTAGATTCATTTATTCTATTTCTAATGTCAACCTTCAAGATTTTCAAATAATAATATTCCTGGACCGAAAATAAAGTGGCGAAGCAGCGATGTGTGATATCATAACCTGATACTACTTTGGACAAGATCAAAAATTTGGAGAGAAATTGTAGTTTCCTAGAGGAAAAACTTAGCTGAGCCTGTAACATTTCTCTCAATATTTTGTATAAATATGAATAAATTAGGTGAATTGTTCACTTACATCAGCAATATCAGATTGGCTGGCCCTGAAAGGGTGTCCTCGCATGTGTATGACGTGCATTAAAATGAGTAAATCAGGTGAATTGTTCACTTACATCAGCAATATCAGATTGGCTGGCCCTGAAAGGGAGTCCTCGCATGTGTATGACGTGCATGGGCCCATCGTTCCAATGTCCGCCGTTGTCGTTGAAGCTGCTCTGGTTGCTGCGTCCGCCAATCATGTCGCGGCTGCTGCCGCGGCTCGGCCCGTTGCCTCGCAGCTCACTGCGCAGGTCGCGGCTGTTGCTCCACGGGCTCGGCTCCCAGCGACCTTCGTCGAAATCGGAAAAGCCTCCTGGTTTACAAACAAACGTTCACAGTTCAACTATTGCGCCACTTTAAACATGAAACACCGATTACAAATGATGAATGAGGCCTTTATCCTGAAATTTACTATAAATTACTTGATAAAAAGAGCACTGTGAGTCTGTGAGTTTGGAAGATTGAGTTTCATCTCTAATCACCAATAATAATTATTGAGTGCAACATATGATTTTAATTTTTTTTGGTGCATCTAAATATTAAATTCCTGGTTTACATACTTTCGGAATAAAAATTCAACCAATCAATAATTTCATTCAATTCAACACAAAATAAATCAAAATACTAAATCAATATAATCAAAATACAAATTTTCAATGAAATAAAAGACTTCATAGTTCGGCATGCTGAAAAGAAATAGAGGAGGAAAACTATCAAGCCATCTATGGTTTCTGTAATAGGCTAGTGGAGGGTATAAAAGTAAGGAATGAAGGGTGAAGAGTAGCGAAAAAAGGGAGAGGATGATAGGAAAAAAGAGAGAAATTGTACTTATAGCCTACTCAAGTGAATTCTAATGGCATTTGTTGGTGGAGAGTCCCTTGCGGGAAGTTCCCACCTCGCCTGAATATATCATTTAAGCTGTCAATGGGCATTAAAACTGTCATACTTCAACCGGGACCGACAGTTAACTTGCCCATCGGATAACACGGGAGTTAACCTGATCATAAACTTTTGGTAATGGGCTGGTTTGAACCCGGATCTCCGAGCTGCTACGCAAGCACTCTATCCACTAGATATTGCCATGATTGCATAGATTATTGCCATGTTTGAAAAATCTCCGCAATATATGGGCCCAAAAATATATAATAGATTACCTCAGGATATTAGAGACATGGCGGACTTACGAAGATTCAAAGGAATGTTAAAGAGGCTGTTACTTGAAAGGCCATACTATTCTGTGGATGAGTTTCTGCAGGAGTGATATATTATTGTTCCTTGTCTTTGATTCTTCCCAGGTCCTTGTACATAGGTAATCGTGACTAACTGCGTTTTTATATATACTGTATATATATATTTATTAATATTTCATGTGACTATTGTATAATTACAGTATTTTAATGTATCATGATATGTGTTGAGAACCTCCTTTAGGTTGCTCTTTTTGACTTATCCCCAGTCTGATTATTCGGATGTTTGGGATGCAATAAAAATAATAATAATAATAATAGACCACGAATCACTTCTGGACTTATACAGTGACAACACTAAATATTCTGCGATTATTTAAATCAAAATTTGGAAAAGGGACAGCTTTGGGCTAAACCTAATTAATGACCCTTTCCCAATCATTCATATGATTTGTATATTATTCAATGTAAAATAAAAACATAATAGGGACACCTCAAACTATAAAAAGATTTCAATTTTTTTATATCAACGTCATCAAGTAAGCAAGAAAGAATTATCTTTGAATATATTAAAATCTTTGATGGTGTAATAGGCCATATTTTATGTTCTAATATACTGAAACAAATCTTTGATAAAAGTTTATCAATGATATTTTATAAAAAATATATGTGTAATTTGCCACACAGTCATCAGTTTGTAGAAGTCATGCCACAGCTATTTCCAGTTAAGTAGTGCCAGCTTCACTTCTGCATCATAGGAGAGTCATCACAGTCCTATTAGTGGCGTAAAAAAACAAGCAACAAGATAAAATGTAAGATTTTAAAGTTCAAAGCATGAGAACATAATTTAGAAAAACATTAAAATAATGAGTAGAGAATCAAGGTATCCTACTATGAGCCCCACCACTCCACCACTCTACATTTCAAACTAATACCAAGCCATCTCACACATCTATATAGCCTGCGCAAGTGAGAACCTATTAAAGCCTGCGCACATGAGAACCTATATAGCATACAATACTTTAATGTAGGTAAAGAATTTCGCAACATTCTTTTCAGGCAGAAAACAGTCCTGAATAGCCTTTGTAGTATCCATAGAACATAAAGTGGAGTAATTAATGATGGGTGGCATCTTGTAGAATTTGAAGCCAGAGCCTAGCTAGTAATAAATTATTTATTGGATAGAGCAAACTGTATAGTCGGCAAAGAAAAACAGGTTATTGCCTAAACCTTCAATTACCTAATTTTGTCTCAAAGCTTTGTTATGAATCTACTATAGTAAACGCAAATTGGAGAAGCGGGTGATGGTGGCACCATCTCTGAGTGAAATTGGTAAATTTCAAGCTTTAAATTACATGTGTTATTCTAAATATTGGAGATGTGTCAATCATGAGACAACTTTAAAATCAGGTTTTATTAATTTATGTTTTAGAGAAAAACAAACAAATACTCGTGACTTGTCCAATTACAACGGTTTAGTGAATGCTTGAATTGGTGCTAATCGTTTCTTATTTTTGGTATATTTTTTTAATTAAATGTGAAAATGTAAAATTTACATAAATGTGTGACTGAATTTAAAAATCTTGAATAAACATATTAATGAGAAGTCAGGTTATGATGACATTTCAAATGCAAACACACAAAGCAGACAAACTTTTTTACTGATGGAAATTTACAAATTTCACTCAGAGATGGTGCAATCATCACCCGCCTCTCCAATTTGCATTTACTACAGTGGGAGAGATCCAGGCTAGAAGTAAACTTAATGCGGCACTCGGCAATTTCCACAGAATCAATACGCTACTATCTATGCATAGCAATATCATTTGGTCATCCAGCTGAGTTGTGAGTTGTATCCATCTATTCGAGTCAACCAGCCACAGCCAGCATTTTTCGTTATTTTATTTATACAGCAGTGAGGCACGCGTAGTTGGCTTCCTTCTACCTCCTCCCGCCACCGGACCGAACAACTACGTTTATTTTCTCATCAGTTCAATACTGTAGCTGGATAACAGCACGAAAGCAAGTATGTAAAATTGTTCGGCACCAATTGCTTCAAGAGAAATAGGAATTTCCATAGATGAATTTGGAAACACATCTAACAACTTTCCATTCAATTATTCAGTATTACACAACTTTCAGAAAAGTAACACAGGCTTAAGCCCGAAACGGTTCCAATTCTAATTTATACAACAGTCCTCCAAATTTAGATAGGTTATGTGCCACACATTTTCGAATTAAACACTTCAATTTACAATCTGAATCAAAGATTTACAATGTACATTTTTCATTACAATGTACTATTCGCGGTACTATTATTTAAACAAAACTGGATTAGCCACTTGCTACCTGAGAAGCTGCTTTTGAAATTGCGAGATGGTCTTGAGAGCGGTCCCATGTTGTTGCTGTTGGAGTTGAAGCGGTTGAGTCCACCAAATCGGTCACCGCGGTCATAGGGGGCGGGGCGCTGGTTGAAGCCACCACCACCACCACCGCCCCCTCCGCCCATCGGCCTCGATCTCAAACTCATCGACTGCACTTCGGCGCGGCTGCTGCGGAATATCTCAATGTACCTGCGTACCAAAGTCACAAACCAATTAATACAACTCGTAATGGCTCAGCGTCAACATCACAAGTCTCATGAATCGGAAAAATCTTATAAATTAAATATTTCAATATTAATGATTTTGCAGCTGAAGTAGCTCAATAATTTAGTTAATTTCTGACAAGTATATTTTCTTGTATCTGCTTGGACATTCCTCCGAAATTCAAAATGTACAATACCTGTAGCATTGAGATTCACGTGTATTTTTAAAAACAATAATGATTACATGAACAACTTCTGAAATATCCTATCGTATTAATTTCATGGATATATACATTTATATTAATTTAGAGGAGTTACTTTCTCTAGAATCACCTTATTCTCATTCGCATAGTTTTTGCAATTATGTTCGGTTCATAAAAGGCAATAACACAAGCAAAATAATGGTCCTTGTGGTAATCGAATTCAATTTATTGAATGCTTCCTTTGGTGACAATTCATAACGTAAAATTAAAGAAAATAATTTCAGAATTACGACTAGACAATTAGATACCTGATGAGACAGGATAAACCGAACATAATTTACCGAAGTAACATTGAGATTCTAAACAAGACATCATCACTTCAAATGACATTATTACAAGTAATTGTTGAGATATGAGCAAAAATGAAAAGGCCATCAGAAATCAAACCAACCAAATTTAGTATATTCATCTTAATGTTTATGACGGATGGTTTAGAAGCATAATAATAACATCCGATTTCAAAAGGTGTATCTAAAACTTACTTGTATGAAGTGACCATTTAAGAAACATAAATATATCATCCAACTATACTATAATCGCATAAATAACAGTACAGTATTACTTAAATGATACTATGTCGTTTTTTAACCAATTTCCATGGAAAAGTACATTTATGAATTACATAATTCATAATCCAATTTCACAGAATCTATCAATAAAAGTGAATTAAAATAAACCTAAAAGCTTCACATATTATGATTTAGGTAATTGATGAGCTGCCCAAAAATAAATACGCTAGAATTCAAAAAGACATTTATAGAGTTGAAGGTGGGAGAGTCAAATAGAAGTCACATTCCTTTGATGAGGGACTTGAAAAATTTGTAGTGATTTATTCAGGAGCAGCAAATTTCGTTCATATCAACTGACTGATCAACAGATAAGATGAAAAAAATGGTATAAATGCATAGAAATCATGAATTAAGAAAGTCTGAAAATCATAGACAGTGCAGTTTCATAGTATAATATTCATGCATATGAGTAACAAGAACGGTTTTCTATTCCATGATTAGCCTAGTCTATAGTTTGATTACTAACCCCTTTATGGGAGAATCCACAAATAGTTCTGATTGAAACTAGATCTAAAGAATTCAACTGGCCAATACCACAATACAACCACTTATTTCAATTTCAATAGCAACAACGTTTCAGAAATAAAATCTAATCATTTGATAAAATGTACTGATTCATTATTTCAATTGATTTCTCTTCTCACAAACTACGGTACGTTTCTGTCAGTCTCGTACTTGAAGTATTGTTGTTTTATTACATATTTTATTTACCTCATTTGTTCAATGTTTGAACAATCTATTGATTGGATGG
This sequence comes from Nilaparvata lugens, assembly GCF_014356525.2. Taxonomy (NCBI): domain Eukaryota; kingdom Metazoa; phylum Arthropoda; class Insecta; order Hemiptera; family Delphacidae; genus Nilaparvata; species Nilaparvata lugens. Next base: position 27,157,728 of record NC_052504.1, on the reverse strand, counting down.
ATCGAAACAAACGTGAGCTGATTTTGAAATCATTAAATGCGTCGGTTGAATGTTATGAGTTTTTTGAATAAATCTTTGAAGATCCATAAATACATTTAATTGTTGAAACATGAAGAACCTACTATCTGTCGATTGGATTGAATACATAGAAAAAATGAAGTAGGTTATTATCGATGTGTCTACTATTGTTTTTATTATCGATGTTTCTACTATTAATGGAATTGAATTAGTTCATAGGAAAAAATAAGTAGGCTATTATCGATGTTTCTTCATCCTTGATTTGAGTATTTGCCTGTCACATAAATCTTTTTGGTTGAACAAATAGTGGAAATAAGTGGTTGTCAACTTTCACTTATAAAGGCCCAAGTCACTATTTTGATACCAACTACGATCACTTAGCAAATAATAATGATAGATCAACAATAATTGTTACCCACAATCGGAGAAAGCACTCGATGCCCAGATGGCAGAGACAGACCCACCTACCTCCAGAGGAAAGACCCTGAGGCCCACCCCATTAGTTCCCAAAACGATAGATAAGCTTTCGGCTCCCCACCTGTGTCCTATTTTTTCCTTGTGTTTCTGCAGAGCTTTTTCTGCCATGTCTTTGTTAACAAACTCAACGTAAGCCTCCCCTGTACTGCGCCCCGTGTAGTCTGTCGGGAGAATGATCCCATTCGAGACTATCTCCAGTCCTACCCAATCAACACCACAGACAACACAGCTCAACATCAGTACACAAATCATAATACACACACATCACATAATCATTATAGCAAATTCAAAAATAACACCATCTCTCCAATTTATTATTACATCAACCCTCCAATTATCTATAAACTGAAAACTGTTGAAGAATTCACAAATTCAAATCAATAATGTTTCTACACATATGGAACATATCCTTCTATCACAATTATATGATTATTTGAGATAAATAATCTTGCAAATCATTTTGGATATGGATCAGATATTCAACAAATAAGTTACTAGCCCAAAATTGTAGATAATTATATAAAATACACACTACTTTCAAGTTCGATTATAGTGGGATAAAGAATTTTCAAGTTCCTAAATCCATTATTTCAATATAGGTAACACAAAACATATATTTATTATTTTTCCAGTAGATAATTAGAAAAATCGAAAGACAATATTTATAACTGAAACTTAAAATAAGGCAATAATATCCAAGCAATTTCACTACTATTGATGAGAAAATATATTTGATCAATCATGACTGGGTAATCACGAAGCTAAGATGAGTTTTAATTGAAGCTGAAGAATCCACACATAACAAACCAAACAATTACATATGATTTATTCACAACACAGCAGGAATAATATTTCCTATAATGAGAAGTTCTATTACACTCTCTGGAATTTTATAATTTTATTCAAAGACATTTTTACAATTGATTAATTAAAATCAGTTTCTTCAAAAGGAATATTCACCCAGTAACTGGACTGTATCATGAATAATTCTATACGTTATTCATGTTCCAGGTTTTTTTTAGGCTTGAAATAAACAGTTGAAATCCTTATTAAAGACAATGATATACGGTTAAAGCGATTTTTTCAAGTTCAGGTTAGTTGTCAAGCCTATTGGACCAACGGATTCTGAGTGTACGATAACCCTCAGAAATAAATAATATAGATCAGTGTGCTTACAAAAGCTACTGAAAACCATTCGGTTTCGAATTAGATTCACACTGTATTTTAAAATATTACCAAAAAATGAGAGAATCATTAATGAAAAAGGAAAATAATTGAGTATATCTCACACTTTGGGGAGTTTTTATAGATGATTTTCAAGAACTGAATTTGACGAGCAAGGTTTGGTAGCAAATGCCAGAGCAAGATTATAACGGTTATAATTTTCAGTTTCTAGGTAAACAAACCTTGCTTGGCTGAGTTTTTCTCGAGATGAGAATCGTCTACAAATACGACTTTTCGAGTGTAAATATAAGACACAAGAATGAGAAATGTGGAATCAAGAAAGCATATCATATACCGTACCTAGCAATCCAGTAAACAGTTTCAACAGATTAAACATTTTTTACCACATTTGTATAAATAGCACTAATGGAGGTGATTCAGCGAGTAGGATTAACCAAGGTCATAATACTTTTCTGATGTTTGAGTTGAACTTATTAATCAGAATTCAACAAGCCCAATTCACTTGAGAATCTTTGATGGTTTCCATCCGAAATTGCATTTGAATGAGAATAACCATTGGAAATTTATCAATAACTCAAGATCTATTTTCCTTTAACAGGCTCTCAAATGAAGGGGAAGCTACCTGACATTCAATGTGTTATACCTATCTGAAATTGATTTAATTTAATTTACAGGAAACCACATTGAGAGGTAACAAGTGCTGCACAACGATCTATCTATAGTTTATAAATGAAAATGTTTATTCATTTTACTATCAAAACATGCTGATTTGAAGTTGATAGATGGAAGGACATCAAATCCTGGTCACATCCAACCTTTCAATTATTGAGACTATAAAGAATAATGTAAGAAAGGGTAGAGTCTGACGAGAAGGAGAACTCACCTTTGAAGAAATCAGAAATTTCATCTTTAGTGCACCCAAAGGGAAGACCTCTGAGACGAACACAGCCCTCGTCAATTGCATTGTCATAAGACATTCCACTCCGTCGAAGAACCCAGTCCATTTCAGAACGTTTCGCTCTGAACACTGAAAACGTTTCCAAATGGCATCTATTCATCAGGATTTCATTATTATATCAAGACAATATTCTATAAAAATAAATAAAATGTTGAACATCTGTGTGATGAAATTGATTATATTGACAGATAATTTGCTTCAGAGGAGTTCATTACATAGAGATAAAAAACCAGTAAAATTGTCAAATGTCACGTGAAGAAATGTGAAAATGATCTTGTTATTGAAAGTTGAACTGTACATTGATTTGATATGAAATAGAAACCATCATGTAAATGTAGAGTGTTTGTGAAGGAATAATGAGTTGGAAAATTTTACAAGCCAATAGAAACTTGAGCCTTATGTCTTAAAAAAAGGAATACCTTCAATATATCTGGGCCCCATGTGGTCTCTATCCTTTTTCAAAGCTTTTTGAACATCATCCTCAGTTTCCAATTCGACAAAAGCTTCTCCGCTAGGGCGACCTTCCCTTGACATGGTCATCTGCACTCCATTTTTGCCACCACGAATTCTACAGCCATCTGCACAACACAAATTAATATAATGCACAATACAGTATTTTAAAATTAAATCACTACATCACAATGGTCATTTATTTTCAAAGGAATAATTACCTAATCGAATTTGAATCGAGTCAACTATAACCTTCTTTTTGTATTTTTCTTAGACAATTTTACTCAGAAAAATACATTAAAAATAATTTTATTACGAATAAAATACATCACTTTCCATTTCAATTGAAATCTTTTTATTTCAATTTCCAACGAATGACCTTTCAGTTTATTCAATCTTAATTGAACACTCAATTGAAGAAACAAAAAACAAACGATATTACAATAAATTAAGACAAATATATTGAACGAAAATACAGAAATAAGGATACCGTCAAATGGGTCTACTTTGTAACAGAGTTTAAAAATAAAACATATAAACCTCACATGCGAAAACACCAATTTTTATGTTATATGATGTTGAGATCTCATCTACAACTTCTTGTGCAAACCAACAGAAATTCAAATAATGATTTAGTTCATTACAAAAATGCTGGATGTTCAATGTAGCTGTACAATATGAGGCTTCAATGAACAATAACTTCAAACTCTAATACATCAGACCCTATTAAAGGTAGTGGTTTCTATGAAACATCAAACGTAGAGTTGGGGTGTCAGTGACAATTTCATTTGGGGATGGGGAAAAAATTAGCATTGTTAGGTAAAAAACTGAAATATATATATATATATATATATATATATATATATATATATATATATATATATATATATATATAGTTTTATATGATTTGTGATTCTGTCCACGAATAAATAACGCTGAGAAAATGCAAATTTCTTCATCCATGAACATATTTAGAAGACTTGTCATGCCTCATACCTTCTTCTAACTGATGAATTAATAAGTTCTTGAGTATCTTAAGTTTCAATTAAAAGGTTTCTAATAAAACTGAATCAGCCACAAGCATCTTTAAAACCTTTACAAAAACATGCACCGAAGAACCAACTGAGTTCAAGTAAAACAAATAATGTCCTTGTACATGAATTCATTCATTTATAATCAAAGGTTTATAAACAAAGTGGACGGCTGGCAATGCCTTATAATTAGATGTAACTAATTCCTGAGGAATTTTACATCTGCCTTCTTTTCAATTGAATGAATCATCTGCCCAATTGAATAATGACGAAATTTCTTCTTCATGGCATTTCCATGTCAACTACCCATGTACCAGATAGTGGCATATTAAGAGTCATTGTCTGTGGTGGTGGACTGACTACTCCTTCTGGAACTGATGCAATCTTCAAGATATCACTACTGGTACCAGTAAGGGTTCCTGGGATGAACTATGACTTATGTTAAAATCATGATAATTTAAATATTCCCAATTGTTCATATAAGCACCGGTGTTCTAAAAGGCATTTTTTGGCAATAGAGTATTCCTGTCCATACAACTCATTAGTGAAGATCCCCATGGTACGATTGCATATTGCAACAAAGAGAAAAATAGGGCATGATATGCGACAAATGCTGCTTTCTCATCTGTTATGTTTGGGTACAGGGACGGACGATGCACAAATGGTTCATGAGTTCACTCTAGTTTAGGTTCTAGTCAGTTATCAGTCCAGGAAGCCTTGTCAAGTAAGTTGTTTAATTATGTTGCCCTCTGTTTCTGGTCCTTGTCTTTGGTTGGGTGTGAATACCATCTTTATAGTTTTCTCCCTGTTGATGGTCAGTTTGAGGTGACTGCATTGAGGTTGCTGAGGCTCTTTGGAGTGCTGCTGCTGAAATTTGTCGGGTCTTCTTTCGATTGGAATTATAATTGTGGTGTTATTTGCAAACAACGCTCATTAATTTATCATTTTTTCTGGGAAGTCATTGATGTGTATTAAATGAAGAAAAATAAGGGGCCGATAATTTAACTATGAGCCACGTCAGAGGGGAATCTCTACACATTGTTGTCTGTCAGTAAATTAATTTCTGATCCATTGCCAAGCATTATCCAAAATATTTAGTTGTTTTATTTTTTCCATAAATATTTTTGATCCAAATTGTCAATTGCTTTTTGTAAGTCTAAAAACAGGCCTATTTTCTTATTTTCCCATGCTGCATTCGTGATCTTTAATAAAATATATAGAACGGCTGTATTTGAGCTACGTCCATTTCTAGAGCCATGTTGAAATGTTGTCAATAGTCCATTTTTCTCCATGTGAGCTATTAGTCGTATACCGCCCATTCTAGAAGTTTGTAAATTTGGGTAGGTTAGAAATTGGCCGGTAATTGTTCAAGTTAAGCTTGTATCCTTTTTAAAAAACCAAGGTAGACCAGAAATTTCTAGTTTCTTAGGCAATTCTGTTTGGTTATGATTATGTTATTGGTTTACCTTATTATGTTTTACTATAAAAGTATAGTTTCAGTTTTACAAAAGTTTTATTATTTCTTGGGATGTCAACAAGTCAAATGATGCAATAACAGGTCCGCTGCAGCTGGTTGTAGTAGCCTATCTGTTTTTCTATTTAATTTGCATATGTAGTTCCATATGCAGTCCTTGGCAACAACTTCGAGTATCAAGTAAGCTACCTACTTAAAATTACGCATTTATAGCTTATTCAATGTCAATGATGTTGAATGATATTTTTCATAATTGACATTGGAATTGAAAAGTAATAATAAATAAGTACTATATCATAATTCAACACAATCTTACCAAAAAACTTGAATATCTCTTCTACTGTTGCTGACCAAGGTAGGCCTCGCATCTTGACGATGTTGCAATCTTCTTCTCGATCTGACATTTTCAAGAAGTTAAAAGCGCTGAAAAAAATAATTAGCTTTTATATAATTTCTTTTACAATACATATTATAAAAAATAGTATGCTATGGCCTGATTTCAGTAGAGTTTTTGCGATGATTCAATATCAAATTGACTTAATACATTATTATAGGTCCGTACTTGATTGATAGAAAATTGTTTCTTATGTTTAGGCCTACAATAAATTTGTACTAATTTATGGTTTTGTAAATCAAAATAATTTGATTTAGATAAAGTACCCTATCTAGCCACTTGCTTTTACAATAAAAAGAAAATACAAAATCTCCGAAAGAGATATATCTAAGAGAATAAAATATAGTTGCTCTGAAATAAAAGCAACTGACAAAATGAACTATCAACGAAAGTTATGGCGGCAACGGATAGGGAGGCTCACTTAACTCCACGGGACTTCACCGGTACAATTTCATTTGTAAAGTTCCTAAGTAAAACCAAACACATTTATATTAAAATTTTCTAAAGTCTCTTGCATTCAGGTTACAAGGAAAACATTACAATAATGTTGGGGGTAGTTTGCATCTAATTTTAAATAACGAGGTCTACAAAAACAAAAGATCTTGAAGATACAAATTGATTGAATAAGCTTTGCTTTAATAATTTTTGTATGAATGTTATAATTTGTTTAGAGTTTACGATATCTTACCAGGTAAGCAGCGAGTATTTCCCGAGCACTTTTCGGCAAAACAGACCACAAATTCGCTGAAGAAAAGCTCCAGAAATTTACGGTCTATTCACTACTCACAAATAACAAAATGGCCGAAGATTTGTAATTCCTCCAACTTCCTTTGTGGCTTCCCCCCTTTCAGCCAGTGGCAATAGGATCTATTTTCACAATACTTCATCTGAATACAACAAGAATGAATTAAATCGATTCTACGTCAAACAAATTGACCGTTGTGTTTTGTTTTTGAAAGTATGACTACAAACAGAGCTGTAGTAAGGTCTACGTTATAATGGCAGTGGAAAAGGATATGAGAACAGCGTTGCTGATCCTCTGCCTTGCCAGATTATATTTCTACATTTTCAATAATGATCTGGGAGCGTTGCGGAGCTAGAAAAGTATAGCGCTATTCGCTTTGTCGAATGATAGACAAGGATAGCAAGGCCAATGTTGATCAAATACTGACATTATAACGTGGACCGCACTATACAGTGAGTTTCACGTTGGCAGTATTTGACATAAGTGTTGCCTATTTTATTCTTGTCAAGAAGAAAGTTTTATCCTTTTCTGCCTCTGCAAAGCCAAATAGTTTTTGTTACGATGAAGTGCAGTCACTTTAATACATTAGTGCTTTCAATATTTATATTGTAGTTCTGATTTTTTGATATAATTTATTATTTGGATACATGATGGTCCAGAACCAATTTTTAATGCAAAATTTCCTTGAGCTAAATACAGAATAACCCAAAAATCAGGCATTTTTGGTTCATTTTACAGTTTTCAACTATTTCCACCAAATCCAGTAATTAGACAGGAATAATTTGCTCTGACCTTTTTTCTGGATTATAAAATTAAAATGAAATTAAATCATTCAGAACTCTCTATCTTTAGAAAGTACTGAGCTATATTTTTCAAAAATGAGTAAAATTTGAAAAAAAAATCGAATTAGATGTATTTTAGTTTTTGATCTACAATATTTTCTAATTGTTACCATTTAGATATAAATAATTTGAAATCCGATTAGGAGTGCTTTTGAGCTCTACAATCTGAGACCAGGTAGAGTGCCCTATCTTATATAGGTTTTCCTGTGAACCTGACAACAATGGTCCTTGTATTGTATAGAAAACACCACATCTTTAGCTTCAACCATCTTTACCAACTATATTGTCCTCACATTGATATTTCACATAATGATATAAATTCATGAGAATCACCCATTAGATGCACTTTATTTCAGTATTTCCTTGTAAAGAGGCATGTATAAGGACACCTCAAGGATAAAAATTTCGAACATCTCACTAAAGGAACTCTTTTTGATGAACTGATTAACATCTACTTTTAACTCGAGCAATTTAAATTTTCTTTTGCCAGATAAAACTTGTTTACCATGAAAAATGGAAATGAGAATCATCATTCTAAAATGGATGTTTATATTTGTGGATATTTAAATGCTTTTACAAAAAATTTAATTGTTAATTACTTGTGTTTTAATTTGAAAGAAATCTGGCGGGCATGCCTGAAAAAATGGATCTAATTAGTGGCAGTGGCATTGAGGCATTGATCCCTTGATCAACAAGAACAACAACAATACGGATATTCTAACCTATAAAATATAAAAATACAAAATATAAAATTTATATTTACTTTTACTTTACTACAAATAATATAATAGCTTGGTCATAGATCATTTCGTCGCAAATTGCACGTTCTTGCTATACCATTTCCAAGTTTTGTCTGGAAATTATTTGGAAAGTTTTATACTTTGAATCTTGAAAGTGAGTGAAGAATTTAGAAACCAGTGTAAGTTGAACGGAATAATATGATAAAAACTCTTATACTGATATATACTGGAGTATTTTGATACTTGTTCGTCCTATTATTATTATTATTATTTTAAAAATATATCTTGTCTTTAATAAGTAGGTAGCCGGGGATCAATTCTGATCTCAAGACTACATAGATAGGTAGTTGCACTAATGCACTTTAAAGTAGAGACTCATTCACTCTTTTTTAAACCAGAGGCTTAGAAACTTGCGTTCGATATTTTTTCATTAGTAACGGGGGCAGTTTAGTTGCCAAATTTTACATAAGATTGCACTACTTTTAAACATATTTCAGCCGTAAAAAAATTATTAAAAATAAAAATTGATATAAACATTTTGAAATTTTCGCCATGTTTTTTCAGCTAATCCTTGGAAATCGACAACAATGTTATACATGGTTGATCTCGTCTTGATCTCCTCTATCGATCTATGTAGGTCTCAATCCTAGATTCTGCGGCCCATATACTAAAGTGCAGCCGTAACAAGATCTGCTGCCTCCTGCATAATTCTCATATGCCAATTTACAACTACAGGTTGTTCTATTGCTTGTCTCCATTCGTTTGTGACCAGTCCATTGGCAGACACAACTATGTGGATTATAACCACCTTCCTCAATTTATACATGTCTTTAAGTTCAACTGACAGGCTCGATGGGCTGGTATATTTATTTTTTTTCGTCAATGGTACTCACATTTTTGTTATAATTGACTGCTAACCTTACAGTTTGAAATACTTAATAATTGTGATGTAATTTTATGACCTGTGATATATTATTAAATTTGTGATTGTATATTTTTTGGCAATGTCTTGCATTATTGCTTTTAATGTTCTAACAATAAACGAATCTTGAATCACAAGATTATCATCAAGGGACACTGTCACACACATCAATTATGTAAGCCTCTTTATTCTTTCTGTCAAACAAGACGATTTGGCCTTTTTCACCATTCAAGAGCATTTTTGGCTTATAATAGAGCATCTCAGCTGCTATCAACTCATTCCTTTTGTTAATGCCTAATGTACCACATTTGCCATATTGTTCTGCCGATACAAATACTTTGTACGAGCTAGTACAGAACAGCCACTACAAATATTCTGTATCGCTTCCATGGGCTTCCTGCAAAGACGACTGCTGCTATCCAATGTGAGCCCAATTATGTACCTTTTGTAAGCTCTAGTACTGATTACCTGGTCTTGAAAGCCAAAAATAAACCCTTTAGTTTCACTATTAGTTTGCAACCATTTAATCGATTGCTTTCTGTCAACAGAATTAGAATAAAGTACTGCAGCAAATCTTGCATGCAGCTCCTTTCTGCTACGTTGCTTTTAGTATCTCTTCTGCTGGACTCAAGACGCATCTTCCACCAACACCTCTACACCTCTAGTCAGGTAGAGCCTCTGCATTGAGCTACGGGGGTGATGTATTCTTTATATAAGTTCTTGATATATTCTTTGTCAACGTTGTTCTCACCGTTCTGTCAAACTCCTGCAAAGCTGTATCTGTCCACTTGACTATGCCAAAGGTAAACATGGCCACAGGAACTGCCCAGGTATTTATACATGCCCAGATATGTTACTCCTAGAGCTGAGCCCTGTTCTGTACACCTTCTCAAGTCTTTGCAGAGTCTTTTGAATTCTTTTCTTATGACAGTATCAGCTCTGCATAACAGCAATTTGTATTCATCTCTTGCACAAACTCTTATTATTATTATCACATTAATTGCCGTTCTCTGTACTTGATACTTACTTGATACTTGATGTCTTCGTCTTTGACTGGGGGTACCAGACAGACTGTGTCAAAGGTTTTAAAGTAGAGGCTCCTCAGCCAGTATTGATGATCTCAATAACCACCTAATATATTATAACTGTAGCCTTTATTAGTTGTAGTTCTGTAAACAGCAGACATCTTGCTGTTATCTAGATCACATCTTGTAAAGATAAAGAGTAAGCTATATCAACCGGGGCTACAGTATGTTCAAGTGTCAATAATATTTTATTCAACGAGCGTTAGTGAGTCACTCACTTTTGACTTACTGAAGGCCAAAGTCGTTGTCCGTCTGTTTGTATGTTCTACAATAACTGTAAAGAGAATTAATCAATCAGCTTAAAATTTTAAAAACGTATTCTTTGAAACTTCTTACAGCTCAAGTTCCAAGTTCGTTGGACAACAAAATTGACTCACTCCTTCGTCATTTTTCAGGATATAAAAATAACATTGAGAGTGTTTAAGAAAAAAATTGTTTTGATTTTATGATGTAGTCAGCTGGAATTAATTGCATTCTATTTCTATAATTTTTTCCATTCTTTTAAAAACAGCTTATGCTATTTGGGAGATATCACACAGACTGTATAGGGGTATAGGTACTCATTTATTACATTTTTGTATCATTTATTAGTATCTTCAAATGTTGAGATCATTGAAACGGTTTGAGATATTGATGTGCGGGTCTTGCCATTAATTGTCTTTTGAAATTCTGTATCGAAATCATGTATCACATAACTACCTTCCCATTTAAAAAAATGAAGCTGGATTCGAAATGAAGGATAAATTCAAGACGGCGGACAAATGTATTGAAGCGACAGAAAGTAGTTGTTTTTTTTTAAATTGGAATAGAATCCCCATGGAACTTACTATCATATCATAATTTTTTAAAAGAGATATTTAGCTGTTTCCATAATAATTCTCACCAACTCTGTATAATTACAAGTTGCGGATTTCAGAGATCAGTACAACAGTTCATGAGCGAGTTCTTCAGCCCATGGGGTCTCTAGTATATCCCTTTTTTATTGTTCTACTGCTAGGGAATTGAAGGGAGGATAACCTATGGTATCAAAAAACTATTTAGGTCTACTGAATACAAAAACACTGCTCTTCGATTTGAACAATTTTCTGAGGACAGATCAACTTTCCAAGCACGAAAGCCCACCTGTTGCTTACTAGGTTTGGCTAATCATATCTGTGTGTAAGTGCACCTGCCGTCTTTTATGGAAAAATTAACGTTTATCAAAAAAATCAATGTATTATTGAGACAAATCAAGAAGTAGATAAAAACAGCTGAGTAAATGCATACTCCAATCAAATAATTCACAAGTCGCCAAGAGAAAGACTTTTTGAAAAATATTAATGTTTATAAATATTAGGTTATAGAATTAAAAATATTCATCTGTGAATATAATACGAAAACCTGCGGAAAGTTTTTATTTAAAGTGTTTTTATAAGAATGGCAGGTGCAGTTGGAGGTTTGTGGAATGATTCCTCATTCAAGATGCGTTATTTACCCTTCAAAGGTTCTTGTCAACTAAATGTTGAATCTCATGGAGAAACGCCAATAGATTTTGTAAATCTCTTTATTGATGATTCATTTCTCGATTTGCTTATTTGTGGAACAAACGAATCTCTAAAAGTTAAAAATATGAATAATCCGCCTTGTAATCAAGATTACTGTTTACCAGTTGATAGAACTGAAATGAGAATATTTTTCGCTTTCATTCTTTACTCTGGCATAATAAAATTGCCACGAATTGAAGATTTTTGGAGGAATGACAGCTTTTTCAAAATTCAATATTTAACGGAAAAAATGAAAAAATTCAGGTTTCTGACACTATTAAAAAACATTTGCTCATCAAATAAAATAGATAGCACGATGTCAAAAGCAGTTGCTAATAATCTATACCAAGTAGAACCTTTGGTGTCATTTTTCAATAGAAAGATGGATATTTTTTTACCAAGCAAGCAAATATTTATAACTGAGCCAATTGTTCTTGTGAAAAATGGATTTAAATACAAAAATGAACTTCCAAGCGCCAGTTTAAAAAATAGTTTGAAATTGTTCGTTTTGGCAGACTGCTCAAAATGTATACTAAAAATTTTTATGGGCAATGGAATTGACGATCTTCAAGAAAATGAAATTTTAAAAATTAGTATTGCAATGAAACTGTTAGAAAACCATTTGGATAAAGGTCACTCATTGTATATGGACAGATACTACAGCAGTCTGGCACTATCCACTATACTGTTGGATAAATCTACTTACTCAAATGGAATAATATCGCCCGCTCAAAAACATTTTCCCAAGACGTTGGTAGCATTTGAACTACTTGAAGGACAGCTGGCAGCTAAATATTCAAATGGAATTTGTGTTTCAAAAATGAGAGTTGGTAGTGAGGAAAAATATTTCATTTCTTCAGAGTTCAATGATGAGAAGAATAAAGTCCAAACTAAAAATGGAATAAAGCTGTTGCCAAAAGTTGTTTGTAGAATAAAAGAAGGTATTTCTGCCTATACTGCTTTGCAGACAGACACTTCAGAGCTCTACCCTTTTGAAAAGCAATTTTTCAGGTGGCACAGAAAGGTGATTTTTCATATACTCCATATCATGATGATGAATAGTTATTATCTCTTCAAGCAATTTTCTGGAACAAACAATACTGATATGGATTTGTACAACTTCAGATTGCATGTAATAAAGAGCTTTATTAGCAGTGATTCGAAAATCGGCACCTCTAACACAAATTTTACAAATTTCCATAATCCAAGGAGACTAAAATCCGAAAGTGCATGCAAATTATGCTCTATGAAGAACGTTGCCAAATCTTCATATTTTTGTTGCCTTGATTGCCAAGATAAACCGTTCCTTTGCTTGGAGCCTTGTTTTAAAATGTATCATGAAAAACGCTGAACTATATACGACCCAAAGTCATTCAAATGCTATTATTTTCTTATCTTACAAACAATTGAAATAATTTTTGCTGAAAATGTAGCAAGTTTTGCAATGCAATTACTTCATGCTCATAAATTAAAATAATTTCTAAATAAATTACTGCATTGTAAATAAGAGTTTGTAGGATACGTTTTTTTATTTATCATTAATTGAAAAACTATTACTATTCAAGGATATTTTATAAATTGTTGTAAGCAACACTATTTATTTGTTATTTACATTGAACATGACATTTATATTGTGGAATCTTTCCATATTAAAATGAAATTAAAAATATTTTATCAATTCTTCATTCAATGTTCTAACCATATATGAAACCATCAATATCGTTTTTTTCAGCTTAATATTTGTGTTTATAAAATACAATTATAGTACCCTTTGAAATTAATAAAAATAGTAGAATAAGAATAGTTTTTTATTATTTCAGTGTGATCACCGAAACTAGTAATTATAATTTGTATTCTTATTCTATTATTTTAGTAATTTCAAAGGGTATTATAATTTCATTTTATAAATACAAGAAAGTAGCCCTGAGTTAAAAAAAATAATATTTGTGATCCCTTGCTTACTCAGCTATTCAAGTTTTAGACTCAATATAACAGTGCCGTACAGATTGTCTTATGTAGTCTAAGCATTGTTTCGTGGGAAGGAATTTGTAGTAATTTGTTGCAGGTTTATATACACCTGTTGGCAGAGGTTATCCTGTTTATTATTTCCATATTATCAGAATTTTTACTTGAGATTGTCACTCCAAGGTATTTGAGTTTATGAACTTGCTCAAATTCATGCTCATCTATTTTCAAGCTGTCCAGTCTTTCCTCCTCGTACCGACAGTATTATAATATAGTAGTAGTCTACTAAATACAGTTTTATAAATTCAAAGTCCCAGGTTCAAATCCCGGCCTAGGCTTGATGTTTTGGGTAAAACCTATACTAGTAGTTCTATGAACAGTATACCTCACGTAATATTCTCATCTACAAGTACCTGATTGAAACTATAGACCTTATGGAAATACAGCAATAGACTGGCTTTTCCACACATCTGTGTAATCACTTGTCAGCTTTTTTATGATGAATAATTCTATAGTCTGATTTTTACTCTAATATTGGCGTATAAAGGAGGCTCCTTTTTCCTTTTATATTATCCTTGAAATGCAAAATTTCCAAAAACCTTGTATATACGTCGACGCGCAATTAAAAAAGGAACATACCTGTCAAATTTCATGAAAATATATTACCGCGTTTTGCCGTAAATGCGCAACATATAAACATAAAAACATTTAAACATTAAGAGAAATGCCAAACCGTCGACTTGAATCTTAGACCTCACTTCGTTCGGTCAATGAATCGGTCATGGACCGTTCTTGGGAGAACAATACAAACGTAAGACCGCTGGCATAGGGTGCTGTCACATTAGCAACATTTTCGCTTCAACTTTTTGGGTGAGGAATAGAACACAAGCGTTTCCTATCTATCTGGCTCACTGTCAATCTGTGTCGACCAAAATCACAAGTGATTTTCACTCATGACAGTTGTTTGATTTCCACTAGCCTAAAGCTGCGTTTACACCAAAGTTATTAACAAAATTTTGATAACTTAATCCCTATAGATTCTATTAGATTGAAGGAAACTTGACAAACACATAATATGTTCATCATGTGTATGATAAGTTATGTTCAATCTAATAGAATCTATGAGGATTAAGTTATTAACATTTTGTTAATAACTCTGGTGTAAACGCAGCTTTAGTTGTTTTTGTTATTATTAATAAAAGCTATTTACTCTAGGTTACATTCTGTAACAAACTTTGTAACTGTTGAGTTTTGGAGGAAATAAATTTGATTTGAATTGACTAAGTTTGGGAACATGGAACAATGATTTCAGATAAAATGATAGATCAAATTTTTAGAATATAAAAATTGAGATATTTGAGTGTTTTCTAACTATCACATTCCACTTGTCTTACTGAATCTCGTATTACTTTCCTTGTCCTATTACCATAGGTAAGGAAAGTATTGCTTTCCGAAAAAAAATTAAGGTACCCCAATGTCTAAATTTCTATACGTTTCAAGGTCCCCTGAGTCCAAAAAAGTGGTTTTTGGGTATTGGTCTATATATATATATATATATATATATATATATATATATATATATATATATATATATATATATGTGTGTGTGTGTGTGTGTGTGTGTGTGTGAATGAGTGTATGTGCGTCTGTGTACACGATATCTCATCTCCCAATTAACGGAATGACTTGAAATTTGGAACGTAAGGTCCTTACACTATGAGGATCCGACCGAACAATTTCGATCAAATGCGATTCAAGATGGCGGCTAAAATGGCAAAAATGTTGTAAAAACAGGGTTTTTCGCGATTTTCTCGAAAATGGCTCCAACGATTTTGATTAAAGTTATACCTAAAATAGTCATCGATAAGCTCTATCAACAGCCACAAGTCCCATATCTGTAAAAATTTCAGGAGCTCCGCCCCATCTATGCAAAGTTTGATTTTAGATTCTCAATTACCAGGCTTCAGATACAATTTAAACAAAAAATTTCGAGTGGAAAAGATTGAGCATGAGAATCTCTACAATTAATGTTTAGTAACATTTTCACCTAAAATTAAAAATAAGCTCGAAATTCGATAAAATTGTGATTATCCAATTGCAAACTGTTGGCAACTGTTGATTCTATTAAATGATTCACTATGAAGAGATAGCAGACCTCGTGTTTCTCCAGCGTTATTGCCCTGTCACTAGCTGGCTCAAATCTTTGAATATTAGACTTGAGATGCGCGGAAACACACTAGCTTCACGTGATCAATTTTCATAACGGCAAGGAAAGTTGTGTGAGTGCGCCACACCAGATTTTTTTCCTCTCAGCTGATTTGCAACTGACAAATATTTGGGATTTTCATGCTTCACTGCACTCATCTAACAAAATAGAACAATCGCAGGTTGACAGTGTGCCGGTAGATAGTAAATGCTTGTGTCTATTCCTCATCAAACAAGTTGAAGCAAAAATTTGCAAGTCTGCTTCCGCCTTTATCTGCTGAAGTGTCTCACGTTTGTATTGTTCTCCCATCCTCATTCCATGCCCCCATTCAAGTAGGGTTTACCTGATATTTTTCTTGGGCCACTGCCGTGTTTCGGGTGGACAAGTTGAGCTTTAGTCTTTAGGTCTTGTCAGATGCCCTGAAATAGAACAGCAGTTGCGACCTCTATACTTTGACACCTGATTATTTCGAGCCAGTCAGATCACACGATACTGTTATTATAATAGTTGAAGTTTGTTGTTTTCTTTTGTTCTGAAAAGATTGTTCTATTTTGTTCTAAAAAAATAACATTCATTTTTGAAACTGTGCGCTGTTCATCTCTGTATAAATATAAACTTATAGGTAAAAGGAACAATTAGATTATTCTTGATTAGCTGAGTTTACATACTGTTATAGAGCATAATTTCTAGCGATTAAATCACTTTTTAAAAGACTTCAAAATTCTAAAAAGACAATAGACATCAAAATGTTTACCCATTGCTGTCATCAAATTAATTCTGATCAATAACAAATATGAATCTTATGCATTAAAATTATTCAAGTGTAGCGTTCCAGACTATCCTGGAAAGCGAACTTCTATACCGGTATACTTGGAATAATTTCCCAATTCTTCAAAACTCAAGAAAGGTTGCGCACACCACTGCCAATCGACGGGAGCAGAAGCATTTTAACCCGTGGTGATATGGTTGAAATCATCACCCTCCTGCGAAGTGGGCTTTTATTGCGAAAACTTGTATTTTTTTCTATTTATCATGCACAAATAATCAGATATGAAATTGTATAAATGTTTAAGTATGATCAATCATAAATTAACCATTTCAAATGCATGTTTCAGAAAATGGCTGACGAAATAGTATTAAACTACCATGATTCCATCCTTCGTAAATCTGACGTGAGAATATTGGAAGGTCCGTACTGGCTGAACGACACGGTCATCGCTTTCTATTTGGAATATCTAGAAAAGGAAAAGTATGGCGAAACAGACTTACTTCTCATTTCTCCATCTGTTACTCAATGTTTGAAGGCTAGCCATGAAAAACAGATTCCTGATTTCTTAGATCCTCTTCATGCCAAAAACAAATCATTTGTTTTTATGCCTTTCAACGATTGTATGGGTTTTGTGTCACCTGGTGGAACTCATTGGAGTCTTTTAGTGTTCAGTAAAAGTGAAAGAAAATTTTACCATTTTGATTCTTCTAGTTGTTCGGTCAGTGGGATGCAAGCCCATGAACTAGCCAGGAAACTGGAAAGCTACTTCGGTCTTACTAACGCTCAAATCAAATATATGGAATCGCTTCAACAAGATAATTCATATGACTGTGGCATCTACGTGCTATGTAACATTGAGAATATTGCCTTCCATATTCTCAAAACGGGAACTATTGAATCTGTTCAGAAACTGAAAAAAGTGAATGTTTCTTCCAAGCGGCACGAGCTTTTAGAACTTATCAATCAATTGAGTCAGAGTCATCATGATACTGAGTAACCAAATTGTGTGATTTATAATGGAAAAATCATTTACTCTCGTTGATAAGTTTAAAGTTCAGTGCTGATTAATTACCAATATTAATATCCAACCAAATAGATTACTTGAAGGAACATAATGATTTAATAATTCCAATTGAGAATTGTATTTTTGTAAATTGTATTTATGTATAAGCCTACTAATATATTAATCTGAATTTGAATTCTAATGTAGACTCTTGGTGCTCTAATATGAGGTTATTCTTGATTATTAAATAGTAATATAATTTACGTGTATACATGGACAAGAAGTACGACTTTCAGCATACTTTGATTTGCCCTACTGAGATCAAGTGATAGCAGGTTTAAGGAACAGAAACACTACTATTTCAATTACACCAATATTGAATTAATTTATTGATGAATGAGTGAAAAGCGTGTCTGTAATTCGCCATCATCATCACAGTTGTAAGCTGAATTGCATGTTTAGAGTTCGATTCCCTAGGTAAGATGGAATCTCGGTTGAATTATTTTATTGTTATTTCTCTTATCGATCAATAACTAATACTTAGGTAATATTCTCAATGCTCATTCATTTATTAAGAGATATTAGCGCAATTATTGTAAATGATTATTATTATTAATAATAAACTGACAACTTATTAATTACAACTTCTCAATGCCCTACACATCCTATAAATGCCAAAATTAATAATAGAATATCATATCAACTTATAAGAGCTCAAAATATTTTGAATAGTTCCCCTAATTCAATTTGTATTCCACAAGATTATATTACCGCCTTTTATTTCGGTATAGAGATAAGAATTTCAGCTAGAACACATCAATTGAGTTTTTAATGGGACTGAAATCTCCCACCGCAACCAAAAATTTACTGATAAATTTGATTTCCTTCTTCAGGAATTGGAATTTTTATCTTCAAACTCAATTGAAGTTTTTTTTCAGTTTCAGTATGATACTTGATAATTCATTAATTCATTCACGTCATAATGGGATCCTCATGTAACATTCACCTATTGATTTTTCAACATGAAGCCCTTGGACAAAAAAAAATAATCACTACCGTACTTGCATTGAACGGTTCCGTATTATTATTTTTATTCATAAAATTCGCATTTGAATGAAAGATACACATCGCAAATAATTTCAAGAAAAAAATTCCGGGAGAATTTTATACTGATGTGGCTCCATTGATTTATAGAATCCAAGTTCTATTTCTAACGCAGCTTTGATTTACAGTTCCACTGTAAATCAAAATGAATTGATGTGTTATTGGTAACTGGTTACATTTAGTTGTTATAAAGTACTCTACAGAAGCACATTTTGAATTCAAGCATAAATTATTCAATAAATCTACTGCAACTTATGAAAACCTCAAAGTTGAATTTTATCTGTTCAAAAGCAGAAATAAATCTGCCTCCTTACTTAGTGTTTCCATAATCTTGAAGATTCAAAACTTCTTCCAGATTTAAAACGTTACTATTTTTATATTCTTCTCAAATTCTCACAGGTTTTATTATTCAATAGGTGTTAAGTAGAGACAAGCTGTGCATGAATTTTACATGTCTAGAAAGGTCTTATTAAAAATAATGCTGTTGTTATTTTGGAACAGGTTATCAAAAGCAAAGTTTCCCAATTTTCACCGAAAATTTTATTTTAAAATTCACTGAAAATTCTCAGTGATAAGGGAATACATGTAACTAGGTCCATTGGGAATCTCATAACTTGCAAATAAAAATCCTGGTTATTTTGAAAAATAACTTGGAAAAGTTTTTTGTTTTTATGGGATAAACTAAACAAAATTGATAGAGTAATAGCTTTTCTTGTAATTTTGGTAGAATGTTTTTTTCATAAATTCTTCCCTTCAAGGGGATGTCGAATCTCTAGGGTAAGGGCCATCTTGAAAAAGGGCTTGCGAAGTAGCCTAAATGTTTCCGCAATTTTAAAATAATATTGGAAATGGATGATTGCTGGGGTTTAAAACATTATTACATGTATCAGTGAACATACATACTCTCCTGAATCATCTAATTCTAAGGAATGTAAAAATGAAGCAAGAATCTATTGGTCTTGGAATAGTAGGCTAATGAGAAGAGTTGAAATATAGAGCTTATTTTTATTTTAATAAATAGTTTTATATGTCAAGTAAATTTTTTTCTCTTATTGTTATTGTTTTTATCCTAAACCTAAATGATGAGTTTAATGGTTTAATCATTTTCGCGTCTACTTGACACTAGAGGCAAATTAGTAATTTGGTTGATTCCTTTTTGGTCACTATGGATAAGAAAGTCAAATTCAACGCTTCAGAAAAAATGTTATTCGCTTAAAAAAATATATATAGGAATCCAAGCTATTTTTTTATTTTACTGTATATTCTATATGCAATGCTTGCGGCTGTCCTGTATAGCTAAAATTCTAAGTTAATTTTAAGTTGGAAAAACACAGCTCTAGCATTATTTAATTTTCTCTCATTTCTAAAATTTTATGTGTATGAGAAAAAGGGTAATTCTTCAATGAGAGCGAGCTCTTTCCACCCACACATTTAGTAGATTTTTCACTCATAACGGTGATTATGGTACCGTGACAGAGTCTGTTGTATTTTAGTTTGGTGAGGCACATGAAATGCGTAATTACAGTAGGATTTGACCCTCCCAACAAGGCAAACATTGTAATCAGGGACGGCTAGGTGAGTGGCTGAAAGAACTAGCTATATAAAATGCAGAGTTCTATTAGAACGTATACTGCTCAGTTCAGGATGTCAATGGTGTTATTGTTTTCTAGATACGAATAGCGCCACACAATGAACTTGTAAATCTAGGTTTTCGTCTTCTGCTATGAATTGACCACACAATCAAAATTTAATCAAGATCCTTGTTGCGAAGAATAGGTCTACTTGTTTAGGATAGGACAACCTTTCTTCCCCCTCAGAAATGATTTGTTTTTATCCTTATAATATTTGCCTTGGATCCTATCGAGTACATCATAATAATTTGTTACTATAAATTTTAAGATGAAAATTAAGTTTGAATAGTAGGCCTACTTAGAACATTGGTTTGAATGTGTTATAATCTCCAATTAATAAGCAATATTAATATCCAACCAATAGATTACTTGAAGGAACATAATGATTTAATAATTCCAATTGAGAATTGTATTTTTGTAAATTGTATTTATGTATAAGCCTACTAATATATTAATCTGAATTTGAATTCTAATGTAGACTCTTGGTGCTCTAATATGAGGTTATTCTTGATTATTAAATAGTAATATAATTTACGTGTATACATGGACAAGAAGTACGACTTTCAGCATACTTTGATTTGCCCTACTGAGATCAAGTGATAGCAGGTTTAAGGAACAGAAACACTACTATTTCAATTACACCAATATTGAATTAATTTATTGATGAATGAGTGAAAAGCGTGTCTGTAATTCGCCATCATCATCACAGTTGTAAGCTGAATTGCATGTTTAGAGTTCGATTCCCTAGGTAAGATGGAATCTCGGTTGAATTATTTTATTGTTATTTCTCTTATCGATCAATAACTAATACTTAGGTAATATTCTCAATGCTCATTCATTTATTAAGAGATATTAGCGCAATTATTGTAAATGATTATTATTATTAATAATAAACTGACAACTTATTAATTACAACTTCTCAATGCCCTACACATCCTATAAATGCCAAAATTAATAATAGAATATCATATCAACTTATAAGAGCTCAAAATATTTTTGAATAGTTCCCCTACTTCAATTTGTATTCCACAAGATTATATTACCGCCTTTTATTTCGGTATAGAGATAAGAATTTCAGCTAGAACACATCAATTGAGTTTTTAATGGGACTGAAATCTCCCACCGCAACCAAAAATTTACTGATAAATTTGATTTCCTTCTTCAGGAATTGGAATTTTTATCTTCAAACTCAATTGAAGTTTTTTTTCAGTTTCAGTATGATACTTGATAATTCATTAATTCATTCACGTCATAATGGGATCCTCATGTAACATTCACCTATTGATTTTTCAACATGAAGCCCTTGGACAAAAAAAATAATCACTACCGTACTTGCATTGAACGGTTCCGTATTATTATTTTTATTCATAAAATTCGCATTTGAATGAAAGATACACATCGCAAATAATTTCAAGAAAAAAAATTCCGGGAGAATTTTATACTGATGTGGCTCCATTGATTTATAGAATCCAAGTTCTATTTCTAACGCAGCTTTGATTTACAGTTCTACTGTAAATCAAAATGAATTGATGTGTTATTGGTAACTGGTTACATTTAGTTGTTATAAAGTACTCTACAGAAGCACATTTTGAATTCAAGCATAAATTATTCAATAAATCTACTGCAACTTATGAAAACCTCAAAGTTGAATTTTATCTGTTCAAAAGCAGAAATAAATCTGCCTCCTTACTTAGTGTTTCCATAATCTTGAAGATTCAAAACTTCTTCCAGATTTAAAACGTTACTATTTTTATATTCTTCTCAATTCTCACAGGTTTTATTATTCAATAGGTGTTAAGTAGAGACAAGCTGTGCATGAATTTTACATGTCTAGAAAGGTCTTATTAAAAATAATGCTGTTGTTATTTTGGAACAGGTTATCAAAAGCAAAGTTTCCCAATTTTCACCGAAAATTTTATTTTAAAATTCACTGAAAATTCTCAGTGATAAGGGAATACATGTAACTAGGTCCATTGGGAATCTCATAACTTGCAAATAAAAATCCTGGTTATTTTGAAAAATAACTTGGAAAAGTTTTTGTTTTTATGGGATAAACTAAACAAAATTGATAGAGTAATAGCTTTTCTTGTAATTTTGGTAGAATGTTTCTTTCATAAATTCTTCCCTTCAAGGGGATGTCGAATCTCTAGGGTAAGGGCCATCTTGAAAAAGGGCTTGCGAAGTAGCCTAAATGTTTCCGCAATTTTAAAATAATATTGGAAATGGATGATTGCTGGGGTTTAAAAGATTATTACATGAATCAGTGAACATACATACTCTCCTGAATCATCTAATTCTAAGGAATGTAAAAATGAAGCAAGAATCTATTGGTCTTGGAACAGTAGGCTAATGAGAAGAGTTGAAATATAGAGCTTATTTTTATTTTAATAAATAGTTTTATATGTCAAGTAAATTTTTTTCTCTTATTGTTATTGTTTTTATCCTAAACCTAAATGATGAGTTTAATGGTTTAATCATTTTCGCGTCTACTTGACACTAGAGGCAAATTAGTAATTTGGTTGATTCCTTTTTGGTCACTATGGATAAGAAAGTCAAATTTAACGCTTCAGAAAAAATGTTATTCGCTTAAAAAAATATATATAGGAATCCAAGCTATTTTTTTATTTTACTGTATATTAATTCTATATGCAATGCTTGCGGCTGTCCTGTATAGCTAAAATTCTAAGTTAATTTTAAGTTGGAAAAACACAGCTCTAGCATTATTTAATTTTCTCTCATTTCTAAAATTTTATGTGTATGAGAAAAAGGGTAATTCTTCAATGAGAGCGAGCTCTTTCCACCCACACATTTAGTAGATTTTTCACTCATAACGGTGATTATGGTACCGTGACAGAGTCTGTTGTATTTTAGTTTGGTGAGGCACATGAAATGCGTAATTACAGTAGGATTTGACCCTCCCAACAAGGCAAACATTGTAATCAGGGACGGCTAGGTGAGTGGCTGAAAGAACTAGCTATATAAAATGCAGAGTTCTATTAGAACGTATACTGCTCAGTTCAGAATAGACCAAGGACAAATTGGATGTCAATGGTGTTATTGTTTTCTAGATACGAATAGCGCCACACAATGAACTTGTAAATCTAGGTTTTCGTCTTCTGCTATGAATTGACCACACAATCAAAATTTAATCAAGATCCTTGTTGCGAAGAATAGGTCTACTTGTTTAGGATAGGACAACCTTTCTTCCCCCTCAGAAATGATTTGTTTTTATCCTTATAATATTTGCCTTGGATCCTATCGAGTACATCATAATAAATTTGTTACTATAAATTTTAAGATGAAAATTAAGTTTGAATAGTAGGCCTACTTAGAACATTGGTTTGAATGTGTTATAATCTCCAATTAATAAGCAATAATAATTTTTGAAAATATCTTTACGAGTTCGAAAAATGAAAGATTTTGATTAAGTAACATAAATGAATAAATTATATTCAAACTTAGCAATTGTTTCGTTAGAAAACAAGTACCTACATACAATATTTACAAGTAGGCACAATATGATGTTATCTTATATGATATTCTAAAATATTATTTGAGTACATATTTTGAGGTTCCTATCTTTTACCATCATCATAGATAAATAAGAGTATCACTGATATCCATTACTGACACAGAACATTATTTGCTCTAAAAATGCATTATCATACCCCTCTCATTCTATTAGATATCTTTGGAGAACTATCGGCGGTTACTTTTGTCATTCTTTCTCTGTAGGATTCTCTCTTTTTCTCAGATTGATCAAATCACGACTCATTTTGAAGCACCTTATCTCTTTTTCTGACAAATAACTCTTCAAATTCCCTCCGTCATTACATCACACCGCATAAAAGTAATTGTCTCAATAATCAGTAGTTAGTCATCTCTGTAGTTTCCAACGCTTCGCAACTAGTAAGTAACAGCATTGCTATATTATTTCCTCGTACAAGAAATTCTTAGTTGTCATGTCCGTGAATAATCTACGGTTAGCTTAAAATAGTACATTAGTGTCTATGATATTCATACTGTATATCAATAAATTATGTGATATCAATAAATAATGTGACAATGGCATTTAAAAAGTGATCTCCATTTCAGTGTTTCTCTATTTATTTGTATTCATGTTATTCATTTAGTACAATAATCAATACACATGTTCACACACGGAAAAAAATCATAAATATATAGGTTCATTTTGTCTAATGTGTAAAGAACATTGATGCAAATACAGCAGGGAAGTCTGGAGGCTCATTTTAAAGAATAATCATCGACCCAAATTAACTGACATAATCAAAGTTTTGAAAAAGAAGAATCCAAATTTGTAGTACTATTGCATAGTCGATTAGGGGTTTCAGTTTCAATTTTACACAGATTAACATTAGAAGAAGCATACAGGTCACTGGCGTGTTTTCTCTATTGATCTATTATTGATCAAGTTAGTCGCTCAACGTTTATTTGTAATTGCAGGATTATGTACGTTATTCAACCAAAGTTTTTAGGTATGTAGATAAGATTGAAAGTGTAGTTGAGAAAACATATAAAAGAATGCTTATTTCCTTCTAATGCTTGATTATCCTTCCCATTTTTATAGTTTATCATAATAGTCAAGCGCTTATTAATCAACAAAATCACATAGTGGAAGTGTGCATATCCTATTATATTAAGCGAGCAAATTCTGTATATGGTATATTTATTTATTTCGTTATATATTTATTTATTTGGGTATTTATTTATGTCCAATGAATCTCGAAAACGGCTCTAACGATTTTCACAAAATTTGGAACATAGTTGGTTTATGATATAAAAATTTGATTGCACTAGGTCTCATCCCTGAGAAAACTCGCTGAAGGACATGAAAAGGATAATAATTATTCATCTTTGGAAAAACAGATGATAATTTCGTCGTCTGACGATAACGGAAGGTGCGAGTGCCCAAAGACCTGAAAGATGCAGTTTATATTCATTTGTACCTATGTAACCAAACCTGATTATGTTGAAACCAAAATTCTCTTTTAAAAGATCCATTGTGATAACTTTCATCAATGATTATATTATTCCTCATTATCAGAAAATATTAATTCCTTCAGCAAAAGTAAGAAATTGTGATATTAAATTATTAGACTAGGTATAAAGAATAGCACATTTTCAGCTCTTATGGGGTAAACTATATAAGTGGAATAGACGCTCCTCATGAGAGACCATGCATTTTTGAAGAAGCGCGAAATAAATTCAGCGCCTAATCACCCGTATAGTTGGGTCTGTCAACTGGTTAGCCAGATTGAAAGCAGAGGAAAGTTGAGGGGAATGAGTTATTAAATTGCATGTTCAGGAATAGTTACGTTTTATCATATTTCTTTTCCTTTCATATTGTCTTAGAAATGCCAAATTCAATAAAACCTTACACATACATTGACGCGCAATTTTAAAAGGAACACTCCTTTCAAATTTCATGAAAATCTTTTACCGCATTTGACCGAAACGCATGACTTACATACAGACAAGAGCAAATCTATCCCAGTTAAAACGTTAACCTAATCCCGCTGGTCAATAATAAATCATTGTAATTGATTAATAATAACAATAATTCATTGTAATTGTGATTTGATGTAACGAAAATTCATAAAAAATAATATTTAGGGTAGTTCTTGAAATTTCGTGCTCAATGAATTAAAATCTGTTATCTCTGAACAACAAACATTTTCAATTAAAGAACAGGAAAGTTGTAGAGTGGGACTAAATATATGATTCACAATTTTACTGTACTTGAAATTTCAAGATAGTGTGAAGCTTTAGAGTACCTAGGTGTCAAGGTGTCAGTTTAAACGTCATAATTCCTTTTTGTATTTTTATCAGTTGACACCACCTACATCACTAGCACTATACCACCAGAGCACTACGGTATTCATAATACCGTAATCAAAACAAATATTGTGAGCAACTTTTTCTTGCACGGTCTATTATTTTTATATAGTTATAGTTGTTGGTAGAAGATTCTTTTTTATCCAGCTTTTTTGAAATAATCAATTTTTGACCAAAATATCAATTTATTATACTGAATTGTGATTTTATTGTTTTATAAATAACTCCTTCAAGAATTTTTTTTTGATATTATTACAATTATATTCTGTAAAGCCTTTTCTACACTATCTAATCTTTTAACAATCTTCAAAAATAATTAATCTTTGATAACTCTATATAGAGTCCTAAAACTAAGGCACTTATCAAATCTAATGAACCATTAAACTTACAGCAAAGAAAACTTGAACAAGATTTTTTATAATAGAAGATTGTTCTATTTTAAAATGATGCCTTTAGGTAGATGGTCTATATAAGATTTTTATAAGTGTCCTAGAAACCGGATAAAAACAATTGAAAGTACAACAGAGAACTGTTGAAGAGAGAGAGAGATATTTTAAAGATTTATTTGATAAATAATTGATATAATAATGTATGATTGAGGCCATCTTCTTGTAAAAAAAACTAAGAAATGTAATGCAATAATAATTTACAATGGAATAGTCGAAAGCTCTAGTTACACAGTGATTTTTATTTTTGTGCTCTTAAGTGCATCTTTTGGTAGGTTTAATCAGCTGTTTGATTTAGATTTTATTTTAGTATGTAGTTTAGTTTAATGAAAGCTGCATTAGATTAATTTACTTATCCGCTATTTGTGAAACATTTCAGGAAGAAATGAAACATTTTTCAAAAGTATTTTGGCTGTTGCCGTTCTGTCAAGCTTCTATGGAAATGCTTTTGGCCAATCAATAGGCTATGGCAGCTGTCCAAATGTGAAAGCACTAGAATACTTTGAACCGGAAAAGGTGAGCGCTACAAAATGCTTTCAATAAAACGTTTTTTTCTATTATTGGAGCTTTTACTTAACTACATTATAAGCTTTTCTTTGGGATGTAAATGTCAGTTTTACCAGGACCTCCTATATCAAATCAAATAATTTATTGTTAAAAAACATTGGAAATGTTACATCAACGTCAAGATATCATGTCCTAAATATATAGGTACTTTATAGGAAGTCCTGGTTTTACCCGTGCTATTTACTAGTAGCTCTGTGAACAGTAGACCTCGCGCTCAGTAAGTTACATTGACCTGTTGTTATGTTTTCTCAAAAATAAATAAATAATTTATCAATTAAAAATGTTTAGAAAAATCCTAAATAAACATAGAGCTTTCTGTCCTATCGTACCGTGACGTGTCGTCCCGGAATGTGAGTGTGAGCACTGTTATCAGGTCTGGCTGCAACTGTCTACAACGTTGATGGAAAGATACATTTTCAAGATGTTCTATGTTTTTGAACGGGTATTATTATAGTCAACTGTCTACTGACGTTGATGGAAAGATACATTTTTAAAATGTTCGATGTTTTTGAACGGGTAGTATTATTGACCGAGCGAAGTGAGGTCTAAGATTCAAGTCGACGGTTTGGCATTTCTCTTAATGTTTAAATGTTTATATGTTGCGCATTTACGGCGAAACGCGGTAATAGATTTTCATGAAATTTGACAGGTATGTTCCTTTTTTAATTGCGCGTCGACGTATATACAAGGTTTTTGGAAATTTTGCATTTCCTTGAAATGCAATAAAAGGAAAAAGGAGCCTCCTTTATACGCCAATATTAGAGTAAAAATCAGACTATAGAATTATTCATCATAAAACAGCTGACAAGTGATTACACAGATGTGTGGAGAAGCCAGTCTATTGCTGTATTTCTATAAGGTCTATATAGTTTCAATCAGGTACTTATGGATGAGAATACTGCGTGAGGTCTACTGTTCACAGAACTACTAGTAGTCCACTAGACGGCTGATTTATGATGAATAATTCTATAGTCTGATTTTTACGATAATAATAATAATATCGAGTGACCTGGCTGGCTCAGGTCTGGTGTCAGAGTTTTCAGGTCGCAACTGATCAATTTCAGGGCCTCTGACATGACCTAACGACTGCTTTTTAGGCAGCCGTTTTACGATAATATTTTTACGATAATATTGGCATATTATGAGGGAGGCTCCTTTTTCCTTTTATATTATCCTTGAAATGCAAAATTCCCAAAAAACCTTGTATATACGTCGACGCGCAATTTAAAAAGGAACATACGTCTGAAAAATTTCATGAAAATCTATTACCGCGTTTCGCCGTAAATGCACAACATATAAACATTTAAACATTGAGAGAAATGCCATACCGTCGACTTGAATCTTAGACCTCACTTCGCTTGGTCAACTAGCATAATCACTATAAGGTAAAAATTGCATAATTTTGTGTCAATTGATTTACAACGATTTACATTTATTGCATCATTCACATTACTTTATTTCCAACTTTGTATTGAAAAATGATTTTTCCCTGTATGCGGACGTGACCTCTCTCATAAGGTCATTTGCATGCAGTAATGACTTGTTTCTGAATAATGTACTACTTATTATTATATACATCTTATTAAAATTGTCAATTTTTCTTGAGCTGTTGCTCATTATTATTCTATTGTAGCTTCAGTAGAGAAGTCTATTGATGCTTTTTTTCACTGTATTTTTCAAAGGAGTGTATTAATTATTTGCTTGCTATTTTTTATAATAATATTTTATTGTACAATAGATGATTGCTTATTGCTGCTGTTACTCTTTTATTTTTCACTTGTGTTGTACATTTTTACGCAGAAATTAAGTAAAATGTATTATTTTATTCTTAAAATTTGTTGTCAAATAAAAGATGAAAAAAATTGCGTAACTATTTATATTTACTTCCCATATTCTTACAACATTTTTACCATTACATAAGAGCTCAATGATGTATTAATTCAATTGGAGGCTACAATATATTTCCTTAATCAAACCAATTAATTTGTGGGAATAAGGAATTTATAGAAGGAAGTCCTTACGCCTCATTTTACTGTTATTTCCACAATAACAATCATTTTGCGCTTTCAATGCAACATCCCTATATCCTCCCCGTGTTAAATGTGACCTAATTGACGAATCTAATTGAAGAAAAATTCCGACACGGACGCTCCCAATTTTTTTGAAATCCCCTCCACCTACGAATGTGCATCTACTAGTATGCATCTATACTATGCCACAGAACACGCTTCTCAATTTTTCTCTATTTGAGATTAGTAATAGCAATTAATTATTTTTTACACTAGAAACAGAAATAATAATGTTGTGGAATTTCTCCATATTAAGATTAAATGAAAGAGATGTTGTCAGTTCTAGATAATTCCACATCTCTTTAATTTCACATTAATTTATTGATGTCATTTTTTTCATTTTAGTACGTTGGTAGATGGTACGAGAATGAACGAATCATCAACACCTTCCAATTGGGCGGATCATGTGTTACTGCCGATTATACTGCTGAGAAAGATAGCTATGGCGAACCCACTGGAAACATACTTGTGACAAATTCAATGACTAATTGGTAAGATGAATTCTCAACTTTCCAACTACAGTACAACCAACCTTACTTCCCAATACAGTACAACCATTAAACGATTTTTATTATAAGAGTTTAAGAGTTATACCAATTGAGCATTGAGCAACTTTATATATATTCTCCCAATTCTTAAATGGCCCCATCATTTCTTTTTTCAATGGAGAAAATGATCATATTCATATATATGAGTAGAATCCATATGATTTTATTGACGAGTATTCTCGTCTTATCAAACAACACTTCTTACAGTAAACCGTACATATATATATTAAATACTATACATATACATACTTTACCATTTGTTAAAGAATGTCCAAATTTTGTGATAGAAATGAAAAAACTTTGCTTCAATGAAAGAAGATTCAGGAGTATTATTATATTTTTCCTTTCGTCAGAATAAATCAGAAACCATCCAGTTGAAATAATAACGTAAAACTTATAATGGACAAAGTTATCAGAGTATCAAAGTGATAATGGGCACATAGTTATCAGATTGTCTCAATTGTTATAGAATCACCTAGTTTTTATAAGTTAACATAAATTATTATTAGAATTACATTATCAAATCAGCATTAGTTTTTATGTACAATAAGCTGAGTTTATTGTTGATTATTTCTGTTATTCAGGCGTGGGTCAAAAAAATCAATAAGTGGTACGGCTGTGCCTTTGGACAAGTCAACCTCTGATGCAAAATATGTTGTCATCTTCCAAGGTAGGTAATAGAAGTGAAAAATTCATTAAAATCTTCTCTCATCTATTAAAATAAAAACTAACATTTCTAAGATGAATTGATTGTTATAAACTTATAATATTATGAAAATTATTGCAATATTTTTATTCTTGTCGTTGGTCTTCTTAAAACAAAACTACGGTACCGGGTAATTGAATCTAGTCCAGTCACTATATGTATTTGTGCATGCAATTTATATTGTAGTTCTGATTTTTTAATATATTATTTGGGTACATAAGAGAAGTCCAGAACCAATTTCTTCATGCAAAATGTCCTTGTGCTAGATACAGGTGGCCCAAAAACCTCGTATTTTCGGCTCATTTTCCAGTTTTCAGCTATTTCTGCCAAATCACGTAATCGGACAGAAAAATTTGCTCTTGCCTTTTTTAGATTATAAAATAATCTAAATAAAATGAGGTCATTTGGAACTCTCTATCTCCAACGAGTACTGAGATATGATTTTTCAAAAATGAGTGAAATTTGAAGAAAAAAACAATTTTGATGAATTAAAGTTTTTGATCAACAATATCTTTCGATTGTTACCATTTGGATGACTGTATATTTCAAAATCCCCTCAGGGCGTATTTTTGTGCTCTACAATCTGAGATCAAATAGAGCGCTCTATTTCATATAGATTTCAAGGTACACCTGACAACAATGCTCCTTGTATTGTGAAAAACACCCAATTTTCAGCTTCAACCATCATCATCAACTACATTGTCCTCTCATTGATATATTGATATTTCGCACAATGACATAAGTTCATGAGATTATGTTCTATGAGAATCACCCGTTAGATGCACTTCATTTCAGTATTTTCTAGTGGAGAGGCGCGCTTAAGGACACCTCAGGGATCAAAATTTCAAACACTTATAACTTTTGACACAATGCTCAGATTTCATCGTACTACACTTCATTCTTCTCGGCTCGTCAAGGCGGTCCAAAATCATGCATCATATGATATTTACTTATATATAAATATGTTAATATTTATTTACTTATTAATCAAATTCTGCTGAAAAATGGAAAATTTACTGTTGAATGTACTTGATCAAGAGTTTCTAAAACGAATCTGATACATCATAGAAACTTACGATTGATTCCAAATTGTAGATAAATTCATCCTCTACTAGCTCAGTTGCCTAAAATCCATCTTGAATCACTTATGAGAAAAATATCTACAATTTTCGGATTTTTTTTCAACAATCAAATCTCACTTCACGAACATATTTTTTCATGAATCGTTTATAGCAGATGAAAGAGAAAATTCTATTGTACATTTCAAGATCAAATAATAATTTTCATAGTAAGGGGTTACCGAGATACATAGCTTTGAATATAGAAATTGACTATTTTTTGTGTATTGGAATATGGGCTTAAGTTAATACACTCAACAATAAATTTCCCATTTTTCGACAAGCACATCCCCTTTTTATGTCTATATTGACAGGTCTAATCCTAATATATGTCAAAAATAGCGAAGGTGTACTAAACCTTTACTCATGAGAGAATCAAGAAAGACTATTTATTTAGCATTTAGAATTTTTAAGATATAAATGTTCAAAGTGCAACAGGCAAAATTATAGATTACCGTATATTTTTTATACTTTGTATTATATTCATTGAATGAATATATTTTCTCACAGGTAAGAATATTTTTACCTTTTGGATCTGTAATATAATAAAAGGAAAGAATTGGCTTATACACGTACACGGGATAGGAAATTCACGAATGACACATCATCACGTCTGAACTATTGAACTGATTAAATTAAAATTTGGCATATAGATTCTTAATTTACCGAGGATGGTTATAGGCTTATTTTAAATTCTTAAAAATATTTAAATCTTTAAAAAGATTTCAGTAGGTCAAGTCTCCAGTTTTTCAAGTTTTTAATTAGATCGTTGCTGAGCACGGGCTACCTGCTAGTATCTAATAAGACAACTTATCTTTAAGTCAAAAAATCTATACTTTGTATTTGAATTCATCAAAATCGTAAGAGTTTATTATTCACAAATTTAACTTTTTCATTTTCTTGTTAATAACGTAACAAACCATCATTATGTATATCATGATTTTAATTTTTATCATCTTAAAAAACAAAATTAGACTGTAAACTGTATGGGATTAATAAAATTGTTATATATTTTTCAGGTGTTCCCACAAACGGATCTTACTGGGTAGTGGACACAGATTATGATAGTTACAGTGTTGTTTACTCATGCACATCATTTTGGGGACTATTCAATCTTAGTAAGTTTTCAATTAAATACAGTTCCATTAGAATTATTTATGTATTCAGCCGTTTACAAGTTGAGAAGTTAATCTATTCAGAATCTGATACTTCTCCTCCTATACTCTCTTCAAATATGTTCTATCTATTAATATCAGTTCATCTTACGTTTTTATTGATAATATTTTATCAATAAATTGGTACTTGACTCAATAACCTATACCAATACACAATAATAACTTGACACAATAACCTATTACTTTGTGTAGAAATTATCGGCAAAATGAGCAAATTTAATTATAAACTATTACAGAGAGAAAAAACTTTATGTTTTTGTAAATTTACAATGAATTCAAGATGGAAAACAGTACACAGAAGGGTAACAATATTTCTTCATTCTGACTCCATGTACTGTAATGCGTTCAAAATATAGAAGTTGTTTTCATTTAAGGTATAGCAAGGATGATCTTAATTTGAGTGTGGACGTTGAAAATGTTGAAATGAAAAATATTTGGTGGTTATTTGATAAAATGATTGTATAATAGTAAATATTATAAATAAATCATTTCAAAAATATAGTATTTGGCTTTTACAAGAAGTATTCCTCCAATTGGTAATGTTTAAAATTATCATGAATATGATAATTATATATTTTCTCCTGTGAATAAGTATTTTTCCAGTATAATTTATCCAGGCCCCCGATAAGAATAGATGATACAATATCAATCTATAAATCTGTACAAATCACGTTTGTAAATCTCTTTCATACTGAATCAAAAATAATAACCCAGCTACATCATTTTCAATGGAATTACATATTTCTGTAATATTATTTTGTGAATGTTTTTATTTCAGAGTTTTTGTGGTTGTTAACAAGAGTCCCAGAACCAACGCAGGATGTTCAACAAAAAATGAGTTCAGTTCTAAAAAGCAATGGTTTATCCAGCTATCTACTCTCGAAGACCAATCAGAAAAACTGTCAATACACATAATGAGCTAATAATTTATATTTGTTACAAGTTTCACCATAGTTCTTAAGATCATGTTCTATTACTTTTCAAGTTGTAAATTGAAATAAAAACTAAAATGTGTAATATCCATAATGTGTTATCTTTTAGACTTCTTATAATGTTAGACTTCTGATAATCAACTCTTAGTCGGTTATTGGATCTGAAAAAAATACTTCTATATGATGATATCTACTGAAAAGTAATTATATTTTATTATAGATTGTATTATTTGTGGTTTGAAAATGTTTATATTGTTACAAAGGCAATAAGAAGTGAATGGCGTAGCCTTCGGAATAATTTCAAGCTTGTCTCTAATTCAGGCACTAATAAAAGCTGAAGTAAAAAATAGATGTAGACTATGATCAAAATACTGAAGCAAAATAATAGAAACTCACTTTTGATTAGTGATTCTTCATCAATTCAAATATATTTTTCCCCAAGTCACGCTTCACTTTTTATTCGTCAGGCCACAGCTCATTTCAAACCATCTAATATATTTTTATGACTATATAACTTTCCAAATTTTCCCCTTCATTAGGTAGGCTACTTCAATGTCACATGAAATCTAATGTCTTGAAACTCAGAAAGCGTGCCGTAGTTGGTCTCTCACATAAATATTAACGTACCTATAAGTTGTAAGTAGAATAATTTTTAGCATTATTGTTCAGATGATTTATTTTTTCCAAAAATAACCTTTTTTATATGTAAGTACCATAATATTAATAAATAATTACCAGAAAAACTTAAAAGTGATAGAGATTAACATTTATTGGAGATTATGTAAAATTGTTCTACTAATCTGTAGAATGGTATTCCGGAATGTCATCAATATTGTGACTAAGATGTCACTTCATTCTATTGTCATTACGGTATCGTATCAATAATAACTTTAAATATTATCAATCAGACGTTACAACTGGAACAATGAAGAAAGGAAGAAAGAAAATATTCATGATTAACTGGAACAATGACATCATCATTAGTACGTAGGTGAATTACAGCCCACTATTTCTGGGTTTAATACTTTATTATTTCAGAAGCATCAAATAATTCTAGTATTTCAAAAGAGACAACTCTTCAATTTTGATACGTACTCATCATAACTTGAAGAATAAAAAAAACATTAGTTCTTCAAATCTCATTGCTTAATGAATTCAAATCTGTTATCTCTAAACTACAAACATTCCCAATTAAACACTGAACTTGGAAGTGGAACTGAAAATTATGCCGCATTTGAAATTTCTAGATAGTGTGAAGCTTTGGAGTAGGCCTCGGTAGTGCATTAAAAATGAAACATCATGAGTCATAATATTAGTGTTTTTATCAGTGTTGAAACCTCCTACGCTACGGTAGCACTAATTTACCACCATCGAGCACATGTCATATACCCTAACAATAAACACTTTGCTCTTAAGCAAATTCCAGCTCTCAAAAGCTTCTTATTAAACTGTTCATTTATTTTTAAAAGTCAGTTATTCCTAGAAAATTTTGTAGTAAGATCCAGATTTTGTGAATTCATTAGTTCCATTCTATACCGGGGTATTGTGAACATGTGAACTAAATTGTTCCATAAAGATTTTTGCTCTTATGATATAAATTGAAATATTCATATCCTTTTCTACACAATCCAATCGTTAAGCAACGAATTTATCAAAGAAAGAATTGCGATATAATGTCTTGTTCAATATTTGAAGTAAGACTACTTATAAAGTTTTGAAATCATCTCTCCAATTTGATAATAACTCGATTAAGTAAGGCACAATTAAAAAATCAAACGAATTCTTATTTTTTTCTATATTTAATAGGCTATTTTATATAAAATTACACAATATAATATGGTGTAGCTGAGGCTACCTTCTTGTCGAAATTTAAGAATCTAATCTAATTCAGAATTGAATAATCAACAGCTCTGGTTTTTGCATAGTAGGAAATTTTTGTTCGTGTTCTTATATGGGTATCTGTCCATCATAAGCATTAAGATTTAGGAAACTGCAATATTCTATTCATCTGTCACCTCTTACTATGAAATATTTCAGGAAGCGATGATGCATTATGTGAAAGTATTTATGGCTATTGCCGTCATGTCAAGTATTCATGAAAATGCTTTTGGCCAATCATTAGGCTATGGCAGCTGTCCAAATGTGGACGCGCTAGGACACTTCGAACCGGAAAAGGTGAGCTCTAAAAAATGTGTGAGCAATTAGCTTATTTTGTTTTAAAATATTAGGTAACAATAAATAATAATATCAGCATGTTGGTTTATAGCTATGAAATTGTGGAGTAGGCTACTTATAGAGAGAGGGAATGAAGTCATGAAGATGCACTCAAGTAATTATCGTTATTCACAGTATTTACAGGAAAAATTTATTGATCTAATATTTCATTACAATTTTATTGTCTTCATTCGCATTGATCAGCGGTGTAGGTACACTATATAGGCCTACACTTTTCAATTTAGAATAGTGGAAAAGTGCTTCTCCAATATTTTTTGGTATTTGATATTGAGTAAATAATGGCATTGATATGAGTTTGACGTTTCGGTTTTGAATATGCATGAATGTGTAGAAACGTTCTAATGGAAAACAACTATTGTATCTGAATAGCATGCCACTACTATATACGGTACCATAAGAACACTTTTTTATATTTTTGCTGAGGAAATTAGCATTATAAATTATTTATGAATTGTTTTCATTCTATGCTTTTCAGTACACTGGTAGATGGTATGAGATTGAACGAGTCATCAGCACGTTTCATCCGTGCGGATCGTGTGTTACTGCCGATTATGATGCTGAGAAAGATAGCAGTGGCAAACCCACTGGAAACATACTTGTCACAGAAACAATGACTAATTGGTAAGAAAAGTAGTCAACTTCCCAACCACAATCAACCTTATTTCCCAAATACAACCTTAAATCGATGAGTGATTCTAAATCAATTGAGTATTGAGCGACTTGCCAATCTCCCGAGCAATTTCCTTTTACAACCTTCACTTCGGTTAAATGTTATATTATCCCAATTCTGAAATAACTCCACCATTACTCATTCATTTTTGAATAAATTGAAAAAACGTGAAGATAGATTCGAAATTTATTGATTTGAAAATTATTTATTACAAAGTTTGTCCAAACATTCTGATGAAGAATGCTACAAAATGAAAGAGAATTAAGAAGCAGTAGGCTATTACTTTTCCTAAATGAAACAAATCCAGTAAATAAAGGTCTCCTCGACATGTTTTTGATTTATGTGAAAAACTCAACGGATTTAGAATGCTTAATACCTGTCTGATTTCTGACATTACATATTTACTTGCATATGTACGATCCACTTGGGCATCTTTATTTATCCACTCGGATTAAGAGCAAAAAATATTATAGAAGGATTATTAGCTTTTTATTTGTGAAAAATTCTGGAATCGATGAATTATTTATTGTAAAAATGTACAACGATTAATTGTAATAGTTATCAGAATTTATCAGTAATCAATGATATTCATAAATATTATTTAACCTACTATTTAAGATATTTTTTTTTCAAAAAAAGGTGCGTATCCTATCTCTCTATCACCCGTATCCATGTAATCTGCAAGCAATACACTTTGACGCATATAGAACTGTTTATATTATGTTCCCATGATATTTGTTATTGCTGTGTACGGTACATTTTCGTCGAGTATGTGTCTTATTCAAATATACTGATCTCATGTTTATGCTTTCATGGAGGAAAAATATTATTATTTATTAATAATTTTAAAATGTAATTGTTATAAAACCAGTTTAATATAATCTATAAGATTGAAACGTGATTGTTTTTCATGAGATTGTACTGATACCGTATGTAATCGAGCCAGCACTGAATCTTTACTATCTTATCCCAAATAAATATGTACTTTATTATAAACGTTATTATAGTGCTGGAATAAAACTAATAAACTTGGAACTTTACGATTTTTTATAATCTAACAATGATTTTTTCAAAACAATACTGTATTATTATCATCATCACAAAGTTATCACATTGTCATAAAAAGTTTAATATGGCCATTAAATTACTTTATTTATTGAGAGATCAAATTTCAATTATCAAAATATTAGCATTCTTAAATTTATGTACAAAAAGTTAGCCTGTTATTAATTACATTTCTGTTATTGATCGAAGGCTTGGGTACATTAAATCAAAAAGCGGCAGGGCTGTGCCATTGGACAAGTCAACCACAGATGCAAAATATGTTGTCTCCTTTCAAGGTAAAATAAATTTTAGAAACTCATTAAAATTCTCTCCCATCTACAATACACAAATAACATTTCTGCGACGAGACTATCTTATCTTCTATAGGCCTAGTGAGATTCACATTATAAGGTCAGTGGCGAGATGATAGGAATGAATTGTGGCGAATTTTTTGTTTCTATCACCTTCATAGTTAGATTTAAGTTATTTCAGTTGCATATACAGTAGCATAATCTATAATAACCCAATATTAATTGTGTATTTCTGTTGATAATGATTAATATATCAAATATCTTTTATTCATAGTTAGATTTAAGTTATCCCAGTCGCATATACAATAGAATAATCTATAATAATCCAATATTAATAAATTGTGTATTTCTGTTGATAATGATTAATACCTCAAATATCTTTTATTCGTCAATAAAATATATTTTTCATGATTTTATAATATAAAAATATATTTGGTTAATTAATTATTCCATCACAGCGTACAAACGATTTGGCAACGGTGTGTAGCTAGAAAAGGATTGAGTTATTTGCTTTGTCTAATGACAGACACGGATAGCTAACCAAAATTTTGATCAGGTGTTGATAACATGAATCTCATATCTCACCATATCTATACTACAGTAAATATGAAGAAAGCTTTGGAGATAAGCATGCTCCAAATACAAAATACATTATGATTGTCGCATCATGGGATCCTTATAACTAACCGAACTGATTAACTTTGAAATTCTGTGCAAGGCTTATGGTGATTGGTAGTAGGCCTTTTTCAATTTAATCAATCAAGTTGATAATAATTGAAACGAATTTTTCTCATTCATCTATGACTGTAAAGAAAAGAGTCTTATTAAATTGTCACCTCTTCCAATAAATTGGTGGCGCCGTGCCTAAATACGAGACTAGAAATGAATAAGGTTTCCGGTTTGATCCCAGTCGTAATCAATATTTTTAAAGATGTTCAATATGCATGAGAAAGATATAAATTATATATGTCGTGCACATTATATTCAGCGAATAATATATTTTCTCATCTATACTACCCTTTTTGATATATCCAATGTACCTAGAATTCCAGGTACATTACTCTCGATATATCTAATAAACATGGATTACACTCTTCTTCAGTTCATCAAATTCTTTTAATCTGTTAACAATGCTTTCAAGAGAAGAGACGTATCTGTAAAAATATTTTATTAATTACAAAACCATTTTTTTCATTTTCTTGTTAATAACGCATTAAACAATCAACTTTGTTGTGTATTATTAAATTAATTTTTATCGTCATAAAAAATCAGGTTAAATGGGTTTGATAGAATATGTTATGTATTTTTTCAGGTGCTTCCTCAAACAGTTCTTATTGGGTACTGAACACAGATTATAGCACGTACAGTGTTGTCTACTCATGCACTTCAGTGTGGGGTCTTTATAATCTCAGTAAGTTTTAAAATAAATACAGTGTTCTATTTGATTCATTTATGTATTCATCCATTTACAAAAGTCATTATGTATTTCAGAATCTTTCCTAATACATACTCACATTTAATAAGGCCATTTTACTTTTTTCTACTAACTAGAATCTTAACAATCAAATAATGCCTTGGAAATATATTTTGTGGAGCAATTTATTGCTTTCCGAGAGAATGAGCAAATTTTGTTATATAAACTATCACATAGATAGAAAATTTGCTAATTTACAATGAATTTAGCTGGATTAAAGATTTTCTTATTTTTACTCCACTTATTGTCATTGTATATGACATCCATCCAATATGATAAGGTTCTTCCTCAATTGAATTACTTTCTACAATAAATTCGTTTTTACTTTCACCGACTTCTTTTTTGTTTTCAGAGTATTTGTGGTTGCTAGCAAGAGACCCAGAACCCTCGCTGTATGTTCAACAGAAAATGCAATCAGTTCTTCAAAGCAAGGGTTTATCCAGTTATCTACTCTTCAAGACCAACCAGAAAAACTGCCAATACACATGAGCTCATATAATTTATATGTCTCATATTTGCACGTTCTACGACCATGGATCTTAAGATCATGTTCTATTATTTTTCAAGTTGTAAACTGAAATAAAAACTAAAACTTGTAATGACCATAATGTGTTTATCTTTTAGACTTCTAATAATGTTAGACTTCTGCATAATCCAACTCATTTTTGATTATTGAGTTTGAAAAAATACTTTGATATCTACTGGGAAGTACAGTATAACTAAATAAATATGGTTATTTTATAGTTACTGTGACTATGTTATATATTTACATATAACTATGGTTATATAGTTTACTGTACTGAGAAGTAACTTTCACGTTTCTTATTATATTATAGATTGTACAATCTGTCGTATGATGATGTCCATACTGTTTGAAAGGCAGTAAGAAATGAATGATGAAGTGAACGAATTCAAGCTTGTCACAAATTCAGACAATAATCAGAGCTAGAAAAATAGTATTAAATCAATTTTTTCATCAATAAAAAAATCTTCAAACAAATTGTTCTGACAGTCGAGAATGACTCTCTTTATAAACATAAAATTAATTTTATTTTTCAAAGTAGCTCAATGTTTTACAATTTTCTAGAGCTTATTGAGTGTGATTTCATCATTTAATTCGTTTTTTAATCTACAAAAATTTAAAATGTTATGTTTATATGTGTTTACATTGAACATTTAAATGGAGGAAGTCTAACCCACTTTTTGAACTGTGACTTCACCTAAATTTGGAAGAACAAATAACACAAGGATTGCGTTAGTAATTTATTTACCAATGTTTTACATCATTTTTTTGTTACATAAATGAATGAACATAATTATGTAAAGGGTGCTTGACTCAAAGTAGCTTAGTAATTTTACAAATATTGTAACTATTAGATAGGTAATATGATACCAAATTTATTGTCTCCAGAATGTTATGACTTGCTCTATTTCTTGAGACAAACCTCATTGTAATTCATTGCATTGAGTTATTTGATAAGGGTATTAGCATACACGTGTCAAAATAAAAATAGAATATGTGATCTGGAGAAAGTTTTGTCAATAGGAAATAGGCCTATAGATAGAATGTTTGATGTTTGTACTAGTAATAAATTATGTTATTCAAAATAAATGGCAGCTTGCAGGGAAAAATACTTTTTAAAGCTTCATGGAATTTTTCATGATAACTAAAAGTTCCAATGAAGGAAAATAGAGCTGGCATATGGCATTTTAAAAGTACCATACCCTATGGCGCTACAGCCCTCTGTGGGCCTTGGCCTCCGCCACGATTCTCCCACGACACAACTCTTTCCAGTTTCTCACTCCCATTACTCTAAGGTCCTCCTCCACACCATCTATCCATTTCTTTCTTGGACGACCTCTCCTTCTAGGTCCATCTATTTTTCCATTCAGTGTCGCTCTTGGAAGCCTCTCATTATCCATTCTCCACACATGGCCAAGTCATCTTATTCTCTGGGCCTTGTCAAATCCAACAATATTCTCACCCTGCAGTGCTTCCTCTACCTCTGCATTGCTCTTTCTCCTCCATGTATCCGCTGCTACCCTTACCGCACCAAAAACTTTCCTGACAATTCCTCTCTCAAATACCCTCAATGCCTCTTCGTCTTTCTTAGTCATTGTCCATGACTCAGAACCATAGCATACAATAGGTCTGATCAGAGTTTTGTAAAGCCTCATTTTACTATTTTTACCCAATACTTTCGATGTCATTAGTCTCTTATTTATATAGTATGCTCTGTTCCCACTCATAATACGTTTCTGAATTTTATCTGTCATATTGTTTCCAGCATTGAGGATAGTGCTAAAGTACTTAAACTCATTCAGCCCTTCAAATACTCTCTCTCCCACCTCCAAGTCAATTGTTCTTCTTCTAGCATTCACTGCGGACATTCTCATATATTTTGTTTTTCCATCATTGACCTGCAACCCCATTTTTTGTGCCTTGCTTTCTAAGCTGGAAATTATGCAGTTAGCATTTCGTGCCATTAAAACGACGTCATCTGCATATGCTCCTACCTGACTCATTCTAAAATATATATTTCCACCCAGGTTCAGGTTCTGTATAGCATGATGCAAGGCAAGGTTGAATAATACCGCCGCTAGCGCATCGCCTTGCTTTACTCCATTTGTGATGCGTATCTCTCTGCTCTTCCTTCCTCCAATTGCTATCCTTGCCGTAGACCCTTCCAGACTCATCTTCACCAGTCGCACAAGCTTTTTAGGAATGCCAAATGATTCAAGCGCATTGACAAGCTGTCCTCTATTTATTGAATCAAATGCCTGTTTGAAGTCCACAAACAGCAGATGTACATCCCTGTTATACTCTATACATCGTTCTAACGCTTGTTGCATGGTAAATATTTGATCAGAGGTTCCCCTCCCTCTTCTGAATCCGCACTGATATTCACCTTTTATTTCCTCTGCATATATTGAAATTCTGTCCATTAATATGATTGAGAATATCTTGTAGGCCAGATTCAGTAGGGTTATGGCTGTGTAGTTGCAGCACTCCTTCTTGTTTCCTTTCTTATATATGGGGACAATGATTCCAACATTCCAATCACCTGGCATCACTTCCTCTTTCCAGACTTGGCAAATCAGTTCATGCAGCTCCCTGCTCAGCCCTTCTCCACCATGTTTTATCAGCTCAGCTATTATCTGGTCATTTCTTGGAGCTCTATTTGTTATTGAGTCGTCCAATAGCACGCATCATTACTTCATCATGAGTAGGCTCTTCCACATTAATTTCTGGTCCAAGAAAGGTTCTATTTTCTTCATCTTCATTTCTCTGTTGTTCATTCAGTGCAATCTCAAAATATTCCGCCCATCTATCCAACACCTTATCTTCCTCTGTCAAAGCATTTCCATCCCTGTCATTGCAAATATTCAATCTTGGCTGGTAACTTTTGGTCATGCTTCTCACTTCCTTGTAGAAGGCTCTGTCATCTCTCTTCTCTTGCAAGGCTTCTATGTTTCCCAGCTGTCTTTTTAATGATTCTCTTTTCTTTCGTCTACATGTTTTGCTGGCTTCTCGTCGGCTGTCCCTATAATTTTCATAGTTCTGTCTTGTCCTTCTCTGTAGTATTCTTTGCCTGTCTTCATTTCTTCTTTCAATCCTCCTTTGGCACTCCTCATCATACCACTCTCCATTTCTCGTTTTAGACTCTTCACCAATTGTTTCTTTAGCAGCTTCCACTATCGCCCTTTCCATGCCCCTCCAGTGATCTTCCACAGAATGTCTCCAAGTACCTTGATCGAGCTTTTCCTCCAGCCTCTGTCTGTACCTCTCACTTTCCCGAGTAGCCTTCAATTTTTCAGAATTCCATCGGATTCTTCTTTCGTTCTGACATCTTTGTTGGTTAGACATTCTTTCTCTCACCTTAACTCTAACTAGGAAGTGGTCTGTCTCACAATTTGGTCCTCTTAGTGTTCTAACGTCAATCACCGATGATGCATGTCTTTTATCAATAACTAGTACATGAAATGAAATGAAATGAAAAAAAATTCTTTTTTACATGTACAGCACATGGTCAATCTGATTTACCTGATCACTTCTCGGTACAGACCAAGTTCCAAGGTGGCTTTTTTTGTGTTTGAAGCAAGTACTTTCAATGATCATATTTCATGAGGCTGCAAACTGTCCCAACATTCTGCCATTATCACT
Source organism: Nilaparvata lugens (assembly GCF_014356525.2). Classification (NCBI taxonomy): domain Eukaryota; kingdom Metazoa; phylum Arthropoda; class Insecta; order Hemiptera; family Delphacidae; genus Nilaparvata; species Nilaparvata lugens. The sequence continues at coordinate 27,113,890 of NC_052504.1, read as the reverse complement.
TGTTTCCTCATGCAATGAAAATTTTCCGGCCACATCCGCCATGAAAGTTTCTTGGCCGACCTTAGCATTGAAGTCTCCTAATATCAGTTTCATATCATATTTTGGAGACTTTTCTACAGTTTTCTTCAGGATGTCATAGAACTCTTCCTTATCATCATTACTTTTTTCTTCAGTGGGTGCATGTACAGATATTATTGTGATGTTTCTGAGGCGACATTTAATTCTCAATTTACAAATTCCATCAGATACAGGGTCGAATGCTAAAATGTGCTTTTTTAGTTTTTTGTTTATTATGAAGCCTGTTCCGAACAGTCCTGTTCTAGTTTCCGGTCCACTATAGTACATTGTAAAGTTCTGTTTTTCAATTCTGCCTTGGCTCTGCCATCTAATCTCTTGCAGAGCCACGATATCCAAGTCAAATTTAGTCATTTCCTCTGCGATTTCCATCATTTTACCTGGTCTAAGCATAGTCTGGACATTCCACGTTGCCAGCTTCAGATCTTTTTTTGCTGCCTTCTTTGCCCTCCCTGCACATCTTACAATGCCATCTCCCAATACTGTCCCCTCCTGGAGATCCGAATAGGGGACTGTTTTACCTCCCGGAATATTTGTTGCATCAGGACCTGTCATTCTAAGGATCGCCATTTGGCTTCTTTAAAATTTGTTTTTTACAGTGTAGAGTCTTAAGTTCTACGACCAACCCCCAATTTGGAGGACCAGAAAAGGAAAAGAAGAAGAATATGGCCAAGGGAAGACGACAGAAAGAATAAAGTAAGAATGGCACAAAGCTAAGTCAATGGAAATAGTGGCATTCTAGAAATTTGAAAGTTCCAAAGCATATAGAAGAGAAGAAGGGAGAGGGAAGAAGAGCTTTGGAAAATGGTCCCGTTAGTCGCCTCCTACGACAAGCCGGGATACTGTGGGCCTATTCTGGTGTGACAAATTGCTGAGTCAGGTGGTCAACTCAGGCTCCCCCAACCCACAGGGGAAAGCATTTTAAAAGTATTGAAATATAAAAATGTAATTATGATTTGAATAATTATAATAATTCATGGAGCTTAAAATGCAAATTTTGTAGGGCTAATATCGAAGATAAAGTACTTTGTCAGATGTAGAAAAATAAGAACAATGATTTCTCAGATTGCTGTTAGTTAATATTAATCAACAAATGCAAGTCTTTGTGAATAATGAAATAATATCCAGGAATTAATTCAATAACCATGTCAATTGAATTTAAAAGTTCTCAATACTTTTATAATACTAGTTCTATTCTCCTTCTTTGGAACTTTTGGTTATCATACCCCTTCCTTGGAAACATCTCCACCTCTTCAAATTGTTTTTAGTACGGTATGCATTTGTTTCTGATAAGTCTATCCTAGAAACGTCTAAAAAGCTTGCCTAGCTTCTCTTGATATAATTTACTACAAATGTAACAAAATCAATTAGGAAATTGAAGAAAACCTATCAAGAAAATTTATCAATTTTTCTTATTATAAGAAAAATTATCAAGTTCATTGAGTGAATTTTTGAAGGCTAGATTCAAGATTCTCTCTAGATGAGCTATCAGAAAACTTTGGGAATTGAAATAGACTAAATCTACTATTATATCTTTGCAGAATAATTTTTTGTCAGATAAAAAAAACTTTTTTTAAAATCAAATTTCACATGAAATTTTACCCTTTCATCTTTCAACATAAGTGCCCAGTAACGCTCAATTTACAGGTTTTATTGAAAAGTCATCTCTCATCCTCCCATTTTGATAGATACACGGTACCAGCACAATACTAAAGACTCACATGTGATTGTTGATTCTTTCTCACAAATTTATATTTCCTCCGGATCACGCTTGATTATTGATTTGTCAGGCCACAGCACATTAAACGAATCAGCACATCATTAAAGAATCAATGAAGATACCTTCATTATTATTCAATTTTTCAAATTTATTAGGTAGGCTAGTTCATACCGATATTAGTTATTGTCTTGAAACTTAGAAGGTCTAGTTGGTCTTTCATTTGTATACGGTACCTTATAAAAAGTTGTAAGTACAAGTAGAATCATTTTTGAGAAATTATTCTTGCAGAAGATTTTTTTCTGAGTTTTATAAAATTATGGGTTCATTCACATGGCAAATTTATCAATCACATGGTACTGGTAACATTTTTTCCATCCCAATAACGTGGATGAGAAAGATAATCTGGTATAAAAAGTGTATAATCAATTTGGAGATTTTTCATTTCATAGTCCCACGGACCATTCCTCAGAATATTTAGAAGTCTTATCAGACATATACTGGACCTGCATGAGTCTTCATGCTCATTTAGTAAGTGAGGATCTATGTTCCCTTTGTCGAAGAATTTCTCAATTTTCATAAAAATATGTTTCTTCCAAATGAATTGTATAAATGACAATATATTGTTTCATGAAATTACTGCTATAGATATGTAATATTGATTAATATGTTTCATGACAGTGAATTTGAGGCACAGGTATCGATGATGCATTTTGCAGAGGTGTTAGTGATTGCTGCCCTGTTGAGCATCTATGGCAGTGCCGATGGTCAAGTAATTAGCGTTGGTGGTTGCCCTGATATGTCTGTCGTCGACAACTTTGAACCAAACAAGGTAAGTTCTATCAAATAATTCAAACATTATTATATTTCCAAAGTGATCTAAGAATCACTCTACATTACAACTTACATTATTCGACTAATGTAGCTACGGTACCGTATTTGAATTGAGGATTTACCAAAATGATCTAGGCCTACTAAAGTTTGCACATCATAATATTATATAATTTACATAATTTAGGTACTGTATTTTGGTGTCACACATAATGGTGGATTCTAGATCGGAATAAAACTCTCTATAGTTCTGCTCTTTTCGATGATCATGAATAATCATATTATTTGTAAAATCTTCAATATTCTTTTTTAATCGTGGTTTCTCATGTAAGAGGGGTCTTAAGTGTTTTTCATGAATGTTGTAATTAATTACAGCTTCCATCTCCGTAATTTTCAGTATACTGGTAGATGGTATGAGGCAGAACGAGTATTTAATCCATTCGAAGTTGGGGGATCGTGTATTACTGGCGATTATACTATTGAGGAAGATAACTTCAACCACCCTACTGGTAACCTACTTGTGGTTCATTCAATGACAAACTGGTAAGTTTGCATGATTTCAAAATTCAAATCGATGTCAATGAGAACAAATAATTTTATAGTTACATTAAAGAAGCACTCAGGCTACTTGTAAATAATTTATACTAATGCACACAAAGATATATTATTCCTATAAATCTTTCAACACGAAACATGCCGAATATCAAAAAGTCTTACTGAATCAAATAGAAAAGAGGCAATTGTTTTTAGTTGAACAAATATAGTTTGTGTGGCTAAAGGATTCATACTTGTTTTATAATACTGTGGTGTAAAGCTTATTCTATTGTGTTGTAGCCACAAGTTCATTCAATAACTGTTTGTTGAATTATAAAATGGGGAAGAAAAATGAAAATGAGACAATTTATGGTGCAAAATTGAAGACGGATATATTTTTCAAGAATGATTTTTCCCTACATGATTTTGGTGTCAATAAGGGTGGGTAATGTGTTAATTCAGTTAATTTGATAATTGTGTTCAGAGGATAAGTGTATATTGAGTATGCTATATCAATATTATTTATTACCGAAGTGTAATTTGAAAAATCTGGAGAATTTTATAGACGAAATCCAAAACTATACATCCTACTTATTGGGTGCATCTGAACAAAAATTTTCTCCTATCTCCTTTTATCACCATTATCATGCAATAAGCACTCACTCTATTCTCAGGTTTGTAGTTTTGCATGAATGCAAAATTAATGAATTTTTCAGCTTCCCGAAATGATCTCAATTATAAGAAATGGAAAGGCTTGAATAAGTCTGTTAAAATTACAATAATGTCGGATACAATGATTTGAGTTTGTTATCATTATTAATAGGATATTAGTAATTACATTCTTTCAATTGTAGGCTTGGTCGCAAAATTTCAAAAAGCGCTGATGCTTTCCCATTGGATCGTTCGAGTAGGAAAGCAAAGTATCTTCTCAAATATAAAGGTACTGTACGCTGCTTTCATTTATAAAACTCTATGTTCACCTCTCTCGTCAATAAATTTTCACGAACGTACTCAGTAAATTCACTCGAGTCACTAGACTAGAATTATAGGCTATTGAAGGAACTCAATAACGTCTTAATATACACCGTGTCTGTCCCACGAAGAGGTTTACATGTTTGATTTTATATTACGTGCCCATTCATGAACCGAAATTTTTCAAATTTTACACAGTTTACGAAGTAGGTTCTAAAAATATTCGGGGAAAATTTCAACTCCCTAACCTTCGTAGAAACAAAATGGCGGCATATTAAAAACGATACTTCAAGAACATCAAAAAAGTGTTTTCATTTCATAAAATATTTTCATTGTTGCACTTTAGGGCAATATGACTTTTAAATGAAAAAGTAGAAAATAGCCTAATGAAAAACCTTAAAGTCCAAAATTATTCAGATTGAAATCGATCCACAGCAACACACTGATATGAAATGATTTGTAAGCTCTTAAAAAGAAACTCCGCGGTATCCGGAGAAGTTCCTCTTCTATTGATCGTTTTAGTTCCTCATCATTATTGAAGCTATGCTTATAAAATTTGTCCTTCAAGTAACCCCATCAATAGAAGTCACAAACAGTTAAATCTGGTAATCGTGGTGACCAATCTAAAAAATCACTCCCACGACCTATCCAACGACCATGAAGTTTGTCGTATAGTAATTATTGCTTGACATGATTTGCGAAATGAGGTGGAGCACCATCTTGTTGGAAGATTGCTTGATCCATCTCTGGCACCATCAAATGAGCCAAGACTACCGCAACGTAGTAAACAAATCAGATGATAACTCATGAAAGTAGTTTTTATATAAGAAGCGAATTGGTTAAATTTTCATTATGCCGCCATTTTGTTTCTACGAAGGTTAGGGAGCTGAAATTTACCCAGAATATTTTCAGAACCTACTTTGTAAAATGTGTTAAATTTAAAAAAGTTCGGTACATGAGTGGGCACATAATATAAAATTAAACGTGTAAACCTCTTCGTGGGACAAGGTGTATATCTTTCTTTGAAATTTAATGTGAATTAAAATTTATTTTTTGCGAAAATAAATTATTCACAAACAATATAAAATCAATCGTATAAGAGCAGGGGTGCCCAGAGGGGATTTGGACGCAGGGACGCAGACTGCTTATTCCTTGAAATTCTTGGTTCTTGGGGGTGGCTTAAAAAACATATCAGCTGTATTCAAAATAATAAAATGACGAGAATTTTACTAAATTTGTAGGAGTGAGAGGGGGGTTAGGTTGGACGCCATCGGAGATAGAGGCAAGGCTCTGGTTCATAATAGGAATAAGTTGATAACGATTAACCCCTTCCCTCCTGCTCTAGGAGAACCTCCTTGTCCTCGGTGGGGACATGAGCTCTCCTGCTCCCTCCTGCGTCGATTCTCTTCTGGTTTACGGGATGAGGTTTTTCTATGACCTCGATTGGAGAAGTCCACTCTTCCATGGTTTCACGAGCTTGTTCAGAGCCTGAATCTGAGCCCGAACCGTTGCCTGAACCCGAGCCTGTTCGTAGTTCATGGTTACTCCTAACGAACGAGACGCACAGTACCAGATTCTCGGGCGAGAGATCCTCCTTGACTGTTAATTTTTGCAAGAGCCCACATAGGCGTTACGCGAACTAGAGATCACTATTCGGGACTCGGTGAAAACTGTACTCGAAAGCCGTTTTTTTCACCTATTATAGACTACAGTAACTATATTACCAAATATTGTTAGGTACTGTATTTTAGACCCATTTCCACTATCTCAGTTTAAACGGGGATAAATCAGCTGATCGATTAGACCTGGAATGTAACAGATCAGAATGAATGTGACCATATGAACAAGTAAACGTGGTTTAGCTGTTAGATGGTGCATACTACAGCAACTATAATATAGTTAATATAAATTGGTAATATAGTTACTGTAGTGCTTACGACCCTCCGGTGAGTAAATTGATCTGGTGAATAATTGTTCTATTAATTCAGTCAAGTGGTGGAGTTCTGTAGTGGATTCATAATCCACATGGGCTCGAACACATGGATGGTCGATTTTAGAGCGAGCCCCACATAGGTACTTTTGCAAATGTCGCGGGCATGGCCCACAGTGAACCACGGTCCGGGTCGCGAGGAACTTCTAAGTTCTAAGTAGCTGCGTTATTGGTGCTGTTCCTTACACATTTGGAACATCAAACTGCTTTTTAGTATTGTATATTATATGTATTTATGAATAACATTCTTGAACAATATTATTATATTCATTAAGTAAAAGTGAATTCGTATGGCTTTTGTTGGTGGGCAGTCCCTTGCGGGAAGGTCCCACCGCCTGAATATATAATTTAAGCCGTCAATGGGCCTTACGACTGTCATACTTCAGCCAGGACCGACAGTTTAACGTGCCCATCCGATAACACGGGAGTGATCTGGTTAAAAACTTTTGGTAATGAGAGGGTTTGAACCCGGGATCTCTATGCTGCTACGCAAGCACTCTATCCACTAGACCACGGATCACTCCATTATATTCATTTAATGTATCAATTATGCATATCAATATAGTACAACTCTCTAGTGGGCTACTCTAGTATTCTCATCTCATCTTAAATGCTTGAATTTTTAAAAGAATTTTTTACTGAAAAATGTAAACTAGCCTACTGTAGGCCTCCTCATCATGCAATGTAGGGTACATCATTCTTGAAATGTGGTACCTATTTGTCTTCCAGGTTCTCCATTCACAGGCCCTTATTGGATATTGGACACGGATTATGACACCTACAGTGTTGTTTACTCATGCACTTCAGTATTGGGTCTTCTCAGTTTCAGTAAGTTTAAAAAAAGTCAAGTTAGAATTTAAAGTGCTCTTCACCTTATACGGTAGTAATTGATAAAAAAAGGCAAAACTTCTTGGCGTAGTTTGATCAAATGTTCCTGTAACTGAAGCTGCGTTTACATCGAAGTTATTAACAAAATGTTAATAACTTAATCATTATAGATTCTATTAGATTGAACGAAACTTGACAAACACATATTTTCATCATGTGTATGATAAGTTATGTTCAATCAAATAGAATCTATAAGGATTAAGTTATTAACATTTTTTTAAATAACTTTGGTGTAAACGCAGCTTTACTTATTTTCTGTAGGTGTTTTTCTATCCAAGAGCTATGATAATTTCAAATGGTGTTTATTGTAATTTAGCCTATACCTTTTATCACTCTAGTACCTTATTACATTATATATTGAACATAAATTTGTTATGTTTCTTCAACATAAAACAGTTTTATAGTTAACATTTCAATTTCATTAAAGATAAAATCTGGTTAATAACTCGAATTGAAAAATAATATGAAATAAATTTTATCATATATTTTTCTAAAGCAAATGTACATAGTTCGGAATATGTCATACATGACTTTGATCCATATGTAAATTTTATTTGAAGTAAGTTGGAGATTGAAACGTGAAACGCTCTTATTGCTCCATATGTAATTGGTTAAACGTGTTAGCTTCTGATGTCTAAGTAATTTATCACTTTCAATAGCTGAGTAATAAACAATTTTATGATTTCACTCCACGCTCCATACAATCTAACTTATTGTGAATTGGGCTTTGTTCTGCAAATCAAGAGGTCTTGAATAGACCACAAGTTTTTTTTGAAATTTTGAATCTGGGTCGGGCCCATTAACCGTTTTCCGTAACATGTGAATGTTTGAAGCATTGTTTATCTGAGAGGATCTATATCATCTTTGAGATCAATTATTATGCTATTCCAGTTCGGACTGTTCAAACCTGAAATAGTCCATGTTGATTGATTATAAATTTATGAATAAGATAAAATAAAAATTTCTCCTTGATGTCATGTTTATCAACGAAACGTCCATCAATATACTAAGGAAAATTATATTTCTCTCGTTGATGAGCATTTAGGGTGTGTGCACCCAAAAAGCAGTCAGGCCTTCCGAGTTCCAACGTTCTCCTTTAAGAGGATATCGATATACAATTATATGAATATCTATAACATCCTAAATCATCATGTAGATTTGGATGATTTTAAAATAATTTTGGAGTACCATAAAGCTGTGCACACAGATATCGGACAGCGGTCAGAGTGGTCTTAGGATGGTATGAAAAAGTAAATTCGTATGGCTTTTGTTGGTGGGGAGTCCCTTGCGGGAAGGTCCCACCGCCTGAATATATAATTTAAGCCGTCAATGGGCCTAAATTATATATTCAGGCGGTGGGACCTTCCCGCAAGAGACTCCCCACCAACAAAAGCCATACGAATTTACTTTTTTATACCATCCTAAGACCACTCTGACCGCTGTCCGATATCTGTGTACACAGCCTTATGGTACTCCAAAATTATTTTAAAATCATCCAAATCTACAGCACCATTATCTGCAGTCCTTTTTTCTTAGAATTAATTCTTTTATTTGTAATATTAATCTATTTAGCAATTTCTCAACTTAAAATCGCCACTTGGTTTGATGAGATACGAAATAGTTATCCATATACAGAGGGAGCCACATGAAATGGACATTGACAAATGAAAAGCCCTCCACTATTTCAAGGTCAAAAATAATTTACTGGCAGAAAAAATATTCTTAGAATTTGACTTGTTTGTTAAAAAAAAATACCGTATCATTGAGAAAGTGTTTATATCGTCACGCTGACAGATGTGGAGACACTCTTTTAGCCTGAACTTTCTCCAAAAAGATTGATCTGACGAGTGATTGTTCTGTTCAAATCTTTCGAAAATATGATTTTCTTGGAGGGGTATTTAAAGTCCTTAGTGTATAGTCTGTAGTATGACATCATATCTCTTACATTGGCTGAACTGCGACAAGCGATAGAGCACAAAATCACAAATCAGATCGATTGTCAACTATTGGAGAGAGTAGAAACCAACTTCAGAAAGCGTCCCCACATTTTCTAGCGTGAAAATGAATAGACACATCTTATAAAAAATAATTTTATATTCGTATTTTTTAGAAACTTATTTCAGCCAATAAATTATGGTTTGCCTAGTATCCTAATTTCTGAAGTGGTTTCCATTTATTGAAGTCAGTTTCCCGTGGCGGACTCTGAATAGCTTACTATGTCCTATATTAAAGGAAAACGCCAATCGATAACTAGACGAGTGGCGCCGACTTTGGGGGGCAAGGCACTTTCTGCTCTACCCCCCTAAACAATCACTCTGGGGGGGGGAGTCAATGCATGCATTTTTAAAACCCCCCTCGCCCAATATTTCTACCAGGAAAGTTAAATCAAAGTAGCAAAGTACACCATTGTTCAATTTATTTTTTCAAATTAAACTGATCTGGAATTCAATAACTGCAATTATCAATTGAGCTTTTATTTCAATTTCACTGACATTTTCTTCTGTTCAGAGCTTGTAAAATTGTACATATTGATGGAAAACTGTATAGAATCGGACCCACACTAATTCATTTTTACCTAAACCATATTTCATTGGCAAACTTGGTCAACCCCCCTCCCCCCACCTGTTATTAGTATCGGACCTTTGCCCCCACAATAACTCTTGTGAGGTCGGCGCCGCTGCGGACCTACAAATTCAATGCAATGGAGATGCACTTCTATATATTGAGCTCCACGTTATCATGGCAGTATTATTTGATGAGCATTGGTTTTGCTATCCTTTTTTATCATTCGACAAAGCGGATAGCGCTAACCTTTTCTAGCCCCGCAACTTTGCCAGATCGGTTTTTAACAATGTGGAAATGTTAAATATTAATAATAATAATAATAGTTGGCCTCCACATCACCCCTTACAGCCAACCCGTTCCACCACATGGCGCCAAGTGACTAGTGAGTATATGCTTAGGCAATTTGCGTGCAATAGATCGGCACAAGTGGCCTTTATTTATTGCAACTGTCATAAAAATGTGTTTTGGAACTCATAACTGCTGGATAGGTTCCTGGAAGGATCTATCTAAATAATTCTAATAAATATCTAATAAATAATAATAAGAAGGATTAACTAAATACTTTTAACTTTAAACTTTATTAAGAAAATATATTATTATTTAATAGTTGGAAAATATATTTCCTTAACGAATAAAATATAATTGATTATTTAAAGCAATAACTTATATTACATCAGATATACCGCCGGTATCAGCTATCCTCTATAGAAGGCAGTGGCAAGGCTGATAATCGGCAATGCTGTGTTCTCCTATCTCTCTACACTGTCATTATAACGTGGACCTTACCACTATAGTGAGTTGATTCTCACTATTCTAATTTCTAATAAGATGATTCTCACATAATTATAATAAGTTGATTCTCAATTCTAGTGAGTTGATAAAAATATACTATTTTCCATTTTAAAAACGACAATATTGACCGCTATCATGACGCGGCCGACGAATGGAAAATGATGTTGGAAAAGCATGCCAGCGCTACCCATATTTGAAAAGTGTAACTACTAATTCCGTACTACTGTCAGGCTGAGTTTATCAGTTGACCGGGTCGGTCTGAGCGACGCGCGACATTCGCCTTCAAAAGCACTGGCTGCTGTATTTTGTTTGCCCTGATCAGCTGTTCACCTTCAAATTCAAGTGTGCGCTGCGTGGTTTACGAGTGTGTAGTGTCGAAAGAAAGACTGTGTAGTGGCTTCACTTTGCACACGTTTTTAGGTTTTCTAAATGTGTTGTGACGTAAAATGGTAAGATATCATCATCTCTTTCCGATAACCGTACTTTACTATTTTAGCTATTATTTATTTTTGTCGTTCCATCAAATAGCAAGATAAAATGCATGTCTTCCAGTATCCCCTCTCACACAAATTATTTGAATCTCACAAATTCTAGCTTGACAGCTATAAGTCAATATAAATTTGTAAACATTAACATAATTGAACAAGCGATATGTTTTGTAAGTTAGGAAGATGTTTTCAAATTATGATAAGTGTGTAGGATATTTTGTAGGTGGATGAAGTAGACAATCACCGGTGAAGCGGTAAAGTTACAATACGGCAAGGTATTCAAGGTCTAATTTCGATTAGGTGTTACATAACAAGGTGGATCTGCACGTTGGACCGGAGAGTGGCCAAAAACTAATAGTTACCGTTATTCTATTGATTAATGCTCCCCTCAGGCCAATTAATAAATATCATGTTCTCTTAGATATCACTAATGCATTTTCATTAACACGTTTTAAAAATGTATACACAAAAATCGATTATGTACGTGTTGTCATAAGAAAAAGGGAAATTGACTGGTCATTTTGAACACTTTTTTATATGATACCGTTAAGCTTTTAATTGAGATTAGTTAGCAGAATGGAGTACACGGTACGGTAGTAGAGAATTTATTTTGGTGCATTTTAAAAGAAATAATAATTATTTTTAATAATTATTATAAAAATATTCTATAGAAGGTATTGAGAATTCAAGCCTCTTTTTGATACTTTTGGGAATCATTCTAAATGTAAATTTATATATCTATAATAAAGAATTATGTAAAGACATAAGTCTTTAATAAAATAGAACAGATCTATGTTGTCTTTTTGAAAAGACAACGGTACCGTATTGTAGTATTCACTATAGACTTGCTTGTATATTTGAATAGTGAGTTCTTCCGTTCTAAATTTCCTTTTTAATGAAAGCACTATCTATAAGAAATCATGCCTATTTCCTCTGAATTTACGCATCATCAAGTCGAAAGTATAATAATAATGTTATTTATTTACATTCATATTATTTATAAAAAAGTGTTATTATTAAGACTTTATCAAAGGAGTCAGTAATTGAACCGCGGAAAGTATTGATAATATCTATCCACTAATAACTGACATACATTAGAAGCCCATTCAATAACATGTATTGGGAAACATTTCGTTATTAAGTGTAATGATGATGTGCTAACTGTTTTTATTAATCTTTTATATCATCCATTACCGTAGCCTACTTATTGCGGTATAAAATGAGTACCTCTTTGTACGTAGTATAAGGAGCTCATATGAGTACCGTAGTAATAAAAATCGAAGTCGATTAGCGCTCTTCGGGAGTTTGAGGCCATTCCTCAGACCGAGCTTCGAAATTATTTTGAAAAGGTGTTTTAAACGAAGCTTAATAAAACGTTCCAAACGCTCAAGTCCCTTGAGAAATTTTGGACCGTGTTTTGTACTGTTTAATTAAAATGGTGTGTCAAACCTCATCCCTGGGCGCGTGAAATGCTGTTATAAAACAATAGGATGACAAAATAGCTTTCGCTAAGGAAAATGAATCCAGTAAGTCTTTGAGCTGGTTCATATTAATTTCCAAGCTGATCCCTCGTTCCCTAAATTATATAAATAGAGAAAAAGGCTCTGATTTTGAGGCGTGGCTCCTCAGACTATAATATTATCTTGTACTTTGTATTGGATATTACGTAAGAAATCAACTGTCACACATAGTAAGGATTTTACATGATTGCGTAAGAATGAATAATTAAATCGAGAACCAAGAAGCTTATTTAATAAGTAGATCTTTATTAGAGTAAAATATATTTCTATATTAAAGTACTTCAGTAGAGAGATGAATAAATTCCTGTGATCCTGAGATTGGCTTCCCTAATTTTCTTTTAAATTATTAAAACCTAGTAATCCTTTGCTCTTTCTTGAAGTATGTAGGATTCATACCAATTTTCAAATTTATCAATTTAACTATTGTTTTATTATGAAGTACAATCATCACACTTACAGAATTTCCATCAGAAAAAAATTACAATTTTCTTGGAAACTAATCATTTCCTTCAAGATTCAATCATGATTACCTTAATCAATTATCATAAATATTTCAAGAATTTTCACGAAACCTTATAAATATTGATAATTTTACATGGATGTTTTAATTTGGATAAATAATATAGGATTTCTCATGGCCTACATTTTCTCGCAATAAAATTATTCATATTATTGGTCAATCTTTGCTAAAATATCCAGAAATATATTAAATTTGACCCTGTAGTAGAAAGATCTACATTTACCATATTCATTGTTCTATTTCTTCTTGTCATGGTTAGCTCCAGTGATCCGTTATGTAACTGGTTTCGATGTTACGTAATCAGGATTCACTGGAAAAAGACGTTTGGAACTATTCAGAAGGAGATAAACTTGGAGCAAGTTGTAAGAATGATCGGAATTCGAAGTTTTTCATGTGTTTAGGAGTTGATGAATACTATACAAATACCAAAGAATACATTCGTAATATATTGCTATATATCGTGTACTCAGGGTGTTGACCTTCATTCAGTTGAATTTTCAGTTGATCACAATAGGCTAAATCAGAGATGATTAATTTTCTTTATCATGAAAAGAATAACTTATGTCGTTAGGTGGTTAGTTAGGTAGTTTTAGTTAGTTATATCACCTACAAATTGTTACGGTAATTGTCATATATATCGGTAGGCCTGCAGAATGAGCATCTCTCATCTCATCGAACTGAACGATTCATGTTTGATTCCTTCTTTAAGCTAACTATTATTATAATCCAATATTTTCACATTATGAACAAAATATAATATTATAAAAACGTCAGTTTCTGTTTGGCTCGATAAAGTTCAACACCAGTACGAAACATTTCGCCACTATAAAACGTGTGTGCTTTATAGCACATATTTCACAAAAAAGTATTCTTATTATAACTTATAATAATTATCAATATTAGATTCTAAAAAAGCAGTAAAGATCGCACTCATTGCTCGATCCCCAATTTAATTTCAAATTTTAATGCATTCAACAAAACGCTTCGGTATCTTTTTTATAATAGTCGATAGGTGAATCATGAATTCAATGGCTCAATCAATAAGTCGAAAGAAATCACCCTCCGACTCATATTGTTACCGTAGCCCTTAACCGATTCTATACACAATGCTATTGAAATAATTAATATTAAACGTTTTTGCAAATCAGCATACAATATGATAACGTGTTGTTTAAAATATCAGAGATTACGGTACTATTTCACTATACTTGCCACCGTATTTCATAATCTATAATAAAATTTAAATAAGTATTCCGTCATGGAAAACTTCAATGATAAATATTTTCAACAATATAAGTCTAGTATCATCAAAATATTGGAGCAAAAGTCAATACGGTACCGTAACTAATGCTCGGAGATAAAAATAGTGTTGAAAGTAACACTAAGCCTACAATTGAAGAACATAGTGCTTTACAGTTTATCAATGTAGCTCAACAGTATGCCTATATACATTTTTAAAATATAGGCATAGCCACCTCTTAAAACTCTATTAGAGGTGGCTATGATACGGTTTTCTTCCTTATCTAATTTTGAAAGTGGAGATGCAGAGACAGTTGAGCTAGACAGAAGGAGAAAGGAGGGTGAGAGATAAAGTAGAGCTCCTAATGAGTGTCGCGGAACACAGTAATCATTGTTCCAACGACGAGTTACCACTTCAAAATAATACTGTACCGCTAATAAACTGCAAAAACGAGTAGCTTCACATTATTTATGTGGTATTTTATTCGAGTGGTTTGAAATTCACTAGCCTACTCTCAAGTGATACAATCCAATTGAGTTTTGACACGACCCTCTGCCTTACAATGCTTTCAATATGAAAAAAATATATTGCTCACTGGAAAAAGTGATCGAATACCACCAAATTCTCGTTTCGAACGACATTTGATTGCGACTAAAAACTCATATAGAATCTTAGAATCTTTCTAATTTACAATGAAACCTCGACTTTTCTTCTCACTAATCACGATATACAGTATATTACTATAGAATTATTAGATTTTGAATTTCACGATCCTTCATTTACATTGGGTTCATGCTTAAGAAATATAAATAATTACAATGAATATATATATATATAACTTACCTATAGAACTTTCTCTAAACGTTAAATTCAGAAAGTGTTAAATTTGGCAGGTGAGAGAACGGCGAGTAAGCAGAGAAAACCATAACGGTACCCAGTTCCAATACCACAATCAGGTAAACAGAAGGCATTATACAGCTAGATGTTCAAAACAAAAGCATGAGCATGAAAATAATAGTTATTGTAAATTGATTCATTTTAAAGACCAATTGGAAAAAATGTCATGGTTTTGAAACATGGAAATGAAATTTAGATTCGTAGCATGAATGCATGTGAAAATCTTTGGATATAAAAGACTGCCCACCTAAAATAATTGGTGAGAAGCATAATTCGTAATTGAAGTGGAGCATTTACTTCTTTGCTGAGTAGGAGAAAACCAAACTCAAATCAGCCTTAAATAATTATATATTGAAGAAAAATGATTGCTTGTTAGGCTAAAACAAAGAGTTTTCTCATTCAATACGGTACCTACTACAGTTATTCTGATACATGTTCCAGACAATTAAGACTTTTTTGTAATTTCATTGTTCAGGATGCATTCAAAATCATTATTCAGTATTGAGCAGTGAAGATAGTAATCTTTTTTATAAGTTAACTTTCAAAATACTCCACCCCCTAAAATTCGAAGATTTTTTTATTGTACTCAATTTCACCATTTGTAAATAGGGGCTTGAGCTGGAAGAGTGAGTAGGACGAGTAGAGCTAAATTTTCGGAAGTTTACCGAAATCGTTTAAATTTTCGTAAGTTTATCGCAATATATTATGAGCTCTCTAATGTAAATTTGAATTCATTCATTGGTTTCAAATCTCAAGTATGAACTTTTTATTTATTCTGATAGATAATCAACAGTGTAATTGAATTAAAAATTAAATGATTTCAATGCCTTTGACCTTGTAGGTTTTAGAAGCAAGATCAAGCCCTATCAGTAGGCAGAGGCAATAATTTATTGATGATTCGATAGGGACGATATCAAAGCTGGTTTTTAGTCATTAAATCTTGAATCTGTCAGAGCAGAAATAAATTCTTGGGATTTTTATTACTCAGACGGAATTTTTTCGAGTAAACAGTTTGATGTGAGATGAAGAGTAGGGTGTATGCTTGCTGATTCGCTTCTCAGCAGAGTAACATGGGCCGGTCTCTGCTGGCTGTGGCCATTGCCATTGCTTGTGTGCGAGTTCCTGTTATGTAACCACTTTGCAGCTCAGCTTAGAAGCCCGCACTCCGCACTGCTTCGAGTTTCTCACCAGTCGATCAAAAACACGGTGAATAGCGCGGTTGTGCCCTGTGTCTTCTACGTGTTTCCATCCCCGATACGTGGTGCCAGTCTGCGAATTTTCGTGTTTTATATACCAGTGTATTTTAAGAACTCAAATAGGTGCGTGTGAATTTGAAAATAACACGTTGTGCATCGATAACTACAGTAATATGAGAATTGCTGTTAGGGCCGACCTCCTAGTGAACGTTACATAACCGGCGGATTTTCTTACTCTCAATCAACACAGGTTCCCTGGAGAAGCATCTTCCACTGTATATTTTCTTCCAGTGTATATTTTATTGATAACCCACCGTATAGAAGAGTAATAGTAACTGTTTCTACCATTTTTAGATCTTGTATTTAAGTTATTATTGACATAGCCTGCTCCTGCAAAATAGAAAATAGGCTTCATAGTGAGTTCTTTTTTAATTTTATCATTGCAGTTAGAAAATCCAAAATAGATCTATTACAATTATTATTAGATTTCACATCAATTGAATAATAAATATCCTGAATTATCAAGTATATAATTGAATGTAATTTATATAGAAAACTGCTGCTGAATAAATATTCATTTCTCAAGTAATATTTTAATAGGTAAGCTATTCCTCATCAAATACATTTTTTAAATTAATCTTTTGAGAAGTTCTTCGTTTTTGAATACACATTGGAACTCACTAAACCTTCAAGACCCCGTAAATTTATTCAGGCTTATTCTCAATAGCTGATTTGGAAAAATGAATAGATTGACTTCAATGTCACAGTCACGTACAAGTGGGAATGTCTGAAAGTTCCAAGCCCAGTAAATCTTATTGCGAATTAAACGACATAAAGTTGAAAACAAATTCACTTGATAGGAAAAACAAAACAAAACTTTCGTCTTTGATCAGATTCAGTTTAAAAAGGACATTCAGTATGAGTTCGAAGAATAAGGAGGTTGAGAAAGGGGGAGAGGATGAACCGGTAACTAGTACAACAACGACGACAGCAAAGAAAGGCGGCAAGAAGGGGAAGAAGAATGCTTTGACAAAAACTAAGACGATTGGGAAGTCGGAGGCAGGCGAAGGTAGTCCGGAGAACAAGGGCTCTTCGTCGAAGGCGGCATCGATGGTGCGCCGCTTGAGCTTAGATAAGATCGTTCCGAAGCTGAAGGGAAAGTCGAGAGAGGAGAACGGCGACGGTCGGAGGTCGACGACGCCTGACATCAAGGAGCAGACGGCGGCTGCAGTCGATCTGCGGCAGGAGCTGGAGGAGGCGGAGAAGAAGCGTCGCGACGACCTGTCTGTACCAAAGACGTCGGAGGAGTCAGGTGACCTGAGCGGCGACGACTACAGGACGCCGGTGTGTCAGTCTCCGGAAGGCTCCGTGTCTGACGGTCGGCCTCCACCTGACAGTGCCGGCTCCGAGGCCTCATTCGAGTCAGCCATACAAACGTCCAAGTCGAGTCCCGAGTCAGTCAGGATGGAGCGATCCGTCAGCGACACCGAAACCATCACCCCGACCGACAACCTGCTGGATCCGTTGACTGACGCGTCGTATCCCGTCGACCCCAAACTAAATCAAAACTCAGTGACCGAGAAACCTGCAGCGACGGTCACATCGAAACCCTCCTCCACTCAGTCAAAGGATAGACCGAAACTAGAAAAGTCGCCATCTATTAGGAATTCAGAGGTAATCAATATTACGTAATCAACTCCAACTTTTCATTAGCACTCTGTTCAATGTAATGTAACAAAAATTTAGAGTGGGCCCAATGTATTATACATGTATTTACCTACTTATTAGTTGCTTGATCATCATGATGAACTCCAACTTTTCATTAAAATACTACCTCTTTTCAATCAACTCATAAGTAGGTAAATATTATACATTGGCTCACTCTTCATTTGTTAAACTTTGTTACAATTATTTCCCCAACACAAATATAATATCTCGAAAAGAATTAACAGATTAGAAGCAGCCCTGAAAGGCTTTAACTAGTTCAAATCATTTCCGAAATAGGATACACCGTGCCTGTAGTGCTTCACAGCCTTGGATTGTTATATAACTCTAGGCTTGTTATATTTTTCAAGAAAAATATTGTTTACATTCTACTTGGAAGAGATGAATGCCTGTTCAGCATAGTTGAAACCTTTCCAGTTCCAAATAACGATCAATAAGAAATTGAATATGGACTGGTGATAATATATCAGATATGGTATTAGTTTAATCAAGTATTATTACGATATTTTTCTAGTGAGGGATGAACTTGAATTTGAAAAGCATAGGTAAGGATTTTGTTAAAGATTGCCTGTTTAGCCTAGTCGAAACATTTCCAGTTCTAAATAGCGATCCGTTTACTCAGTGATTACGAATTTTCACTATAGAGGGATGAAATTGAATTTTGAAAATATAGGGAAGGAAAATTTTCATAAAGAATGCCTGTTTGGCCTAGTTGAAACCTTTCCAGTTTCAAATAACGATCAATAAGAACTATGGTGATACGATCAGTTTTCTCAGTAATTAGGAATTTTCTTTTTATTGAGGATGAACTTGAATTTAGAAAACTTAGGTAAGGCAAATTTTTAGAAAGAATGCCTGTTTAGCCAAGCCTTAGTTGAACTCTCTCCAGTTTCAAATAATGGTTTAGAAATATGGATTAGTGATACTAGTGATACCGACCTGATCGGTTTTCTCAGTGATTAGGAGTTTTCTCTATTGAGGGATAAACTTGAATTTGAAAACATAGGTAAGGAACAATTTTTTTAGAATGCTTTTGTTCAAGGGTGGTATCGAATAAGTATGCATGCCACTAGCCTGAATGTTGGGGATGATTGGGTGAGAGAGGTGTTTTGCAGCGGAGATTACAGCCGTTGAACACGCCACCGGTCGCTGGTCGCTGCAATCAGCATCGGTCGCTCGTTCATCGATCGGCTTCGAGCTGGCAGAGTGGGTGAAGGCGAAGGCTAAGGTGAAGGCAGGAAACTGGCAAACCGACCTTCCGGCCCGGTCACGGGGGCTTCCACTTTAATTAGCATCTGGCTCATTCATTCCACAGGGCAGAAAATAGATTAGAGGCGCTGTCCTCTGCTAGATCTGATTTTGGAGTTATCTGAATAAATTACTTACAGGAACTGCTGTTTTGGAGTTGCCCTGATTGCATAGCTTCGCGTGTCACCGTTATTAGCTCCACATTAAACACAAATAATTGTGCTTTTCAATGTTGACAAAACTGTAGTCTGTGGCTTCTCTTGGCATTTATTTCGAGGATTTTGTTGATGGATTGGAACGTTAAGCACTGCTAGCGGTCAGTACTTTTCAGTACGTCACTTTCCACCAATTTTCACGAAGGCTCCCACCCCCACCCTAGTTGGGGGATAAGAAGCCGCTATAACTTATTTATAGGCTGCTATTGAAATGAAGACATGGTTGTTTGAACGTATTTTCAATGCATTTATACATTTCTCCATTTTCTCTGTAATCTGCTGAATCAATTTTTATAGTGTTATTTGGAACGTACAATGTTTTAAAGTCAGAACTATACTTCCATAATTTCAGTTGAGTAGGCCTGCTAATATACAATAATCGGTACAAAAATATCTAGTTTCACAGTAACGTATCTAAAATAGCCCAATTTGGAATCTGAAGTCGAATCTTGGGAGCGGTATAATTTATAGGAGAGTGGGACACGCGCGAAGCTGATTTGTTTTTAAAAATTCAGGGATGTTGTATCCATGGACTTGGGGGATACAATATGATTCAACCCCTGGCTAAATATGATTTTAACTAAATATTAGTCTATAAAATTTTCCTCATGAGACAAGCCCAAGTCTTGTTTTATGTTGGAAGCTAATCAATAGACTGCACTGTCAATAAGTTCAAGCCCTTTAAATGTCAACATTTCTGACCTTGTTGACTCTCCCTATCTTCACAATAACAAAGACACTCGAGCATGATTACTCGGAAGCCTCAATGCTCAAAAAATACGTCCTAATCGCTTCTCAAAAACTTTATCTCACGAGTGGGGGATAGGCTCAATTCATTTTTGTGAAGATGATTAACGAAGAATATTACTTCCATTCCAAATTATAGAAGACCTTTTCTAATTCAGAATAGGTAAGCTATTTTCCATTTTAGGTTTTTCATAGAAATCAAATGAGAAAAGCAAACAGCATCTTTCGTGAATAAGACTCATTTATGAATCATTATTCTCATGAAATTAGAATGTAATTTTGCTGGAATACTGTTCATTTACTAGTAGTCCTAAATAGAATACAGCTCTTTATTTTAGCAGCTTATTCACAGCCACTATGAATATATCAATAGTATTTCAATATGTCTTGCTTTGAAAGTGTAGTGTATTTTCCTACTCATCATCTACAGACCTATATGGTTGTTGCGAGACTAATGGCGAACTTTGCTCCATCTAGCCCACAACATTTGAACATAAATACTATATAATAATATCAGTTATACACACTTATTTATTGAATTAAATCCTGAAATAGCTCCTTTCAATAATATAACAAACAAAAAGATTGTATTTAGAGATAACGCCATCAATTTATATATTTTCCAATAGTCTCATTAAGTGTCATATAGAATTATACTGAAACAGTAAAAATGCTCAATTTGAAAACATGTTTTTTATTTATAAATTTGATAATATTATGATTCGCAATATGTACCGTGCCCCGTATCTCTAAGAAATCTTTGATTGAACAGTTTTAGAGCTAAAAGATAACTGACTAGAGCAAACTACTGTATCACTGACAACTTTGATTAGACATGAATTGAGAGATAAAGTGAGAAGTCAGAATTACGCTACAGTCTTCTGCAGACAGTCTGATCCACCTCAAGCACTACTCAATACTAGCAACAGACTCTGTGCAATTTTTTATCACTTCTGATTCACGAATTGAGTAGATGTCAACAACAGTAGAAAGTAATGGGAACGCATTTGATGAGGGTCAAAAAGAAATTTACAAAATTTTTGAGTGTCCTCGTGCTCCACCGCAAAGTCCTGTTGAATCGAGGTTTCCATCACAAGTTTCAGATGACTGTTCAAATTTTGGATTCTCGTATATAAAGGTAACACTGAATGCATAAACTATCTTAAAATAAGCCCTTATTGAAAATAACAATGACATTCCTTGGATTAATCACTTTTCAAATTATCACCTACATAATATTATGCCGATCCAAATAAAAAAAAAAATGTCGTAGATGTCGCCATTATTATCTATCATTTAAATTTAATTTTGTAATTTTCAAATTTTGTAATTTTGTCTAGTGTTTGAGTAAAAATTAATTGATAATGAATAAAACCATTTGAATGATAATCATTGAAAATTATAATAAATGAACTACTGTACTTCTCCGTATAGAGTACAAACTTTCTTACCGCTCAAGAGAGGTTAAATAAACAAATTGTTACTTCAAGTTATGAAACTCTGAGTAGGTGTAGGACTCTCAAATGATTGAATAATTGTCTAATATTAGAAACTGAACTGAAGCGTTTGATAATATCGTCAATCCATTGAAATAATGTTGGGTAATTTTTATAGCATGAAAGCATATTTAGCACTCCTTAACTTACAAGTTGCAATATAAATCCCACTTATATTTGTTTTGTTTCATATAGAACATTGTTGAAGCTTCATCCAGTGACTGTTTATCAAGTAACCACATTTCTATCTGAATATCGCGTACTGTATTTTCATATCAGTTCTAACAATATGTGTAGGTACCAATAGGTCATATTTATTACGAAACAGAATAATAAATGATTCCAAATACTTCTCAATACCAATTGATTCGTTCTAATAAACTGTTAAAATTTGTTCTACGGTATGCTTATAACAAAACATACCCTGACTGTTATACTACAATATAATACACCTACCATTATGCACTATTAGAATATCCAGTCACCCCCCCCCTTATTAGAATATATTAAAGCCTACTCATGAGAACAGCTCAACATTTTTCCATTAGAAATTTAATCTTCTATTGAAAACAAAAAGCAACAGAGTAAATTTGGGATTTGCTTGAAAAAATAGTGTGCCTATCAAATTTCACATCAAAAATATTTTCCCCAAATATTGAACGCTAAAACAGTTGTACCCCACTTCAACAATATATATGAGTAGGTAGTTATCGCCTGTAATAATTAAAGGACATATATGAATTAGAACTGCCTTAATCAAAATATATGTCAGTATAAAAATGATCAATAGTATCACAAAAAAATAATAAAAAATCTGGTGTGGCTCACTCACACAACTTTCCTTGCCGTTATTAAAATGTATCACCTGACGTTAGTGTTCACGCGCATCTCAAGTCTACTATTCCAAGATCTGAGCCAGCTGGTGACAGAACAATAACGCTGGAGACACACGAAGTCTGCTATCTCTTCATAGTGAATGATTTAATAGAATCAACAGTTGCCAACAGTTTGCAATTGAAATAATAACATTTTCTCGAATTTAGAGTTTATTTTAAATTTTAGGTGAAAATGTTACTGATCATTAATTGTAGAGATTCTCATGCTCAATCTTTTCCACTCTTGGAATTTTTTGTTTTAATTGTATCTGAAGACTGATAATTGGGAATCTAAAATCAAACTTGCATAGATGGGTCGGAGCTTCTGGAATTTTTACAGATATGGGACTTGTGGCAGTTGATAGAGCTTATCAATGACTATTTTAGGTATAAATTTGATCAAAATCGTTGGAGCCATTTTCGAGAAAATCGCGAAAACCCCTGTTTTTGACAACATTTCGCCATCTTGAATTAATTGCATTAGATCGAAATTGTTCGTGTCGGATCCTTATATTGCAAGGACCTTAAGTTCCAAATTTCAAGTCATTCCGTTAATTGGGAGATGAGCTATCGTGTACACAGACGCACATACACTCATACACACACACACACACACACACACACACACACACACATACAGACCAATACCCAAAAACCACTTTTTTGGACTCAGGGGACCTTGAAACGTATAGAAATTTAGAAATTGGGGTACCTTAATTTTTTTCGGAAAGCAATACTTTCCTTACCTATGGTAATAGGGCAAGGAAAGTAAAAAGACATGATTGAATATTATAAGTAGGAATGTATCTTCTAATGTTTATATTAAGAAGGACGAATGCTACTATTTTTTGTCAGCTCTTAACTTTTTAAACTTCAAGTCGATCAATTTCTCTTTTTTCAGACTCAACAAGCACTGAGCGATAGAAGAGAGTCACTGTTCAAAATTCTTGTGATTGGTGAGCTAGGAGCTGGTAAAACAAGCATCATCAAGCGCTATGTTCACGAATTCTTCTCACAGAACTACAGAGCAACAATCGGCGTTGATTTCGCTCTCAAAGTTCTCAACTGGGATCAAAACACTGTCGTCAGACTACAGCTATGGGATATTGCAGGTAAGCTCAATCGGATCTATTGACCACACTGATAAAAAAGTGAGGCTTTTGTATTACAATATTGAAAAAAGCAGCCTTCGGTAAGACATGCATTTTTTGAGCAACCATCTTTATAAGAGATTTGACAGTTACCTGAACAAGAAAGTCGAATGAGATCGATATAGGCATGAATCAATCATTATTACTATATGAAAATATTTGACTCCTAATATAATTTTGATCCTCGAAATTTAGGAGGAACTTGAGTAGACGAAGAATTTTCAAAATGTTAAAGTTTATGCTCACAAATAAAAAAAAGTCAAAACATTAAAAATTGCATTTAGAAATATTTTTTGAGGTTCATTATATTTTTTTAAAAGCTGCTAGTTATGGGTTTAGAGTTCTTGAGAGAAAACGAAAATAAAAATATTTTTTCTTGCTGATCAGTAACTTTTTGTTCAATAGTAGAATTGACACATAGTAAGCAACTTTTCAAGCTAGAAGACAAGCCATGTTCACCATGCAAGTGAAAACGATCATTTTTGTGCATCCATAAAGATTGAATCATTGATTTATGTTAAATACTACCGTACACTATATGTGTGGTATGTAGTAAATTACTTCTCAGGGATCCTGAAAACACCTTCCTGAAAATCTCCTTTGGAAATTTTCTTATAATTGGTTTCCTGTGTCATCGTAAATTATTATGTGATCGATTTTAAATCCCTCAGAAATCAAAAATATTGATTTACAACTCTGTTCCTATCGTCTCTGATTCCAGCTTGATGATTGCAAGTATCATTATCGCAGATTATCCATACAAATACTACCTACTTGTTGAGATAATAATTTAATTCTATTTTTAATTTATTTCCTCCAAGTAATTATTTTAAAACAAAATATAGAATGTTATAATGAGAAATTAGTAAAGATATCAATGGAGTATTATTGGAAGAGATGATTCTAGATAGATAGATATTTGAAGCCTCATGTGAAATGGACTTCCAAGATTTAAATGGATGAATTTAAGTTTCATGTTAATAATTTAATTTTTGTATTGAATGTGCGCAGGACAGGAAAGATTCGGTAACATGACGAGAGTCTACTACAAAGAGGCTGTTGGTGCTTTGATTGTGTTCGATGTGACGAGAGCGGCGACTTTCGATGCCGTTCTCAAGTGGAAGCAGGATCTCGATTCAAAAGTCCAGCTTCCAGACGGTAGTCCAATACCTTGTATATTACTAGCAAATAAGGTGAGAAAATTACCCAATTTCTTACTGATATTCGATTCAACACTCCTCTAATTATTTTGAGAGAACTTAATTACTGTCTTTTGAATGTGAATAATAATAATTCTTTATAATTAATTCATTCTAGGCATAAATTTACTTGATTTTATGGGAATCCTACTTTGGATAAGGCGATATTTCATGAAATAAATATCTACAAACTATGTAGGCCCATAGTGAAATATTGGAGCAAATCATCAAGGGCCATGATAAGCAAATCATAAAGGGCTTAATCTCAAATTTTGAGAAAAATCAGTCTCTTGGAATTGTGATGTAGTATAACAACATATGTTTTGAATTTGTTATTACTGTTACTAAGTCTCCAAACAAACTCATTCCAATTCGAAACCTGTATAGTTCAAGTTATTAAAACCTTTCTTAAGGTATCAAATATGTCGTGTTTACTCTCATTCCTATTACAATTTTAATAACTTGATATTGTAAAATGAATACGATACTGAAGCCAGACAAGTTTAGTGTGGATCCAAACTTATCAACTGCAAGCAAGGAATGGACACATTGGCACAAAACTTTTCAGAACTTCATTACCAGTATCGCACCACAATCATCAGACTCTGAAAAGCTCAAAACACTTATCAATTTCATCACTCCAGATATTTATGAGTACATAAGCGAAAGTGGTACGTATAATGATGCTATATATATTTTAAGGAGAATCTATGTAAAACCTGTAAATGAAATATTTTCAAGACATAAACTATCTGCACGTCAACAACAGCCTGATGAGACTATTGATCAATATCTTCATGCCTTAAAACTATTAAGTAAAGACTGTGAGTTTAAAGCTGTGACAGCTGAAAGAAATAGGGATGATTATATTCGTGACACATTATTGCTGGAATGAAGTCTCCTACAATTCGCCAGCGTTTACTAGAGAATGTTGCATTAACACTAGAAGAGGCATATTTAGTCAAGCCAGATCCCTGGAACTTGCATATGCACAAGCATTAGCTTTCCAATCTTCATCCAATAAATGCAACTTCTTCCCAAAATACTCAAGCAAGCAATTAGAATACTGATTCAGAAAACTGTTTATTAGCTGCTGCTAATGAAAAATGCTATTTTTGTGGTTATCTGAGACATCCTCGGGTCAGCTGCCCAGCTAAAAAAACAATTTGTCATAATTGTGGAAAACAGGGCACTTTGCTAAGGTCTGCAGGTCGAGTAAATTACAAACCAAACAATCAAAAAAATCAAAAGATATTATGAACTCTATTGACCTAGCAGCTTCGCCCGGAGGATTGACAAAGAGTACAGTACAAGCCCTGGGTAATGGAAAATCTGTCTCTGCTTTGATAGATACAGGAGTTCTCTGAGTTTTATAAACAATTCTACTGCTCTTAACCTAGGTCTTCCTATAAGACCAGGTAGGGGTACTGTATCAATGGCGACTACATCAATCACATCCAATATAACAGGACAATGCTTAGTAGATCTTGTCATTCTTGATCACTGTTACAAACAAGCAAAACTTTCGGTCTTACCAGAGCTTTGTGCGGATATAATTGTTGGACATGATATTTTGAAAACCCATGAAAGTATAAAGTAGTTTTTGGTGGAAAAAGCCGCAGTTAACCGTATGCAGCGTGGCAGCCTCAACTGTAGAACCGGTGTCATTGTTTTCTAATTTAAAACGGAATGTAAACCAATTGCAATCAAATATCATCGACACAGTACGGATGATTTGAAGTTTATTGAAAATGAAGTAAGTAAAATGCTTAAAGACGATGTTATAGAGCCCAGCATTTCTCCATGGAGAGCTCAAGCGTTAGTGGTTACAAATGAAAATCATAGAAAAAGAATGGTCATGATTACTCCAAAACTATAATCGTTTTACATTACTGGATGCTTACCCACAATCAGTCTCTTGGAATTGTGATGTAGTATAACAACATATGTTTTGAATTTGTTATTACTGTTACTAAGTCTCCAAACAAACTCATTCCAATTCGAAACCTGTATAGTTCAAGTTATTAAAAACCTTTCTTAAGGTATCAATACTTATGTCGTGTTTACTCTCATTCCTATTACAATTTTAATAACTTGATATTGTAAAATGAATACGATACTGAAGCCAGACAAGTTTAGTGTGGATCCAAACTTATCAACTGCAAGCAAGGAATGGACACATTGGCACAAAACTTTTCAGAACTTCATTACCAGTATCGCACCACAATCATCAGACTCTGAAAAGCTCAAAACACTTATCAATTTCATCACTCCAGATATTTATGAGTACATAAGCGAAAGTGGTACGTATAATGATGCTATATATTTTAAGGAGAATCTATGTAAAACCTGTAAATGAAATATTTTCAAGACATAAACTATCTGCACGTCAACAACAGCCTGATGAGACTATTGATCAATATCTTCATGCCTTAAAACTATTAAGTAAAGACTGTGAGTTTAAAGCTGTGACAGCTGAAAGAAATAGGGATGATTATATTCGTGACACATTTATTGCTGGAATGAAGTCTCCTACAATTCGCCAGCGTTTACTAGAGAATGTTGCATTAACACTAGAAGAGGCATATAGTCAAGCCAGATCCCTGGAACTTGCATATGCACAATCATCAGCTTTCCAATCTTCATCCCAATTAAATGCAACTTCTTCCCAAAATACTCAAGCAAGCAATCAGAATACTGATTCAGAAAACTGTTTATTAGCTGCTGCTAATGAAAAATGCTATTTTTGTGGTTATCTGAGACATCCTCGGGTCAGCTGCCCAGCTAAAAAAACAATTTGTCATAATTGTGGAAAACAGGGCACTTTGCTAAGGTCTGCAGGTCGAGTAATTACAAACCAAACAATCAAAAAAATCGAAAGATATTATGAACTCTATTGACCTAGCAGCTTCGCCCGGAGGATTGACAAAGAGTACAGTACAAGCCCTGGGTAATGGAAAATCTGTCTCTGCTTTGATAGATACAGGGAGTTCTCTGAGTTTTATAAACAATTCTACTGCTCTTAACCTAGGTCTTCCTATAAGACCAGGTAGGGGTACTGTATCAATGGCGACTACATCAATCACATCCAATATAACAGGACAATGTTTAGTAGATCTTGTCATTCTTGATCACTGTTACAAACAAGCAAAACTTTCGGTCTTACCAGAGCTTTGTGCGGATATAATTGTTGGACATGATATTTTGAAAACCCATGAAAGTATTAAAGTAGTTTTTGGTGGAAAAAAGCCGCAGTTAACCGTATGCAGCGTGGCAGCCTCAACTGTAGAACGGTGTCATTGTTTTCTAATTTAAAACGGAATGTAAACCAATTGCAATCAAATATCATCGACACAGTACGGATGATTGAAGTTTATTGAAAATGAAGTAAGTAAAATGCTTAAAGACGATGTTATAGAGCCCAGCATTTCTCCATGGAGAGCTCAAGCGTTAGTGGTTACAAATGAAAATCATAGAAAAAGAATGGTCATTGATTACTCCAAAATATAAATCGTTTTACATTACTGGATGCTTACCCACTACCAAGAATCGATGATATTGTAAACAAAGTTGCAAATTATGAGTTTTTCAGTACTATCGACTTGAAAGTGCATACCACCAAATTACGATAAGGAAGAAGAAAAGCACTACACAGCATTTGAGGCATGTGGTCAACTCTACCAGTTTAAACGCATTCCGTTTGGGGTCACTAATGGAGTGCCCCATTGTTCATTAACGTGTAATTGACAAGTTATACGTCTGAACAGCTACAAGACACTTATGCTTACCTTGATGATGTTACAATCTGTGGCAAAACACAGGAGCAACACGATATAAACTTGAAAAAGTTTATCAACGCTGCAAACAAATACAACCTAACTATCAATAATGAGAAGTCTTCATTTTCACTGAAATCGATCAACTTGCTGGGCTATCATATTCTAACAAAAAACTATCAAGCCTGACCCCAGCCGATTGGAGCCACTGAAAAATTTACCTCCGCCTAGAGAGACTGCATCGCTGAGGAGGACCCTTGGTATTTTCACATTATGCATCACTAATACCAGATTATGCCACTAAGGTGATTCCTCTTGCCCGTACTGCATTTTCCTTGTCTAAAGCAGGGTTACAATCGTTTGAAACTATAAAAAGTGAAATAATTGGATCTGTAGTAAGCTGCATTGACCCTGAAGCACAATTCATGTGGAAACTGATGCATCTGAGAGCACCATTGCTGCTACTTTGACTCAATCAAACCGTCCAGTTGCATTCTTCTCAAGGATACTTTCACCAGCAGAACAAAGACATTCAAGTGTTGAGAAAGAAGCACAAGCCATGTAGAAGCACTGCGAAAATGGCGTCACTACTTGGTTGGCAAGCATTTCAAGCTAATTACTGATCAGAGGTCGGTAGCTTTTATGTTTGATAACAACCGTCATGGTAAAGTGAAAAATGAAAAGATAATGAGGTGGAAACTGGAACTGTCTTGTTTTCATTACGATATTGTATATAGACCTGGCAAAGATAATATGGCTGCTGATGCTCTGTCTAGAGTATGTTCTTCAATCCAAAATCAGGAAAATCTATTAGTTGATTTACATGAGTCTCTATGCCACCCAGGCATAACCACGGTTGTACCACTGGGTTCGGAGTAAAAACTTACCCTACTCAATTGATGAAATCAGACGTATAACAAACTCCTGCAAAGTGTGTGCTGCTGTCAAGCCCAATTCTTCAAACACAAAGGGACTCTGATTAAAGCCACTTCTGCATTTGAACGGCTAAATATCGATTTCAAAGGCCCTCTGCCTTCATCAAGTCGAAATCGTTATTTATTGGTAATAGTAGATGAGTTTTCACGGTTCCCTTTTGCTTTCCCATGTCCAGACATATCATCATCTACAGTTAAATCAAAACTGAAAAGCCTGTTTTCTACGTTTGGGGTTCCTAGTACATACATTCAGACAGAGGAACATCATTTATGAGTCAAGATTGAAAAATTACCTAACTGCATGGAATTGCAACTAGCAGAACCACTGCTTACAACCCAGCAGGTAATGGACAGGTTGAAAGATATAATGGTATCTCATCAAGGGCCATGATAAGCAAATCATAATAAAGGGCTTTATCTCAAAATTTTGAGAAAAATCAGTCTCTTGGAATTGTGATTAGTAGGCTATGATGATGTTGAGGGTTGAACAAAATTGATAAAAAAATCAACTAAGTTGGTGGTTTACAAAAAAACAAAAAACAAAACAAGATAAAACAATGCGTTTGAATGAAGTTAAAGCTCAACATCTCCTTGATAATATTTTCAAGTTATTCTGTGTAATCATATATTATCATGTTAATCTTCCAAAATTATACAATTATTTTTTTGTTGAGGGTGAACTCTAAGCTTGAACTCTAGGCTTGTGCGTGTGTAATGAGGAGTTTGATAATGAGAGATGAATGAAACTACATTTTTAGGTGGTTTCCGAAACCACCGGGAAGAGAATTTACAGCTCATAAATCATATTTACTTGTAATTTGAATAATTAATCCATGTTTGGTATCGTCCACAGTTCTTCGTTTGTCACAAACAAAATTTTTGTGTCGCAGTTTAAATACCAGGTTTCATTACTGCACTATTGTAGATACGAGTCATTTTACGTGCAAAATTTATTCTTTCCATATTGTTTCTGCAAAATGGAATGTTCTAGAATCTACAGTTTCTTTTTTGTTATTATTTACAGTGTGACCAGCCAAAAGAGGGAATAGTGAACGACAAAGAGAAAATGAATGAGTACTGCAAGCAAAACAATTTTTCTGATTGGTTTGAAACGTCAGCTAAAGAAAATATCAATATTGATAATGCAGCCAAGTGTTTAGTTGAAAAGGTAAGCGAGAGAAGTTCTGTTCAATTATTTAGATTCCAAGTTACAGATAAATCGTCATTGTTTTTAAATGTATCATGAATAATTATCGTGATCATTTTTTTAATCACAGGAGAGTTTTCTTATCAAACTCCATTGAATATGTCAATCTACTCATGAGCTCATAGCAGTTCATAGCAGCTCATAGTAATTATTTCTCAAGATTATGGCAGTTTGTATTCATAGCAAAATGGTAATTGACTTAGTGATAATAAAACATGACTGTTTGTGAGTATGAGAGCAAGCAGGAGAAAGTTCTGAGTGAACATGAGATTATTGTGAGTATACACACCACACAGCAGAATAGCCAAATAATTGAATGATTCGAGGCAAATTTGATTACAGTAGTAGGAAATCTTTCAACATTTTGTAAGATACTTGAAATATAACCGGTATCAGGTATTTGAAGGAAATGTTGACCTACTTGAAGTTCATAAATAAAAAAGTACTCTAACACAATTACAGTATTTATGCATAGTATATATAACAAAATATCTATAGATGAATCAGTCAAGTTGATATGTTATAATCACAGAATACAATATGAATTCTGTGGTTATAATGAAAGAACAACGTTTTTAATATTCAAAAGCCAGTAGCCCAAAATTTATGTAAAATCATTTGACAAGGTAATTTTCCAATATTTAATTAGTTTTTTGGGTCATTCATTTTGTTTATTATTGCGTTCATAATATTGGGAGAGCAGCAATAATTAATTAGGTCTATTGTAACGTAAGTCTGGCAACAGAGAAATGATTATATTCCCTGTACCGTAGTGAAAGAATCCAATTCCTCAATTCTATTTTTTCACAGATTCTTCAAAACGAGAAATTCAACCAGAAAGGCGATTCACAAAAGGATGGGAACAGAGTGTCCCTTGGTGGTAGGGGCCAAGCTGAACTACAGGATGGCAAAAAGAAGTTCTGTTGTTGAAAATTTGTTGAACTCTTGCGCCTGATGTAGGCCTACTATTCCAACCGCTGTTTTTACAATAATTTTAATAATGAGTGACTCCATCATCATCAGACTCGTGATTGATTCACATCGTGTGGGGCATCCGGGTTCAGAACCTTGGAGATGCAAACTCTAGTTTAATTCAATTTCAGATTTTAAAACGCCTCATGATACATGCTATGATAATGTGGAGAGTATTTCCTTTCAGGAGTCAATTCAGCAACTGCATTTTATTACAAAAAAGTATTATACAATAATATTTCCGGGATTATCTTATCAGTCAGAAAATTTCCCGCATTCAAGTCAAAATTTTAAACTCGTGACCAAGTTCTAGAAAAAATGTAAATTAATTATATATATATGAGTTTCGTAACATTATAAATGTATAGTTTTTAAAATAAATGTTGTAAGTTCTATGATAAAGCAAGTATGCATATTTTTTCATTTGGGTACATAGCTTTATACAAAATCTTCCGAATCCATAATCAAAAATATTCTCGATAATTTTTTTAATCGAGATCAACATAATTGAAATCATGAAGCTAATGAGCTTACTCATCATAAGATGAATTATTCCATCATAAATTTTATCAGAGACTAATGCTCCACATCATGTGCCATGAAAGATATATATATATCGTATATTGTTGATCATATTTATATCATTTGTGTAGACATCTAGGATTTTAAAATTTTATATTTATGTATCAAAGAAATAAATAATTCAATTTGTTAAACTCTGTGATTTCTTCTTATGTTTTATTCCTTTGCAGTGTTATAAGTTGTTAAGCGGTTATGAGCCGCTTCCCTGAGCCCATGCAGTCTGTTTTCACAAACTTTCATTGATGATTCATCATATGCAAAATGAGGTGGTATTGTAGAATTAATATTAGTTTGGATTTTCAACTTTTAAAGTGCTATGCCATCATGTAGATGACATGAAATGTAATTTCCAACTCAGAATAGAATATTTTGAAGATTTATTTCACCACTACAGAAACTTGAAATTCCATATTTAGGAAGACTGGGCTTAATCAATTATTTCCCCTGTCAAAAAGCAACGTACATATGGAGAACCTTACATAAAAGCGCTACTCTGTGATCTATCACATTGAAAAATGTTTTTAATATCCAGCGAATTTCGGGGATTAAAAAATTATTCAATTCTATTTAATAATTCACAACTGCTGTAGCTGAAAGTTTAGAAACTCAGTAAAGGTACCTAGTGATTCTATTATACTTCCTTTAATAAAAGCAAATGGAAGTAGGGCTGTATTGCTAATCCATTTTTTCTTTGCAGAATCATTGAACTAGAGAGAGATTGTTTGCTACGATAGAGTAGACACTGGATACTACTGGAAAGTGATAGTTTGAAGGATTTCGTGTGACTGCCTAAAATCTATCAGTTATAAGGAAACGATATTGTGAAAGGGCCTGTTGCAAAAACAATATATCAATTCCTTCATGTTGACAGAATTTTTTACGCAACCAATGCGACCAAATCATCAAGCTGCGTTGAATTACTCACTTCCTTCTCACGGAGACTGAATCTTCTAATTCGCGTACAATCGATCGTTTTTTCTGAATAGTCTACCACAGCAATGAATTAAAATGATGGATCATCAACTTTTATAAATTATTTTTAATTTTTGTTTTTCTTTTGAATATAATATTTGGTTGGTAGGAACGGTACTTTGCACACTTCCATGTCGTACTTTTTGTCTCTGATTTGCACTTGAACTTGAGTGCCGGGCTTGACGAAGTCTTTCTTGACATATCCCATGGCAATGTTGTAGCCGAGACTGGGCGACGGACAGCCACTAGTGATGCTGCCTACCATTTGATTGTCCACAAAGATTTCGGCGCCTTTCCTCGCTGCTGGCTCGCTTCCCTTGCCCAAACTTTTCAGGCCAACTCGCTTCTTGTAAGGTCCCCATTCCAGTTCAGACAGGATGATTGGAGCTCCATTGAAGTCCTTCATTTGTCTTCTCCTCTTAGCTGGGAAAAAGATTATACTGTTATTGTTGTGGCATGTTCACAAAAAATATTTGTAAAATCAAAACTTGATTGGGCTTGAACATGTTCGAAACATTCATTATTCATAAACAGAATAGTAATTTGGAAGGTTGGTAAGATCAATATAAATAAATTGCTATGCGTATAGGATATGACTTATTTGCACACGCATATATTCCATTGGGATTCACAAAATCTTTCTTCCTTTATTTTCCTCAATCTTTCTTATTTTTTCGATTAATTAAATAAATAAATATATCATCTTGAAAAAATTATGAAAGGAGAATTAATGCGGAAATAATGGGTAATTGATATTCGGATCAATTTTTAAAAATTATGAAAGGTCGTCACGAATAAAAATGAAACTCGATAAAATGTAAAAACACACTAAAAAATGAGATAGAATATTCAAAATTGTTGTATTAACTGTCCTTGAATTATTTGGAATCAATATGAAGCTCTATCACTTACTGCATGAGTAATATCACTTATAATTACAACCATAGAGAAACAATAGCGTAAGTAGATATCCTTTGGTATAGGAGGACGTTTATGTCGCAACTTTTACTGTTATCTCAAGCCGATAGTTCATGTAATTCTTTTCCGTGAAGCTGTGTGACACTGGTAGTCTCTCATATTGTGCCTTTCATACACTCTTACCCCAACAAAACAGTAAAATTCGACAATAATCAACAGCAATCGGCTTGAGATAACACAAAAAGTTGCGACATAAACGCCCTATACCATGGGATATCTACTTATTGAATGAAAAAGACTAAGAAATTGTCAAAAAACCACTGATTTATTGATAGTTAGAAATAAATCAGTGTTATTTTGACAATTTCTTAGTCTTTTTCATTCAATATGAATAATTACCACAATATCAACTTCTCAACTAAACAAAAAAAAAGATATCTACTTACGCTATTGTTTCTCTATGGTACAACTATTGAGGTGCAATGAAAGTAAGAATATAATACAATGCAGCGAGAATAATGAAATGTGGAGCCTTATGAACAGATAAATGATACTCGAGTTCCAACTCATGATTTAATCAATATTACAAAATCGGTTTCCCACTTACCAACAGTGAATCCGAGGCCAGCTTGAGCTGGAGTTACAGTTTCATCAATATCGTTGCCATACAAGCATAAACCAGCTTCAATCCTACAAAATACAAATATGCTGATAAGAAATTTCATGTTACATATTAATAGAATGAAACAATACAAAACATTTATTATGAAATTTAAAATGTTAGCCCAAGTCAATAGATACCTGAGCCCTATCATATAATAAGAATCGTACGGAAAAAGTAAACTTATGATAAAATAATTATAGAAATAAAAATATAAATTACTATGATATAAATTATTTACATCATCTATATAAATAAAAAGAGGCTTTCTACACGATGCTATTTTATATTATAAATATATTAATTTTTATTTATTTAATATTTATTGCTGACTTACATTCATTTATGAGTTGAAAATAGACATTAACCAATACAAAACAAGATGAATAGATAAGACAGTTTCAATAGGTTATATATACTTATAACAACATGGCTATATAATACATAATATTATCTACTTATATTAACATTTTATACATCAAAGTTTTTGTAGGAAAAAAATACTAGAGTGCAATTATTTCTCTATGAATGCCTTGTTTACTGATTGATCAGCCTTTTCAAGTAACAATTCCATGTAGGATGTATTAAAGGTAGACAGCTCTTACAGCCCTACAAAGCAAATATTCTTGAATAATAAATATAAATTTGTAAGCATACGTTAGTTGGACCTCACTCACGTCATTCAATTTGAATCATCTATCAATATACTAGAAGTTTAAAACGAGTTGGACAAGATAAGGTTGACTTACATAATAATATTATTGAAAAATATTTTTATAATCTCCACATTACATAACGTATCAATTTAAATTTATCAACACATTTCGCGTACGGTATACTCAGTGTAGGAGGCGATACTACTTTTCATTTTTTATTAATTCTTGATAAGAAAATATGTTTGGTATTTTTTCATTTTATCTCGCACAAAAGTGAATTTGTATGGATGATGTATTCAATAATATTGAATATTGAAATAACTGATTATTTTTCAAACATGTCAGATTGATGCTCACCTCAAAGTATCTCGAGCTCCTAATCCAGCCATTTTGACAACTTCGGGGTACTTCTTCAGGAGTTTTGATACAATAAATGGAGCTCTTTCTGATTTGACAGATATTTCCACACCATCCTCACCAGTGTATCCGCACCTAGAGACTCTGCAATCCTCGATTCCACAGACAGTACCAATTTCACTTTTCATGAAATAAAGTTTTTCCAAATCAATGTCGGTGAAAGGCTGCAGAATTTCAGCTGTACGCGGACCCTGAATTGCGAGGAGAGATTGTTTTTCCGGACTCAGAAAGCGTACTGTTACATCTTTTCCTTGCTTTCTGAATTCGTCCTGGAAAATAGTTCATTTTATTATTATAAAATTAATATATTTTTATAATTTACCTAATATATTTTATTATAAAAATACAATAAAATTGTATTATTATTGATATTAAATACCACAATAAATGATACAGAACAAATATTGTAAATAATCCAATATTCTATATATACTCTCTTTTGTATAATATAGATATTTAAAATTGAATAAGTGAACAAATTGAAAATTGATTACGATCAAATAAATGGGATATTATGGATCAATTAGATAAATGAATAAATGATCGATTTTCAATTTATAGAATAGTTGACAGAATGCAGATTATAATTATTGACTTATGTAATAAGAATGGAGATTTGGGAATTGAGTTTTCTTCTGTAACATGAAAGATCTAGATAGGCCTACTACAGATGTTTGCTTATAGGAGAGGTCAATATTACAGTTACTGTATAAACTTTATATAGTAAAACTGTAGTCAATATTAAGATGAGAATTCAAAACTATAACCGATTCAACCATACTGAGTGCCAGTATAATACGTAATTGATGCTATTAATCTTAACTGCATTTAAATACGAAAACAATGGCTAGATTAAGTACCTTTCAGCTGTAGTCTCCTAGTAATAATAATAATTTATTGTTGTAGTTTTAGAGAAGCACATAAGCACAGAACAATCTTATCCAACTGAGCATATTATACTATAATACAGTAGCAGATAATAAAAGTACAATGATAATTCTTGACAGAATCTGATGATCAAATTTTGTGTTATCATTTTTCTCGCAATTTCACTAGGCGTTCATAGTTCCACTAAATTCGAGACAACGTCTATAGTTGTAAGGTTTTAATTTATATATTCAAATTAATATGATTCGTATACTGAATGAAGAACTAGATATTGTCCAAAATCAAGACTCGATTTTTTAATAAATCTGTGGATGGACAATATATCTAGTCTTTTTATTCAGTACACACCGTGTCCCACGAAGAGATTTACACGTTTAATTTTAAATCACGTGCCCATTCATGCACCGAACTTTTTTTTAATTTTACACAGTTTACAAGTAGTAGATTCTAAAAATATTCTGGGATAAAATTTCAGCTCCCTCACCGTAGAAACAAAATGGCGGCATATTGAAAAACGATACCTACTTTAAAAACATTAAAAGTAAATATTATTCTGTACATTTATCCAGTTAGTATTTATATTTACTTCACAACTACTCAGAAAGTAATATATATGCTGAAGTGAACTTGTTAGTTCTTAAAATATAAACAATTATTCTTCCAAAGAGAAAATAATTTTCAATAGATTATTTAAATTCATAATTATTCAAGTGTGATTAATCACTGTATTATTATATAAGGACTCGCTCAATGTACCTAGAATACATTTTGTATTGTATTCTAGGTACCTTGGACTGACCTGTGTTCGGATCATCAGCTGTGAATCATGGTCTCTTCTGCCTGCATTGGATACAATAAATAAATGACTCGCAGCTTTGGTAACAATCAAATCATCCAGAATTCCTCCTGTAGAATCGTCTATGAATAAGCTAAGAGATGCTCCATTTTCTGGGAGACCTTGAACAAATGAAAAAAAAACATTGAGAATACAATATTTTTATAGATTTGATCTACTATTAGGCCTAGTCAAATTATTTTAAATAATTAATAAAATCGGTACCTGTTTCACAGAATAATTATTTACAATAGTATACCAGTACCGGTAAGCTAAGTTGGTACGCCCTCTTTAACAATCATACCGAGCATAATATTCCCAATTTTCTATTACCTACCCATTACCTATTTCAAGGTTATAAAATATCCCAAGAATAGAATAGTATGTAGGCATATAATAAAATTTCAACTAGTAGAAGGGTAGGGTTGGGCGATAGTCAGTTTATCACTTTCTCTTCCAGGAATATAATAACAATACTTAACAACTTAAGGTAGACCTACTTGATTGAATCCATGAGTGATAATTTTGATGATAATATAACAAATTATATCAAGAAAGAAATTTGAAAGTTGTGGTTGAGTTCATATTCTTAAATATTAGTGTCTCACTAATGTAACTGTGACTAATATATAAATTATGAATTGCGAAGAACTAAATTCTCCACATTATCCAAACAAGAGAGGTTACTTGGAAATGCATATTTCATTGTCAATTCTCTTTATTTGAAATACAATGTTACATAAGATAAAGATGGGAGTAATTCTACTCTAATAATGCTGGGTTATATAAACGAAAACATGATTTTTGTAGGATGATGCCCATGAGGTCTAGGCTTGTGGATAATCCACCAAAATAAAAAATATATGTGAGATTCACATTACTGCATTCCTTATAGATAAAATCGACGCTCCCCATTCAAACAAACTGTCTGTTCAAGTGAATCCCTTTTTCGTAAATTCTTTTTATGTGACACTGATAGTCTCTCATACTGAGAGAGTTAGAGTGTATGCGCGGCATACACTATCACCCGGCCAAGACAGTATAGTAATCTACAATAGTCGGCAGTAGTCGGCTTCAACAGTGAAATTTGGAACATAAACGTCCTACAGCATGGGATACGGTATCTTCTTAAGGCGAAACACCACAGGCCCTAGTTCAAAAATTGCCACCACGTAGCGCTTTAAAATCATGCGAAATACTTTATGCTATTACTCGCTCACTATTAGAGTAAAACTTGTTTTGAAAACTGATTTATTCTTGTAATATCTATATCCATGCCGCTACCATGTCGATTTATTTTTATTTTTTTATTTAAACAAAAATAAATTTCTTAATTTCAAAGGGATCCATTTTTTCAAGAAAAACAGGTAGTCATTTTGAAGATTTGATGATAAAAAATTTTTATCATTTTTCAGCTTGAAAATCGAACCAGTGGTTCCATCGGAATCATATTTACAAGTTTTATCTCTATGATTTTTTATGCGCTCCTACCCTCCACCCCATCCAAACGTCACTCAGGCACCTTCCACCCCAACACACAAGTCACTCACCCACCACCCCACCCACAAGTCAGCCTTCATTCTTAGTGCTCAGGCTGGTCACAACTTTTCTCAGTTCTTCAGCTTGTTCACTTGTCATATTGACAGTGATTGTGGCTAGTCCTAGGACATAGTATTTCCAGACGCACTTCACATATAATTTAGATTTCCGTATTATATATGTTTCTCTGGCATTTTCGGCCGGTAAAATGGATTCAAGACATACGGTGAAGGGAAAGAAGAAGTTGGTTCTTTCAGCCAGGAGAATGAAAAGGCGGCTACCACCAGAATTTCATGCTAACAGACGTAGAAGGTTAGTTGATTTCATTTCATATAATTAGATAAATTAAAATGTCACGTACTTTGGGCCTACTATAATATGAAGCAAATCATGCTTTGAATAATTGATATTGTTATTATGTAAATATGATTATATTCTCAGTTCGTATTATCTCAAGAGAGGTATTTCGTTATGTATGTTTTTATGTTTGTTAATATGAACAAACGCCAACGTTATTGACAACGCTATTCGCATAATTATTCAAGATATATGTCTGAATGGATAGGTACAGAGAGCAACCGGGTGATAGAAAAGCATGGCAAATTTGAATTGATCTTACAAAACTCACAGTACACTATTATTTAAAAGTAATGTTCATAGTGAGGTGATACAAATGCGACTAGATATTTCAAGAATCGGTCTTGTACAATATTTTTGTTCAGAACATACTGTTAACGATGTGACCTGAATTGAATTTATAGACTAAACCTATTTTTAATTCTGTAATCTTATCTAAATTTAGGAGAAAAATAGCTCAATGCAAGCTCTTTTTTTCTCGAATTTATAAGCATCACTTATACATGAAGTGAATTAAATAGAGAAAATTGTGATTGGAAATGTTCCCGATCCCAATGCTCATTACTTCTAATAAAGTAATTAGATGCTAATAATAGTCAAATGTATTCAATTAAAATTGTATGTCTCATGGTTGTATGATCCTTCTCTATATTCCCTATAGGAATTCACCCTCCACCATAAATACAATTATACCCTTACGAAGACAATATTTAGTATCACAGTAGCCCATTCTCTGTGTTGGAAATATGAATTTACAAATCCATTTGCTTCATACACTTTCTTTTCATATCCCATAATCACAAGTTTCCAGAATAATTTTTTTCTAAATTTAATTGCAGTGCAACGTCAACTCCTAAAGGAAAGAAGAGAAGACCACACAACAGAAAAGTACCAGTGCATTTGATGAAATGGAGATTACAGCAAAAGTAAGTAACTTAATAGTTTACAGAATATAATTATCAGCGAGTATAGTAAATTATTATTTCCCTCTATAAAAAGAAGTGAAGTTTTTTATGGTCCATATCCTTGTATCTACCAAACCACCGGTTATTTTTTGATAAATAAAAATAACAATTGAAAAAACGAATAAGCCAACACATACATTATAATATAAAAAACACATATTTGAATAATGATACTTGGAATAGACATTCACATTCAAAGTTATATAATATTATTTTCTATACAAACATAACGTTTCCAGGCATTTCTTTAACTTTGATTCAATTATTTCCCAAATTATATTCATTTAAAATTTAATTCAATGAGAATTAATATATCAGACCTATAAACTTTTCTTTTTTTGTAAAGGAGATCTAAAGGAGAAGAAAAATCCTGGCCATCAACATCTTCTTCCACCTTAGAGTCAAATCTAAAAAAAGCGTCCTTGATTGCACCTCTGATTTTGCTACAATTGTGCCACCATTCCCCTCAATTGGTCTACAACCAGCTTTGAACCATGAGATTGATACCACCTCAATGCGAAATAGTGGAGTTTCTTACGTGGAGAGTAACGTATGTGATACTTTACTAACAAGGTATATCATCATCTCAACTTACAACTAATTTCATATATACGAATATGGTGTTCTCTTTACTTCCTAACAAGTAGAATGTATTTTGGTCACTAGTCCACTTTTTTCTATATTCTATTGTTTTTTACTTTCCTTGCCCTACTACCATAGGTAAGGAAAGTATTGCTTTCCAAAAAAATTAAGGTACCCCAATTTCAAGTTTTCTATACGTTTCAAGGTCCCCTGAGTCCAAAAACATGATTTTTGGGTGTTGGTCTGTGTGTGTGTGTGTGTGTGTGTGTGTGTGTGTGTGTGTGTGTGTGTGTGTGTGTGTGTGTGTGGTGTGTGTGTGTGTGTGTGTGTGTGTGTGTGTATGTGTGTATGTCTGTGAACACGATAACTCCATTCCTAATTAACCGATTGACTTGAAATTTCAAACTTAAGGTCCTTATACCATGAGGACCCGACAATAAGAAATTCAATAAAATTCAATTCAAGATGGCGGAAAAAATGGCGGATAATTACTAAAAAACCATGTTTTTCAAGATTTTCTCAAAAACGGCTCTAACGATTTTCTTTAAATTTATACCATGGATAGCTATTTATGAGCCCTATCAACTGACATAAGTCTCATTTCTGGGAAAATTGCAGGAGCTGCGTAATATTCTCGAGAAAAATGGCGGATAATTACTAAAAAACCATGTTTTTCACGGTTTTCTCGAAAACGGCTCTAACGAGTTTCTTCAAATTTATACCATGGATAGCTATTTATAAGCCCTATCAACTGACATGAAACTCATTTCTGGGAAAATTGCAGGAGCTCCGTAATATTTTTGAGAAAAATGGCGGATAATCCCTAAAAAACCATGTTTTTCACGGTTTCCTCAAAACGGCTCTAACGATTTTCTTCAAATTTATACCATGAATAGCTATTTATAAGCCCTATCAACTGACATGAGTCTCATTTCTGGGAAAATTGCAGGAGTTCCGTAATATTTTTGAGAAAAATGGCGGATAATCACTAAAAAACCATGTTTTTCACGGTTTTCTCGAAAACGGCTGTAACGATTTTCTTCAAATTTATTAAATGGATAGCTTTTTATCAGCTCTATCAACTGGCATGGTTCTCCTCTCTGGGAAACTAATGGGGGGTCCACCCCATCCTTGAGAAATGGACTTAGTAACCTCCTTCTCGTGCATGAGGTAGGTAGGTAGCGCAGTTCATAAAAAATAACACATAGTCGAGATATTTCATCTGTAGAACAGCTGTTTTGACGACTTTAAAAAAATTACGACTAAAAAATAATCGAATTTCACAATTTACACTAAGGAAAAAGTACTCTGAAAACAATAATTATATATACACATATACAGAAGTTTGATCGTAGTTTCAAATATGAGCAAGGAAAGTTGTGTGAGTGTACCACACCAGATTTTTTCAACTGTTATATAAAGCTTTGTTGGATCAACCCACAATATTACTCATTGAGAAATATGATTTTGGACTAGTATTGTCTTGGAAGAGAAGATTCACAATAAGATCAATTTTATTAGAAGTTGAATGATTCAGCTAGGTTGTGTTGAAGGCGTTTGTAGATGCTAAACAAGAACGAGAATAATTTTTCATAGTTAATATTTAATACTTTTAGTAATAAGATAAATATTTTTTCAAGCTAGTATTTCGAAGCTAAAAAAACAAATATAGCCTACAATATGGAAATAGCAATAATGACTCGATCACCTGACTAATATTTATTTGAAATTTTAGTACAGTATAAATAAATTCCACACTAGTTTGTTAATAAGACTAATATTACTAGTTCATTCATGCAATAGGCGCCTCTTCCAAACCTGAAGAGACTTTCTGCACACCGTTCTACAACAGAAAATATTACAATGGGCTGAAGTGAGAAAGAGTGTGACAGGGATAGGGGAGAAAGCATGAAACTATCATTCGCCAAACGCGTTTCTCTCTCACAGCTGTATAGCTTCTCCAAACTTAGGGGTTGGAAGCGATTGTCAGAGAGTATACAGTATACAGTTATATATGTGTGTCAATTTGGAGTATAGTGTTATACAGTATATATATATATATATATATATATATATATATATATATATATATATATATATATATATATATATATATAATATATATATATATATATATATATATATATATATATATAAATCATATAGAATTACTATCTTCAGCTCAATTGGTAAGGGAGAAAGAATACATAGATACAAGATATTCACAGGCATACGATTATCATTTCTGAGAAAGATTATCGACATACTGTGATATATAACCTACTCTTCATCGCTATAAACTTCAGAGAGAGAAGTTCATTCCAATACTAAAATTAAGTATAATTCCAAGTTGACATTTTTTGTAAAATGATATTGGCCTAATTACTATAGATCTAGAATTTGTCTCTATGCTCTCCTAGTTCTCTTTACGCACACAAAAGCAGACATAGGCGGAGAAACATTATTATGTCTGCTTACTCTGGCATGCCGAAGTTGATATTCTCCCCGTCTGTCTGCTGCTATGTGCGTGCGCCAATAAAATAAAAAATCTCAATCATTTTTCAACATGTTTCGATAATTAATCACCCCCATTTAATTACAGATATGATGAGTATCCAGATCTTATAGTTGAGCCGGATGGAAGACCACCCAAAGACGATTTTAATATTATTTCTGACCGATTTATTGTGGACGGCAAACATCTTGTGCAAGAATTGAGATCTTTGGACTACCATAGATACGAGTGTGAAAAAAGTGATAATGGTTATATGACACTGGTGTCTTCAACTTCAAAATCATCAGAATGGACAATGAAGTTCGTTGTATGGACAGCTCCACGAACCAGCTGCCATAAATGCGTTTCAAGAAATGGAAGAAATTCAAGTTCAGCCTTGCGGTTTGTTTGTTGACAAAGAACATGACTTCTTGGCGGCTTCACCTGACGGACTGGTCGGAGGTGATAATCTGATTGAGGTGAAATGTCCGAAGTCTGCTGAAAACCTCACTATCAGCGAAGCCGTGATCAAAGTGAAGTCATTCTGCTTGGAAAAACTACGTTGTGGAAACGTCCGTCTCAAGAAAAGCCACAATTATTATTACCAGGTAAATTCATAGGTGATTTTTGATATATCTAACCCACAATAACGGAAACTTTCAAAACCGTCATGAAATAAACGTGAGATTAGAAAAATAATTTTATTTATGACAGAAAAAACTTAAAAACTTGCCACTTAGGGATCAATATCGGGGCACCGAGCTTCGCTCTGGAGTACAAAAGCATATAAGCATAAACGCATAGTTTATCATATTCATAAGTGATAAGTGAAAGTTATTTTGTTATTCAATTTGTTTTGTAAATAATCTAAGTTAGAACGTTTATGTTTTCAAATATTTGAACTGAAAATTTGACCTGAATTCAAGTGTATGGATCATAACCTACTTTTTGGAATATTTATAGTGTATAAATCAAAATTCGGGGAAGAAACCGTTTTGG
This sequence comes from Nilaparvata lugens, assembly GCF_014356525.2. Classification (NCBI taxonomy): domain Eukaryota; kingdom Metazoa; phylum Arthropoda; class Insecta; order Hemiptera; family Delphacidae; genus Nilaparvata; species Nilaparvata lugens. The sequence continues at coordinate 27,069,254 of NC_052504.1, read as the reverse complement.
GCTATGCCTGTTAGTCCTTCCCCAATCATTTTGAAGAATTGAGTTCTGTTTATCAATAAATAAATAAATAAATAACAAGCGAAGCTCGGTGCCCCGATATTTTGTTAATCAATATTGCAAGATAATACTTCTCATGGGATAAACTGATTGATTGCAATAGTTCAACAGCTGAACATTATTCTGTCTCACTCCTACACAGGCACTCCCATCTTCAGTTATTGACAGAGGGCTAAATTATCAGCTGTTTTACCAAGGATGAATAACTATTATCCTAGTTTGTCTACGTTTAATCATTTATTGAACGAAAGCTATAACATGATTTGACGACATTTATTGAGGATATAACCAATACCTACTAAATAGAAAGCTATTACTAAGTAATAGCGGGTATTGAATCAGGGTAACATTGGAATTATTGTGTAAGAAAAAATGTGTGGTGACATCACCAAACCAGTTGATGGGTGTCTGTGTTTTGCGAGTAATCATACAGAATGTCTGTCGTTTATGTGTCAACACGTGATTTCAGCTGTCTGTCTTGAATTTTGATTCTGTAATATAATATTCAGTTATTCAATATTCTGTTTCCAATAAGTGATTCTGTTATTCAATAATATATAAAGTATTCATAAAGTTCTATACATTCACAAACACAACATGATGAGTAATATTATTATACGAATCGCGGATTTCAAAATTAGTACAATACTTCCTGAGTGAGTTTTACAGCTCGGGAGGTTCACTACAGTCATGTGAAGGAAAGAAAGACATTAGAGGTGTAGGTGGTGATAGACAAAGGATGAGCGGGTGTGAAATGGGTAGGTGGTGACAACTATTGAGGGTTGAATTTGCAATGACAATGGAAACTGAAAGAAGTTAGGATGAAGGACAATGCTGACAGAAGAGGGCTCACCTTCATTGTTTTGATGTTTCAAAACTACACTCAAGTTCACACTACAGCTATTCATTTGTTTTATTTTTGTCATTGCACAATAATCGTAAAATTGTTGATTGAACCATTACGCAAAGAAATATATTTTGTGAATTGCAAACTTTGTCAATCACTCCCACAACAATAACCATGATAATGGTCACTGACTATAGATCCAAAGAAAGAAAGTTCTGAGACTAGTTAGAAAGGAAATGAGAAAGAGAGTGAGAGAATATGAGAGAGAACGAGTAAAAAGGCTCACAATCAATGCATTAGGCCGTGAACTGACCGTGTGCTACTGTTCTGACTCTTTCTATTTATATAATAATAGAGACCTGGGAATATGGATTAACAGCTCATTAGAATGCCCTATTTGTAATATGAAAGAGAAGGAATTTGTGGAGAATTTTCTGTTGAGGTGCCCGATGTATGGTGGAATAAGAAGACACTATTTAGAAAAATTCACTAAAAATGTGGTTACTGACGATGACAAACTCATGGTATTACTTCGAACTTTATGGAGCAGAAAATCAACCGTTTGTATGTGTATACTATGAAAGCAATCGAAATCAGATCTATGATAATAAGCACTTGAATAATGTCCGATAATTATAGTCAGGAAACAGAGGATATCATTGAAAATATTAAAAGTATTCGATGCTCATTTTTAGACGGTTAAGTGGGGAATGCATTGAGCTGAATAAAGTAAGTTTGATAGGGATAGATTGAGCTCTAAAAATTAGATAGTTGGAAAATATTATTGTATGTGTGATGGATTATTATATAAAAATGTATTATTTGTCTAGAATTTATTATTGTTGAAGTTAATACTGTTATTACTCGTTTTGTTAATAAAATACGAATAGGTAGATATTTAAAACTAGAATGTTATTATTGTTGATTTCTATAAATGGTATTTTATTAGTATGTAAGAAATGTAATATTGGATAAATTTTATGTAGAATTCATTATTTTCGTAGTTGAACTGTTATTGCACGTTTATAAAATATGTATAGGTAGATATAAATAATACTGGAATGCTATGATTGATGGATATTAGGGAATTGTTATTAAATGAAAATGTACAGATTGATATTTTATTTTAAAATTTCAAATTTTTTGATTGTAATAGATATATTCTTCTGTATATTAGGAACACATACACACTAAAGTACTCTTACTTGTGATATATATTTAAAGCATATATGATTTAAGACATACCAGTAATTTGATATCATGGAATGTGATGACTGTATTCAACTCAACTCATTTGTATTAGCATATGTGCTTGAAAAAAATAAATTTATTCATTTATCATTTTACTGTTCTGACTGCGTGAACAATACACTGCAATTGAACAATGCATTGGAACTAAAAACGCGCTTCCGACAGAACCGTTAAACCGATTTGTTTGAAATTAAATTTTTAATTTGCCTTGAAAATTACTACCTGCATTAGTTAAATTTTTCCTTTTTATAAAAGCTATCAATTGTAAATACTTATTCAGATTAAAAAAAATGAATTAAGTGAATTGCAAACTTTGTCAATCACTCACTCCCACAACAATAAATTTTTTTCTTAATATAAAATTATCAATTGTAAAAACTTATTCAAATTGGAAAAAAAATTAAGCATATAGTAGCGAGTTTCAAACCTTTAAGCTGATTGCAAAACAGTTTTGGTCTTCCATATTGGACTGAAAATAAGTGAGTAATCACATAAAGTAATTTGACCCCAACAGTGCTGCTATCTATAGGGCTAGAATCACAATTTTTTCCATGCTGATTCGCCTTAAGCTTTGTTTATTCTATGGTAGTGGTATAGTCACAGTTCACTCTTGAAGTAAATCTCACTAGCCTTCATGTATAGATGTTTCAGTCACGAGATGAACTTGGCTGTCATCACGCCACTGCAATTTCCTCGTGTCTGAACCATCAGTCTATACTTATTAGTAAGAGTACATTTTCTCATGAAGAAATTCATGTAGTAGGCCTATATTCATCTTCTTTCAAATTGATATTGATGCATTCCTACTTTCAAAACATGCTCTATGTAGTACAGTAATGGAATGAGGTATTTTTTACTATATTTGCAACGTCAAGGTTGAGTGTCAGAGAGTAGACAGATGACTTGAGCTGTTAAAGCTTCTCCTTAAGGTATTTCAGACGTATGCGCCATGAACACGCGCATTTCGCTTTTCATCAGCTGATTATTACTAATATCATACTTTATAATAATATGTAAAGTGTTTTCTGCTACCTATGTGCTACATCATAATATGAATATGTATAATAAGCATAGCTCAAGCTGATGAAAAGTGACCAGCGCGTGTTCGTGGCGCATAAGTCTGTACACAATTTTATAGGAGTGAAATGTATTTCACTCATTTGTCAACCAAAAATAAGTGTTTTTAAATATTCACTTATAAACATAGTGTCTAAACTACAACAGAGATTCGTAATCCTAACTCGGTTTAAAAAATTATATTTTAACAGATGGAAATTGATAAGAAACTGCATTTATTCGAATGCTAAACAATGAATAGAATAGAATAGAAACTTTATTGAAGCCATATCTGAGGTCTTCAGATACAATATACAAGAGTCAAATATATACAACATAATACATGATACAATAGAATCACTTCGCTTATATGGGCTACTTGATTCAAATAAAAACAATATACAAACTTTTACTACCCTTTTATTAGAAACTTCAAAGTTGAATAACTTGAAAATGACTCGAGAAACATACTGACTTGAGAAACCATGATCATGGTCGAGACTAGTTGTTAAAATATTTTAAAGTTCTTAATAAGAGGGTAATAAAAGTTTTTTATTGTTTTATAAGATACAATAATTATTATTAAACGAAAATCAAACAATAAACTTTCGTTTAATAATAATGTATATTCCTGCATAATTTGATGAAGCGCATTAGAATATCATAATGTTGTAACAACTGTGCTTAGTGGGAATTTGTGTGTATTTTTGGCTTTTCAGCATTTTCTGAAATATCTTAATTTATTCAAAGTGCGGTGATATTAAGTGCAAAGTTTGACTATAATTTGGTGTTTTAATCATTCTAAATCCAAAATTTCTAGCTAATATATATTTTTGGACAGAAATTGAACTTCGAATTTCCACAGTAAGAACATAACCTACTTTTTCGGACATGTTATTCTTTAACAAAATTTGGAAACAGAATAGTTTTTGGTTATGCCTGTTGTTCTTTACCGATCATATTCATATGATTTGTAATTGTATCAACAAATAAATAAATAGAGAGTGGTACCTTGGACATCGGCGGTGCAGAGACTCTCGAAGTAGGCGATGCGGTCGCTGCCCCTCACCTCCGTCTGCAGCATGTGCGACACGTCGAATATGGAGCAGGAGGCGCGCGTGTGCAAGTGGGAGGCGGCGATGCCCTCAGCTGCATACTGCACTGGCAGCTCGTAGCCACCAAAGTTCACAAATTTACCGCCCAGCTCCTTGTGGAAGTCGTACAGGCTCGTCTTGGCCTGCGCGTGTGCATGTCTCGCCTCTACCTTGTATTTCAATAGTGCTGGAATATATAAATAATTGAATGAATAAATGGATAAATAAATGAATTAATAAGATCCAGTATATATGCCTATTATATCAACCATATTTTTATGGATAAATGACTCGTTAGTATAATCGTGACTACAATTAATGAAGTACTTGACCTAGTCAAGTCATCAATTGACTAGTCAATTACCTGTGTTGACAAATGATTAGTCATACTAATTGTTTACTAACGAGAATTAATCATATAGTCTTGACTATTAAAGAAGTATTGAATTACCTGTGTTGACTTATTAGTCAATTAGGCCTACCTGTGCTGACTATAATGATTAGTCATACTAATTGATTAAACTAGAATAAATCATATAGGTAGGCTATTTACATTTTTCTGTAACGCATATTGGACCATGATCACAAAAGTCTGTTTAATTTCAATCATGATTAATAGCCACGAGAATTAATCAGAGAAGTCTCTTTAGAGAAGAAGGCTTTTCTGATTGGTTCTCGAGAAATTTAATCACGATTAAAAACTAACAAGATTTTGTGCAACCGGGCCTTCCCTGTCTATGCAGAATTTTCTCTCATAATGCAAGAGTTTTATGATGTGTGATTTTCCTAGTTTAGATGAGAAGCTTTTGCACAAAATAATCATTTCTGAGAATTTTGATGATAAAAAACCATTAATGGAGAATGGGCTGGGAAGGCGGTGTGTTTGGTTTCTCCGATCAACTTCGAAGCAAGTAATTTCAAAGAACAATGTGACGAATAATTATTGTAGCCACATTAATTGCGAATCCATTGATGTATATTGTTATGTATTTGCGATTCAGTTGACACTGTGGAAGGGGAAACAGCCGACGCGGCTGACTCCCTTCACCATAGTAAACAGAATAATACTGCTGTCTACATTGCATCTCATTTAGACTATGGCGCTCGAAACAATTGATTTTGTCTATTGTTTTGACATGCGCTGTATATAGATTTTCACTTTTCAATACTCTAAAAAAATATTACAATTTTCTTGATTTAGCCATGCTCATGATAAAAATCAGGATTTCGTTGTTTGCTCACAGAATTTATTATATTAATTTGAAGTGTGCCTTCTCCATACGAGTCAGAGGTAACACAATTTGATAACTCTAGTTTCAGATATTGACGTTTTTCAATGAAGTTTCATGATATATTATGTGTTCGACTCCTTCATCTTATCCTTATTTTGTGAAAAATGAAGATTCAAAATTTCTTTTCATAGCTTTTCTTGTGTTTTATCTTGTTTCATCACTCTTTATAATTCAAACACTTGATAATGGAATGAATATCATTAGATCACGTGAACAAAAAAAATGAAAGGGTGGGCCTACCTGAGATACTATATGATAGCACTGTACTCCTGATAAGTTGAAAATTTTCAAGCTGAAAGTAGATTAATTTGTTGCACATTCGGTTCAAATATTAACAAATGTTACCAAAAATTACCAATATTATTACATATAGTGAGAGCGAATTACTCTGAAGATTTCTGTTCTTACTGAACATGTAGAGGAAATACCAAGCCAGAATTGCAGTTCCGTTCACAATCATTATCAGAGCTTTCAAATTGATGCTATGTAAATAATTTAACTATGGATGCTATCCTCCTCTCACAATTTCCCTATTCATCCTTATCGTGATTCAGAATGAAGTACTTGATCTCTATAATCACAAAAATCAATGTACAGTACCTATAATAAATGGTAAAAATAACAAAATTTCTAGTAATAATGCAAATTTTCTAGGTACGAATTTCAAGGCTCATAAAATGATTTTTCTCAATCACAGACAGAAATTCCAATGATCATCATAACAGTAATTAATGAAAATTGTTTGTATTGTACATTGTTCGACGTAAGATAAGCTACATCTTTAAGGTAATCAACGTATTTAGGATTATCATGTTCATGAATGAAAGCGAGACTGTGATAGAAGATTAGTCAAACTGAAATATAAACATTATATACAATGCATAATTCTGATCAACTATGATTACAAAAATGATAGTATCAAGCCTAATGAATTGAGCAACTGAATTTCAAAGTTACTATCCACTGTTCAAATCGCACTGTGATTCCTTTTACTTCCAAATGGATTGAATTGCCTCACTCTTCAACGTAACAATTATTGTAAAAAAACCAGGGAATGTGAACGTCATCCAAATAGCATTTGAATTTCAATTTTCAGATCATGAAATTCATAAAAAACTAATTCTTGAGAGAATAGTGATGAATTGCAAACAGTGCAAGTAACATGATACAAAGCGATACAATGAAAATCAACATCGATTAATTTAATACTGGACTTATCAACTTTATATTACCGTTAATTTATATTATTTATAAAGCTTATGAAATGTACTTTCATGATTTTCCTACCTTACAGAAAATGATCTATTCTTCTTGTGCCCTAATCAAAATCAATTTCAATCAACATTAATCGACATAAAGAAAAACTTCTGCCAACCTTGTGTAATGAATGACAAGATGCGAGTGGAGGTGAAAAATCGATATGTTAACAAAAATAATAGAAGATGATGAATCATCTTTCAATTAATCTTATACGGTAGGGTACTTTGTGGTTCAATGTGAAACACTTTCATGATTTTCCTACCTTTTATGCATGCTTACTCTCCCTTAATTTGTATGTTTGCATGGCTTTCATCTTTAGAATCTACTGAATTTTCATATTGGACTGTCTAAATAATGTAGAGAACGGAAGAACGGAAGATAAGCTACTTTACAGAGAGAATCATAGAAAGTTTCAACTCAACAAGACCAATGTATACTTTTTTATGCCTCAGCCGTCACATATATTTGGCTCAACTGAAGGTATATTATCAACCTGGCTTGGAGAATATTAACTGTAGAAAACAGCAAACACTGCACGCTATGATTTTCAGGAAATTGCCACTGCTAACACTATTGTAATCTATGATTTATCTCAGTTTTTGACATTCATAACTTATGATAAATTTTAGCATAACATTATGATCATACACACATAAATATTAAATATGTATTATATTATGTAATAGTATGAATATTTTATCGGTTGCAAACAATATCTTTGTCTGTCATAGAATGCATGATTTAGCACATATACAAAAAAATGATTTTAGAGAATTTAGAGAATAAAATGTGGTGTTTTAATCATTCTAAATCCAAAATTTCTAGCTAATATATATTTTTGGACAGAAATTGAACTTCGAATTTCCACAGTAAGAACATAACCTACTTTTTCGGACATGTTATTCTTTAACAAAATTTGGAAACAGAATAGTTTTTGGTTATGCCTGTTGTTCTTTACCGATCATATTCATATGATTTGTAATTGTATCAACAAATAAATAAATAGAGAGTGGTACCTTGGACATCGGCGGTGCAGAGACTCTCGAAGTAGGCGATGCGGTCGCTGCCCCTCACCTCCGTCTGCAGCATGTGCGACACGTCGAATATGGAGCAGGAGGCGCGCGTGTGCAAGTGGGAGGCGGCGATGCCCTCAGCTGCATACTGCACTGGCAGCTCGTAGCCACCAAAGTTCACAAATTTACCGCCCAGCTCCTTGTGGAAGTCGTACAGGCTCGTCTTGGCCTGCGCGTGTGCATGTCTCGCCTCTACCTTGTATTTCAATAGTGCTGGAATATATAAATAATTGAATGAATAAATGGATAAATAAATGAATTAATAAGATCCAGTATATATGCCTATTATATCAACCATATTTTTATGGATAAATGACTCGTTAGTATAATCGTGACTACAATTAATGAAGTACTTGACCTAGTCAAGTCATCAATTGACTAGTCAATTACCTGTGTTGACAAATGATTAGTCATACTAATTGTTTACTAACGAGAATTAATCATATAGTCTTGACCATTAAAGAAGTATTGAATTACCTGTGTTGACTTATTAGTCAATTAGGCCTACCTGTGCTGACTATAATGATTAGTCATACTAATTGATTAAACGAGAATAAATCATATACGTAGGTAGGCTATTTACATTTTTCTGTAACGCATATTGGACCATGATCACAAAAGTCTGTTTAATTTCAATCATGATAATTAGCCACGAGAATTAATCAGAGAAGTCTATTTAGAGAAGAAGTCTTTTCTGATTGGTTTTCGAGAAATTTAATCACACGATTAAAAACTAACAAGATTTTGTGCAACCGGGCCTTCCCTGTCTATGCAGAATTTTCTCTCATAATGCAAGAGTTTTATGATGTGTGATTTTCCTAGTTTAGATGAGAAGCTTTTGCACAAAATAATCATTTCTGAGAATTTTGATGATAAAAAACCATTAATGGAGAATGGGCTGGGAAGGCGGTGTGTTTGGATAATTGGTCACACGGTCAGCTTTTAATGGGACAATTGAAAGGTACTGGCGCGCTACACAAATTTATAGGCTATCAATGCACTTTCAATTTGTACTCAGATATGATTTTCGAAAGCTACCCAACTATCAACACAACAGAGAAAAAAATGTCTTACTGTACCGTAGTAAAAAAAGGATTTGATGATTGGGTGTATTCAACCGAGCTTTAAATTAATAATCAGCATGAATATTGTAAATACGGTAATTTATTAGGCCTATATAGTATTTACAAAACATTTATATGATAGTTAATATTATTCAATGATAGAAACATTCAATACATCTATTTTTATATTGGAAATTTAAAAGGCACCGTCTAAATTCCCTTACAGTACTCATCAATATTTTAGATTACCTACGGTACACGGTAAGAAAAATGCAAATTCTAATGCGTGTTACAGAGTTCTTCCTTCTTGCTCTGGGCCACTTATCAATAGAAACAATCGACAACTACTACCTTATTTCTCGGTTGGCCTTCAGACCAAAACAAGATTTGAATGGAATAATTACGGTATAGTCGTCTCCTCTATTGCAGAAATTGTGGCTTATTATAGACGTCATTCGGTGCATGTAGTGTAGCCCACAGGTACACAATGCAAACTACAAATAATAATGTAATTTACAATAATAATAATTTACAAGTTGAAGAGATGTTTATAATCTAAATTTTTGTTAAGGCAAGTTACATTGTTAATTTCCAATAGAATTGAATTCCATATTTTTTTATAGACCTATTGTATTGTATTTTAGATATTTTGTACTTTTTATGTTTTCAATTGTTTTTTTAAGGATATAAATTTATTTATTATTATTGTATGATAGGGAATTGGGTACCTACCTATCATTTCAGAGAACTGTTATCATGTCAAGAGTGAGAGAACATAATATATTATGCTATTATGATAACTTATTAAGTTACTTTCGAATCATGAATCATTTTTGACTCATGATTAATTATCAGATAAAATTAAACCATTTTATTTTGTAATAACTGCAATGGAAAGCTAACTGACTCATTCTATGACTTGTAAAATAAAATTGGAATAATTATTACGTTTTTAGTAGGATTGAGCTACAGAACGACAAAATTATTCTAAAATATTTTTGAAAAATAAAGGTGATCCAAATCATTGAATATAAAAAATACTCTAAAATCCCTGATATTATAATAACTTTTAGCCCTGAGCTGTTAATGAAAATTGTACATCTATTTTTATCAGAAGAAAAGATCTTTTCAGAATTATACCATAAACTTCATTTCATTTTTAAAAAATTTGTTCACTTTTTTGTACCACAGACGAGACAACGTTTCATTTTTTTAGAAAATATACCGTAAATGATTCATTTTTATTTTAACATTTTCTCATTTCCCCAAATCAACGTTTGAAGTTTAAAAAAGTAGCATTATTCCTAAGATTGCATAAAATATTCATAAGATTGTTTTTTCATTGTTGTCATCCCCCGTGTCTTATACATAGTTGTAATGTTTGATTTATTACAAACTAATAATTGGATGGTATTTTTCATAAATGCATCTCTTTTTTCAATAGAATAAAAATGAAAATACGATTTTCAATTTATAAATGAATAGCATTGAGAGTAATGCTATAAATGAGCATAAAATATCTGACTGAGTATTTATTGTTCAATTTAATTTAAATTACTCGTTTACTTGAATAAGGAATTAATAACAAGTACTGGTAAGAAATAAAATATACATTTAATTTATTGGAGCCATTGAAAAAGTTTCTAACAGTGTTTAAAGAGATTCAAAATTTGGCAATTACCTTTTTTGGTGGCATCCCTCACAAGAGAGGAATACACACTAAATCCGTGGATGGAATCTCTAGACAGAAACTTCAGCATCCTGATCCGATAACTAGATTCAAATCACAATTTAAAAATCAGACAATCCGACACTTCATTACAAAATAGTGTGGTGATGTGCAAAGAATAATAATTGTTATCAGACTTGCGTTTTGATTTCGGTTATGTTGACCTTGTTGATAGCAAAGGTTACATTCTGACTAATAACATTCATCACATCGAAGGAATCAAAACGCCTTACGAAACAATTCAAACAAAATACTAGTCTTATATAGACACTTGCTCAACCAACAGTCAACACACTATTATTCTCACTTCTCACTGCCGCGACGGTGCACTACTGGCTAGCTGTCAAACGACACACTACTACCGTACAACCTACTACCGTACTAGCTCACTAAGTTAATACTGCTGTAGGCTAATGTAATCGATTATTTCATAGTAGTGCAATAGTAAACTGGTTTCACTTTCAAGTTCCTGATTTCAGCCAGATCCTGCAATTACTGAAATCACCGCTATTAACTTGAACTGGCACTTTTGAAGGTTTCTTACAGCAACAAGTTTCATTATTATAGATCATATCTTATGCGAAAATAGTCATTGTCTAGATAATGATTTAATGTGATATATCATTGTGTAAACATAATATTATCATACCTGTCTTTATAAATTGAATTACTTGAGTTTGCATTTAAAAAGGGTTCTCAGTTACTTTGAAGATATGAAGTTCAGTACTCAGACTGATACTTTTCCTTGTTAGTCCAGTCAACAAAAGATTATAGAGGGAAAAGTTTGGAACACAATTTTCAACTCCACAGCTCTTTCAAGGATAGTAAGAGGATTAACATATCAAAAGTCCTCACCCCTACCCCCTGTGCTTAAGGGGTGGGGGTGGTTTGAAAGTACCATTTTTTTCATTTTTCGCATATGTTGAGAGTGAAATTTTCTATTCAGCAACAATAGATCAGTTCACAATGGAATTTGGAGGAAACGTTTGGAACACAATTTTTGACTTCGTAGCTTTGTTGAGACTAGTTTGAAGGTGAGCCTATCAAAAATCCCAACCCCTACATCATGTGCTGAAGGGATGAGAGTGGTTTGAAGGTTGCATTTTCCACTTATTACTTACGTGCTTATATCTTGGGAATAATGTATTCTATTGACATAATCAACTACCGGTACATAAAAATAAAGCTTAATAAATTCCTTACAAGTTTTGTTCAGCAGATATTCTAGATAAATCCGATACTTTTCGAGATATTTAAGTTCTAAATAACGAAAAACCATTTGTATTTATGTGATGTATTTTCTAAAAACCAGATGTATTTTTTCGCTCTTTCAAGTCTTATAACTTTTTAACAATTGATGAGACAAGAAGGTGCTGATAACGAGATTGCAGAACATTTAAATTATCTTTCAATTCATGTATAATTCGACTATTTCACGCATTCCCCTGTTCCAGCAGTTTTAGTTTTGAGTGTCTTTGTATGGTAGGAAGTTTAGAAACACCCCCTGTGTTTAGTTCCACAGACGTTCCAATAGATACTCAATAAGAATGTTCATACTGAAACAAACTGCCAATTTATGATAACAAAATAGTGTGATATTCGAAAAAAGTCACTTGTTGAAAATCTTGAGATTTGACACTCAAAACTAAAACTACTGCAACAGTCGTATGGGAATGCGTGAAATAGTCGAATTATACATGGAATGAAATATAATTTAATGCTCTACAATCTCGTAATCAGCACATTCTTGTCTCATCAATTGTTGAAAAGTTATAAGACTTGGAAGAGCGAAAAAATATAGGAGAATCTTGTTTTTCGAGAATATATCACTTTAGAACATAAATATCTCGAAAAGTATCGGATTTATCTAGAATATCTACTGAACAAAACTTGTAGGAAATTAATTAAGCTTCATTTTTATGCAGATGATTAGCCTATGTCAATAGAATACATTGTTCCCAAGATATAAGCACGTAAGTAATAAGTGGAAAATGCAACCTTCAAACCACTCTCATCCCTTCAGCACATGATGTAGGGGTTGAGATTTTTGATATGTTCACCTTCAAACTAGTCTCAACAAAGCTAAGAAGTCAAAAATTGTGTTCCAAACGTTTCCTCCAAATTCCATTGTCAACTGATCTATTGTTACTGAATAGAAAATTTCACTCTCAACACTAAAACTGCTGCAAAAATCGTAGGAAAATGCTTAGAATAGTGAACATATACATAAAATTGAAGATAATTTGATGCTTTATCAGCTCATAATCAGCACGGATTTTTTTCATCAATCGTTCAAAAATTATATGGCTGAAAAGATGAAAAAATTGGAGGCAGAAGTGTTATTTCAAAAAATTTCTCACCTACAAGTGCGGATATCTCAGACACTATGAGAGATATGGAGAAAATGTAAGGGAAAAAACTTGTTGATAATTTTGTAAGCTTCAATTTTGCAAAGAATACAAATGTTCATAAGATGCATAGTTTCCGTGATATATGCGAAACATGAAAAAATGGTACTTTCAAACCACCCCCACCCCTTAAGCACAGGGGGTAGGGGTGAGGACTTTTGATATGTTTATCCTCTTCCTATCCTTGAAAGAGCTGTGGAGTTAAAAATTGTGTTCCAAACTTTTCCCTCTATACCTTTATTTGAGCATTCGTTGCCTGGACTATGTATTTGTATATATGAATCTTTAGTAGCAGGGCAATATTATTACAATAATCATGAGATTATCTTTTTAAATTAGAATATCCTCAATTTTATTGGCAATCTTCACTTTGGATAGATTTGAAAATTTTATCATTAAATGTATTTTCACTTGGTATTCACATATTTTTCATAATTATTCTCCTAATTATGAAAATAAAATATAGCCTACGGTACTTAGACAAAGAGATCATCTCATCAGTTCAAAATTTATTGCAGTTGAAAAACGATAGACAGCCCACAAGCAAATATAGGAATACACATTGCCAAATTCTATTGGAGGATGTACTCTCATAAAATTCGAATGAAATATTCCAGGAAATTAATGCTCAAATAGGATATATAGAGGGAAATGTTCGGAAGACGATTTTTGACTCCTAACTTGATCCCTGGACCGATTTACTCCTTCCACAGCATCAATGCACTACTATGCATAGCAAACACATCTGATCAATCAGCTGAGTTCTTGTCAGCTATTTGGGTAAAAGGCCTTGTAAGGTCGTAATCAAGGTACCTAGAATACATGTATTTTAAGTACATTGGTCCTAATTTTATAATATTAGGAATACAGCAGTAGAATGCAGTTGTCTCATTTCAACTTACACCCGCCTCCGTACCGAACATCTGGGAGTCTTCTCATTAGATCATTATTATCTGTAGTTTGGGGGGGGGGAGAGGAGTTCTTCAATTGCCCATTTTTACCATTCCTTGAGAAACTGAAACAAGTGTGAAGATGAGCCGTTCAACTCAGTGGCGCCATTTCACCAAACTGCTAGGGGGGGGGGCAAAAACCAAGAGGTATGAGGGGGTGAGAAGGAATACCCCCAAAGGATAGAGGGCCCTGGGGTGTTCCCCATGAATGTTAAGGTGCGTACAGACTTTCGTTCCGCTCCAAGACCGAACGTCACTCCAGCAGAGCGATTGATGATCGACCGGCGAGCAACAATGGTTCGACCGGGGAACGCGAGAAGATCTACCATCTTCCGTAACGTTCATGATCGGTGCGAGTAGAGAGCGGAGGCGGAGCGATTGCTGTGCGTTGGTGGTACGTGGGCGGTACGAGGGAGGAGCGTGCTCGGTGCGGGTTGGAAGCACGAGTATGTGTACGCAGTTTTACATTCGAAGATGTTATTATATGCCAATACAAACATACCGTATACATTATTATTAAATCATGAAATATTTATTAGAAGTATAGGCCTACAGAGAGGCCCTAAAGTAAGAATACACTGGAACAGATTTCATAAAAATCATGGAAACAGATAGACTTTCCTTTTACAATGACAATTTCAAAAATTTCATTGGGGATCATAATTATTATAATTGGAGAATAACTATCAGTTAGAAAGCTAAAGAAACATTAAGCTGTTCCCATAATTCTCACCAACTCTGTACATACATTTTTTGATTGTCTGATTGTGCCCTTTCTTTTGCTTTCAATGTGACATCTTGCAACTTGCTAATTCTCACGTTGAAATTTATGCAATAATTCACTTATTGTGCCCTGATCAATAATTGTACTCATTCTATATTTAAGCTTCAACTATACCAAAGAAAAATATATTATTTATTACTCCATATCCATACTTTCAAGGCAATTTTGCTATATTGTTGATATTGTTGATTGTAGAAGGAATTATACTGCTGCTGTTTAAAAAATTATTAAATCAGTATGAGATTCTAAGGATTCGTGTAGATAGACCCGCATTTTCATTAATTATCTGATCCTTGGGGGGGGGGGGCGTCCTAGGCCCCCCCTAAATGGCGCCCCTGGTTCAACTTAGTTCGTCAAATCTCACGGCATTACGTTGCAGGCTGATACATCGGGGAGTGTATCAGCTCGTCAGTGAGCTAAACCGTTGGAAAACGTGAATCAATTGCCGAAAGTAACAAAGGTTTTGTTTACTAATGTTTAAAGGTGAAAGGGTATGTAAGGAGCTTATTCGGTATGCTGAATATCATATTCCAGAATATTTATTACATAACAAGGAAGACTACAGGCATTAAGCCCAAAACAGTCTTTATTACAATTTAATTTAGAATATGATACGGTATCATTTGAATCTATGATACTGTATCCACTGTACTTTCTGAAAGCAACAAGAACTCAACGAACTGAGATTTGGACAAACTGAGAGCCTTCCACCCGGCTGATCCGTGATAGAACATGATAAGTGATGTCGTTAAGGGGTGAACATATGAAAAGTCCCCACCTCTATCACATTTACTAAAAGGGTGGGGTGGTTTAAAATTAATATTTTTGAGTTTTCACCTACAACTCGAGAACTTGAAGCCTGCAATAATATATTTCGTTCTCGATCCCATTTTTCCATACTATCAGGAACATAAGCCCTGAAAGAGCAAAACATTGGATAAAAACCTGTTATTTCAAAAATTGCACAACTTCAAGAGCGAATATCACGGGAACTATATTTGGAATATCACAAAATTCCATTGCCCAAAAATTGTAGAGAATTTATCAAGCTTAATTTTTGAATAGTTAGTCATGTCGGATGAACGCATTGTTCTCAAGATATGAGCGTGGAAGCAAAACGCTGGAAAATTCAACTTTTAAACCATCCTCATCCCTTTAGCACATGAGTTAGGAATGGAGACTTTTGATTATGTTCTCCTCCTAACTAGTCTCAACAAAGCTGCAAAGTCAAACATTTTGTTTAAAACATTCCCTCCAAATTCTTTTGTCAATTGGTCTATTGTTGCAAAAATGGAGATTTCATAATCAACACTAAAGATGCTGCGCAAAAGGTGTATAGAAATTCGTAAAAGTGTGAAATTATACATGAAATTGAAGAGAATTTAATGGTCTATAAGGTCATAATCAATATGGATTTTCCTCAACGATTTTTAAAAAGCTATGAGCAAAAAAAATTGGTGGCAAACGTGTTTTTTTCAAAAATGTCGCACCTTCAAGAGCGTATATTTCGAAAACTAGAGGAGATATAAAAAAAGTTGTAGAATGACTATTGTAGGAAATTATTGAAGCTTTAATTTGTTAGATGACAGTCAAGTCCTTAGGATACATGGTTTTTGAGTTTTATGCGAGAAAAAAAACGGTACCTTTAAACCACCCCCACCCCCTTAGCACAGGAGGTAGGGATGGGGACTTATGATATATTTACCTCCTTACTACCCTAAACAGAACTGCGGGGTCAAAAATTGTCTTCTCACTTTTCCCTCTATAACCTTTCCTTGACCGGACTATAATTATAAATTCAATCATTCTTCCTGATGAAATGTACACTCGTACTTACTAAGAATAAATAACAATTATAAAGAAAAGCAGAGTGTAATAGTTTCATAGCTTTTTTCTGATTACAATATCTTAACAGAGAATTTGATCGAATCATAAAGTTGATTGGACAGTGCCGATTTAGAAAGTGTGATACTGTGGTTTCACTAGTTCTCATCAGAGTGGATCGACCAAAACAGCGTCAGACATGTCCGATGCCCCTTCTTACAAAATTGCCACATAATTGAATATTGCTTCTACTTTGCTGAAAGTGGTGAAAATTATGCATTAGAAATAACTTCAATATTTCCAGAAAAATGTCTCGGTTGCACGTACGTCTATTAAATTTAGCCGCTGTAAAATTAAGCCATGTAACAGAAACAAGCAATGCTATGACGTCATTTTACGACAAATAGATTCAATAGATGTACTTGCAAACTGTTCAATTAGATAAAAATCAAAATGAATTGAGACCCGTCGATTTTTTGAAACACCCTATGACATCAGATCTTGCCTGACATAATATTAAATCTCTTTTACTAATACACTAAACCTAGTGTTATTAGATCTTAGCTCAGTCAAAAATAAATTTGGAAAAGTCCTCAAGTCATTCAATCCAAACAAATAAGGGAATAACATCACATAAGTTTGTATCTTGCAGTTTTGCAAGGTCTTTGACTGTCTGCCAATCAGACGAAAAATATTTTATCTTCATTTTTTGCACACTACGTATTACACTCATGAGATTCATAATGAACTTGTCAATGAGCATAATGCACTCATGAGATTCATAAATTCCTCAATTCCATTATTAAAAACTTTTAGTAATGAATGTGTAATCTAATGACTAGCAACTGATTCACTTGTGGGTAACCACTTGAAAATGTCATTCTTCTTTTGTTATACAAAGACTAGCTCTTCAGTTCATAGTATTTTGTATTACTATGGTAACTATTGTATGTAAAACCTCATGTTCGTTTTAATGAGGATAGACAGTGGTAGAGGAGAGATGAGCAAAATAGGTAAATATAAAAATGATAGATAAGTACGATTTTGCAAGCAACAACTACTTGGACATTGATGTCTGTTTTGTAAAAGAGAAGGTGCTATAAGATTCGTAAACGTAGCCTTCCTTGCAACTAAACTGCGATTCTATGGAGGAACTATATAAGGCATTGAGAACCCTGAGAAATAAGGTTGCGCGGAGCCAGATGATACAAGTAAGTTAACCAGTACGATTGTACTTTCATGCTTAAATACATAGTATTCGTTTCTTTGATGGCAACTGACAAATCAGCATCAAACTTTTGAACGATAATGAGCTTTCTGATTGGACACGGAAAAACCAAAGCTTAGAAGATCGGCCACCCTATACTTTGATAATAAAGTGGTACAACAAGCTGCTTTTGATATGACGGTGGGAGGACACAACGGAAGATAGAATAACTGAGACAAGCTATTAATTTAGTACTTTATAAACTAGAGATCATTTTGTACAAATAAATTACACACTTCTCCAAGAGAAACAACAGTTCATCAGAACAAATAAACAACAAACACATTTCTATTACAGAGTAATCAACTTACAATGAATATCAAACCTTTGACAAGGATCAATAAAAAAATAAGTTATAAAATTTATAATTATTCGAATGAAACTAATCGTATCATTGAAATTAAGGTGACACAAGTCAGACAAATAATATGTTTCCTGCTAGATCCATAATATACATTATAACTATACTGAAATGCATCATAAAAGTGCATTAGTGTTCATAGAAGTTTAGGTATAATTAAGATAATTATTATCAAGACCTGAATAAGCCAGGTCACTCGATATGATTATTATTATTATCAAGAAATATTTTGTCAATAAGTCGCGACCATTGAATAATCTCAATCTCAAATTCTAATACGTAGCATGTTGTCGATTACATCCTATTTAATTGCTTCCTCTAGCAAAACATCATTTCCGATCAACGTTTTCCATCAAAGCGGAGAATATGTTTGACTTATTAATACATGTTTAATTTATCGAGAAAACCTTAAGGGTAAAATCAAGAGAATTCATTTGAGGAAGCAAATAATGTGATGATAAAATATTTAGAATAGATTTGGTGCTTCAAATATTATAGATGATGCATTTCTAATTTGTACAAATTAGATTACAATTTATAAAATTGATAGAAAATTCCTTAATATTCACAATTGGAATCACTTATTCTATCAACCCATTAAAAATGAACAACGACAAGTCAAATCAAGTATAAGCACTAGGTTCAGCTATTTGATCAACACTTGAGCGCATGAGAATAGTAGCCTACATGCTGACATGTTCATTTTGATTCGATAAAAAAATACAACTACTAGATGCACAGTCTTTTAAAGGAAAGTTTACAGTCGGCTATGTGTGTGTGGGGAGGAGCGAGGTGTGGCTGCTGCTCCGAATGCGCGCCTCTCACTCTCTTCTCTTGCCTTGTCACACTCTCTTTCTCTTGCTTGTGGCTAGCTCGAGACCACCATCATCGAGATCACACAGCCCATCATCATCATCACCTAGCTGAAACACCAGCAGCAACAGCTGCAATTAGATAGCCTTTCCCAGCGCTATTCAGCTCGCTCAATTCTATTTAGAAGGATTGTGATAAAGCAGCATTAGAGTAGAGGGGATTAGAAAGGACATGCTAGTAGAGGTAGGAAGTGCCAGCTGGTCAGACTGGCGTTCGCCAGCTTCACCTGGAGAGAGAGTGGCTTCGCTCGCGGTCGGCGCCGAGGCGCTTGTGCACGGGGATCTTGTCGAAGAAGCGGTGACGCATCGCCTCGCCCAGAGTGATGCGTTGTGTCGGCTCGTACTCCAACATCCGAAATATCAGGTCGAACAGGTGGCCATGATCCTCATCGTCAAGTGCCTTGTACCTCTGCAAATAACAAATTAACCAGTTGGTCGCAACTTGGAAAAAAGTATAGTCATAGTTCTATAACTATATTATAATAGTGATAATCATCGATGAATAAATAAAATATAGAATAAATTAAAACATTTTTGTGAATAAATTCGTTAGTAGATTATTCGTAAGTAGTAACTATTATTATTAAAATTAGCTTCATGAGGTAGCAACCAAAATCTCAATAATTATGGAGATCTAAATAGATTATTACTACTTATATAATATATATGGTATAATTTGATTTCAATTAACAAAATTTGTTTTTGTTGATTTCACTACTTGTATAAAATGTCATATAATATGTAATATGAGAAGAATTTCAATAAAGGAAAAAGAATGATTATTATTATAACGAAATCCTCTACTAACGAATTTAGTCTCATGCAATGTTATAATTGAACGAGCGTCAGCGAGTTCTCACTTTTGACCAACTGAAGGCCAAAATTGTTGTCCGTCTGTTTGTATCTTCTACAATAACTTTGAAAGAATTGTTTCATCATGTTGCTTCGAATATCTAACGGAAGAGTTGATCAAAGGCCGCACTCACACATCAGTTAGTGAATGCCTTACCACAGACTTCGATACCCACATTGTATGAAATTTTTCATCAAAGTATTTTTTCATAAAAATATCTACTATAATGGCAACCTAATTTTCATCTATTACTTAAGAATATTAAATTAGTTTTAAAATCACATTCGCCGGGCCCCAGGCGTGCACATTGCCAATTACAGATTTCAGTACTGAATTATGAATAAAATAATGTTGACTTGAACTTACATTTAGAGGTTTGCAGTTCTCTCGTACGTATCGACCTGGGCCAGATTTCTCGTCCCACTCAAGTTTGCCATGATAGAAATATTTTGTCTTGCTTTTTCTTGCCATCCTGGAAAAATGTATTACATTTTTAATATCTACGTAGGTGACCTTACAAAATATATGATTTTACAACAATTCAACTGATAAATTCACATGAATATAAATAATGTAATAAATCGTGAGCTATTCTAGAAAAGACTGTTTGAAGAAAATTGAATAATTCAAGTGGATTTATATTCTTCAACCTTAGATTAGAAAATAATTATTTTAAAATGTGTTAACTGTTTAATAATTGATATCGGAAATAATTCGGAAATGGGATAGTTTGTTTTCAGCCCAAGAAATCGAAAATAATGAGCTTGTTAGGGGAAAAAAGAAAAATAAGATAATATCGTCAACTGGAAAACAAGAAAATCATTTTTTAGCAAAAAGCATGAAGACGAAATAAACATTTCACCGATATAAATAAAAAATTAACTTTTACTTCATAGGACTACTACTATTATTGAGATTACATAAAAATCAAGAAACTTACCCTTTTCACATTTTATTAAAGCATAACATGTTTTCATTGATAGCCATTATTATAAAATTTATAATAGAATTTTAAAATTTAAAATAGCATTTGAAAATGGCTATCATTAGTCAAAAAATTTTATGCATTAATAAAATATAAAAAGGGTTCTTGATGATTTTTATTTAATTTTAATGAATCAAGTAATATAAATCAACTATTCTAGAAAAGTTTCATAAGAAAATGGACCAATTTATTTAGATTTATATTTCTTCAACCGCCGATTACATTACAATATAGACCTAATAATTGAAAATTCGTTGCTTGTTTGATATATAAAGTGGCAACAATTCGGAGATGGATTGGTTTGTTTTCAACCCGAGAAATGAGAAATAATGTGCTTGTTAGAACTGCAAATGACAAGTAAAAATATAAAATGTTGTCAACCCTATAATGAGAAAATATGGCTTAGAAAAAAAAATGTCAATGGAAAGCGTTGAGTGTGTCATACCTGTATGGAATGGTTCCAAGTATACGCTCCATCATAGCTAGATGTTCTCTGTTATCATGCGTTTGGAATAATGTGATTCCAAGGTAAAGTTCAAATATGATACAGCCAATAGACCACACGTCGCAAGGTTGAGCCCAGCCAAGTTCTACAAATTAAACAAATACATGAAATGAATTGAAAAAATTCTTTATTAGGCGGAGTTAGGACTTTTAAGTCCTCTCTACCACTCAACCTCAAATACAATACATCAGAATTTTCCTACTACCGTTGCACCATTTTAGTGTTGAGTATGAAATCTTCAGCATTGCAATAATAGATCAATATTGACAAAGGAATTGGGGGGAATGTTTGGAACACAATTTTTGACTTTACAGCTTCATTGGGACTTGTTAGGAGGTGAACATATCAAAAGTCTCAATCCATAACTCTTGTGCTAGAGGGATGAGTGTGGTATCAGAGTCCCATATTTGATCTTAGTCCGTAAGATACATATTTTTCGAGATATGTGCGAAAAACAAGAAATGGTTCCTTTAAATCCCCCACCCACTTAATACAGTGAGTACTTTTTATATGTTTACCTCCTTACTACCCTCAACAGAGCTACGGGTCAAAAATCCTTAATTGACTAGACTTTAGTTTATAGTTTGAGAAGTGTAGAGAATGTATTGCAAGATTGATGACTACAGAAAGAGAATCAGATGCACGATCTTACCTAATATGACTTCGGGTGCCCTGTAATGCCTTGTGGATACAATGGTGCTATGGTGTTCATTGTCAAATGTCGCGCTTCCAAAATCGATCAATCTCACATCCGTATTTTTCACTCGTCTCACGTCACGCTTCTGTAAATGAAAAAAGAAAAAAAAATGGCTAAATTAGTTACATTATCAAGAAAACAAACTATAATACTTTTCTAAGCTGGTTCTTATATTACCAATGGTTCACTTCTGAAGTTTCCAATACTAATAATTTTATCAAACTTCAAATACCTGTATATTCGATATCAAGTAATTGATTAATGTGCATTAGCATTATTATTAAATTACTGCTCGTAAGGTGCAATTCCTTAAGATGCTCTAGCCTCTATAAATTCCTTGGATTCGATGATTCATTAGATTTGACTCGTAAAAGCAATACAGTAGCCAACACTTCTGATTCATCTGCCGCTTTGACGTTCATAAAAATCTTGCTCTAGCAACGACAACTCTAGCCGCGTGGTTAGAGCCGTCACTAAGGAATTGCACCTTATTTAATGTGAAAAATGGTATTTTGTTTCTGCTGAGCTCTAAGAAAAAATATTCACTGAACCATCTTGGAATTTACAAAGAATAATTACAGTTAAAATATGACTTGCATATCGAGTTATATTCTCCAAATTAATATTAATCACTGATAATGAAGATCGAGGAGCATTGTGAAATTTTTGTTACATCCAGAGTTGAAACTGGTTGAGAAGACAAAAAATATAATATTATTGGATAATCTCAGAAAAAGACTTGTAAGCTTCATGTTCTCTTGTAATACCACTTTTTGTTAACATTGTCTACTTTTTATTTATGGATTTGTACGAAGAACTAATAAATAGACATAATATTCACCTTTTTGTTATTGTAAACAACATCGTAGTCTGAGTCGACAAAAAGGATGTTCTCCGGTTTGAGATCAGTATGCGTCAGCTTGTTATCATGAAGGAATTTCACCGAATAACATAGCTGATAAGCCATGTGGCGGACCTGCTCCAGTGTGTACGGCTGGTAGTTATTGTCTTTCTGCAAGTCACAAAAATAATATTGTATGACGATGAAGAATTGAATTATAAAAATCTCAGCATAATTAGATATAGAATAGTACATTACATTGAAAACCAAGTAATAAGGATAACTGATTAACAGTCAGTTTAAGAAAGACAGATATTAATGGATGATAATAAATTATTGTAATTTTTCTTAATCTGTTCAATTGAATAAGTACTTGTAAACTATTTTAATTTGAATTCAAGCCATAGCTCACATTTCTATTGTTTTACGGGATTCGAATAACAAGAAAATTATTTTATACAACAAATAGAAAAATTAAGCTGTAGGATTTAAGCTGAAAAATTGAGTGAAATAAGTTTGTTCACAAAAATATAACTTCAAGTTTGTAAAATATTTTATAGATGAAATGAATAAATAGATACAGTATTAGAAACATAGACGCCAACCATTCAAATTATGGCCGTGTTTATTTGCTCACAGTGATTTTTAATGAGAGATTCCAAAGAGAAAACTGAGCAAACGGTTGAATCCGAGTTATTTTAAGGGTTCTGTAAACACATTTATGAGAGGAAGATAGGATGAAACAGTAGGTGTGTGAGTGTGTGTTCACACACACATACAACGATCTTGGTTGAGATCCAAAAATAAAATCGGGTCTTGTGCTGTTATATTGAACTAAATTCTGCAACCTGCCATTCTCGTTTTCATTCAGTACTGCGACATTAGTTGGCATTTGCTAGAACAACATTGTGCTACATATCGTTATGTTTCAATAACACACTAAACAAAGAGCACTCCAAGAATAGTCTTCAGAACACTCATAAAACTATAAACGAGTATTTTGTTGAGCTTCAAAAGTTATTCGAAACTGTCAAAAAGCAACACTGGAATGTAACTTATTGAGCTTTCAAGTTATTCAATCCATTCTCTTCGAAGAAATACATAACAACATCGTATATACATCACTCGTTCATCAGTTAAAGGATTAATAGAAATCGAATAAAATAGATTTCAACACCGTTCAAATGAATACATAATTTTTTATTTGAAAACAATAAAAAACCCTAATAATTTAAATGGATTGGATGAGACTTTTCTCGTTAGATATATTACGAATAGACTTTCGTTAGATATTAAGAATAGAGTCAAGTATTTGAGTCTTCTGAATATTGAGACTGAAGTGTTTTTTCTTGGCACGGGTAGCAGAATCAGTGAACGTGATTTTCGGCTATTGGGACTAAGTCGTAATGAGTGAAAAAATACTGGCTGAAGATATACATGTCAGTTTTATTATTGCCAAGGGAATTATAAATGCGCTTAAGAGCGGGATACTGATTTAAACAGTAAATAATGAGTACATGAGTTTTTATAATTTATTGCCTTCTTTCTCTTCCAATGGTATTTACATCAGTTGTCATCTGTGCCAGTACATAAAAAATCCATGCTATCAAACTGCAGAAGAGTGAGTATACAAGAGATTTTCATTACCAAGCCCAAGTTACCAACGAAAAAAATAAGGTATTGGAAAAATCGAGACAATAATTTCAATGTCAATGTGTTTATGTAGTGATTCTGAGAGGAGGGACTAGAAGTGGGGGATCAGGTGAGTCATTTATTATGACGACGATTGCTACTTTGCCAAGAATGAATATCGACAATCTAAATTCAGACACGATGGCCGAACACTCTAAGCAAGAGCAGCAGCATATAGTTATAGCTTACCCGCCGCGTCACCGTCACAATAACAGCTTTGTCTTCAAAATTCACTTATGCAGCAACACCTTCTAACTAACATTCGCAGAATAGCATAGGCCTACTCTTCATTGCTTATATTTATATTTTTATCTAATTGTTTATTCATAGTGGTAATTTTGTTTTTCTTTTCTTTTTAAATAAATGTTATTACTATTTCATTTCTATTTCCAATTATTTTATGATTATGTGTTTCTGTCTCTTTTGAATTAATAAATAAAAATATTCGAAGAGATAACCTATAGTGCCAAGGATAAATTTCAGAATAAAACAGAAAAAAATCGTCATGCTCTTTGTCAAAAATTTGTGAACAACCAAACCAACTAATGAGTCTGAAAAAGAGTATAATAGAAGTTGGTACTTACTAGAAAGTCAAACACACTCAGTCCAAGCATCTCGAATGCAATACACATATGTCCATGGTAATCAAACCAGTCCAACATCTTCACACACAAACTGAAAAAAAAAGAATAAAAACAACATTTATCTAATGACAACACAACAAACATTATAGAATAATAATTACAACGTTTATACTGATAAGCCAAACCTGCACCCATATAAAAAAAATTGAAATTGACAGAAAATGTCTAAAAGGAATAAGATCTTACACACGTCTCTACATCAAAAACTTCTTAGTTCCATGACTCGATTTTTATTCTTCATCTCCTGATTTATATTTCATAGAAGCGCATGAAAGTTTGCTATTTAAAAAAAATGTTTTATATTACATACATAAAGCACAGACAAAATTTTTGATGAGAATGCTATTTTATTTTCTTCAGAGAATAAAAAATGAGGGTTTTCGTCTTCTGTTGCGTTTATATTAAAGTTATGAAAAAATATACAGACCGAACTCATTTTCAAAGTAATTTATTATATTGGAAAAGTGAAAAATTGACTTCTTAGCATGAAAAGAAGCATTAAATATTGATTTAGGAAAAATTTCTAGTTGAGTATACAGCTTTAACATTTATTACATTTAATGTAATACAAAGGAATTTATTAATAAACATTAAGTAGAAAGAAACAAAAACTTACTGTTTGCCATCAGGATCTTTTTCAGCAATCTTCCTCAAGGCATTTATTTCTAGTTTAGCTGCCTCTCGATATTTTTCAACATTCTTGATAATTTTCAAGGCCATTACGTGATCACTGTAAAATAAAAATTGATTTGCTTTCTCAAAATATTTCAACTGGTGTAGAAAATTCTCACAACACTAATATAATAAAGTTTATTTTAATATAGGTTCCGATTACTTTTCATGTTTCATTGAATGTGAAAGTGAAAGTTGAAAGTGAAAACATATTATTTTTACAATTCTAGTGAAATATGAGATAATATTGGTTTGTACATCTATGATGTGTAAAATAAAATTATAGATAAATAATCAATTAGGTCTGAATTTTTTAGTGACTAGTATAATAATTGAACAACTACGAATTAATAATTGTTACTATAAAAATTCGAAAAAAATCATCGATGTGGAAGTATGAATGCTTTCCACAAGCATTAATAATTTTACTGATTACTCAGTTGGATTTGAAAGCAATTGGATTAGGATTTTCATGTAAGTTTGGATAAACAATAAAATTGGTAATTTTGGACGAAAAATATTGGACAATTTGAAATTTTAACAATAGCCTATCACTTACTTTTGCAAATCTTTGATCTTCACAACTTTTCCAAACGTTCCTTCACCCAGAGTGGCCAATACTTTATCTGCAATAGAAATAGAACACACCGATTAGATATTCTGTTAATGATTCCCCGAACTAAAATTGTGAGAATCATTTTTCATGCAAGGTGTAAATCAAAATGAGTCTAAGAATAATTTTATACCCAAATTAGTAAGAAAACTAGCTATAATTCTACTTCATAATAGAAGCTCATTCCATTTTGAAAAATGAGACAATAAAATGAATCAACAAAAATAACTAGATTAATAAAGAATTCTATAGAAATGAAAACTAACAGTGACTTGACTTATGAAAAGGTGTTTTCTGTTTCAACCAATATCAATCAATATAGAGAAAACATTCTACTCAATGTTCTCTGAAGCAGAAATATTTTTCCAATTCGGAAGAGCCAAATAATTGACATGATTTCAACAAAGCCCTTGCAAAAATAAAAGAACACAAATATATTTTTAATCTCCTGATAGTTTTCAAAGATTCTAACTAATCAGTAATAACTCATTGAGGAGTGTTTTTAGATTATGAGAGAATGAATATGTTATTAAAATATTATTCAAACTAATAACTCATCAAATTAACTCATTGAGTTCAAAGTTTGATGATTCCAGACTAAACAAGTAGCCTACATGTACACATGTATGCAGGTAGCCTACAAGCAGTATACATGAAAATACGGCTTGTAAGAATAAAACTAAAAAGTTATGTTCTGATCTGAAAACAAAATGTACATGTCAACTGCTTCGATTGGTGAAATGACTAAAACAATAATTACTGGTCAGTCATTCATGCAGTGGGAATGACTGACGTTACAAGATCCCCCCCTCCCTGCCGGCGAGTCAAGACAATGGCAGTACTGCATTTGCATTACAATGTACATTACTAGGACAAGTGTGTGTCACGAACATCTGTCTTGAAGCACATCGCCATGCCGGTAAATCAGGTGGCCATCTTCGTCGTCTTCAATGGATGGTGCCCTTGAGCTCTACAGTTCGCATCCGATCCGATCCGCCAAGTCACCGACCATGTCACCACCACATCATCCAGCCAATCACATCCAGAGCAGAGCAGAGCAGAGTACAGCAGAGCGGTTGCCGTAGTTGTCGTAGAGTGGCAGGGCAGTGAATTCGACCCAACGACCAACAGGTGAAGGTCCAATAATCATAAGACAAAGGGAGAGGGCAAACGGTTGCCAAGTTAACAACTTGCACAAAAGATACAGACATTGTTCTTTCTATGGGTCATAAAACACAATGCCAGTAAGTATTTACACACAACATACATCAAGACAACAATCATCAACATTTTAAATAATAAATCATTAGAAAACAATCTGGTTTTCTAAAAATTTAGCGAGGAAAAATGGGTGGTACACATATATACGTTCAATAGCAGCAATTGATAAAGCTCTGACTCTTGTTTGACTAGTAACCAGCCACCACCGCATACCTTCTATTAATAATTCGGTAGAATCACCATAATTTGGAAAATCAGTGGACCTTTGCTTATATTGACAGATCTCAAGTTGAATTTTTACAGCTTGTGGGATCAAAAACATACTCACTAATTTTAATAATTCCTAATCTTAACTTAGTTGTACCGTCATTCTGGTATGATATAACATTATTACAAGTTTGATGAAAATAGAAACAAACAAATCTTGACTTGAATAGAATACAACATTCATGTCTGAGCAAATTTCAAATAGAAAACCAACAAAAACAAGAATTATCTTTCAATTCTCATAACTTGCTTTACCTTCAAGCTCTATTCACCAACCGATTTTCTTGTGGCTCCCTATTTTCCTCATCCATGATCTTCGCATCATTCACCTAGTTCTTCATCATCATCATCTTCTTTCTCCTTGATGGTGTTGTTTTATTAGTTCGTAAAGATGACTACTAGAGACACGCAATTGATTTGGCTCGGGCAACTGGCTGTTGGCAGACTGCTAGATGCAAATTCCTGCAATGCTCAGTCAATTCAAACACACCAACAAAATTGGGCTCAGACATGTATGAAGTATTCTACTATCATTTGACCATCCATGGAAAATATGCTCTACAAAAAGGCGATCCCACAAGCTAAAAATAAACTAATCCACGACTAAACTAACATAACATGATCGATTATATAATATTTTTTTATCATGATAGCTTTATTTGAATTTATTAGTATTATAGCTTTGATTCGATTATATTAATTGTATTATAAGTTGTGATTCAACA
This sequence comes from Nilaparvata lugens, assembly GCF_014356525.2. Lineage (NCBI taxonomy): Eukaryota > Metazoa > Arthropoda > Insecta > Hemiptera > Delphacidae > Nilaparvata > Nilaparvata lugens. The sequence goes on along the minus strand of NC_052504.1, from coordinate 27,040,350 downwards.
TAAATAGTAGTGAAATTATATTATACTATGCTATATCACTGGGTTGTAATTGCATCTGAAATAGTCATCATCCAAAGAAATATGTATGAGCTGGCGAATGTAAATTCAACATTTTTATCATATTTTCAAGATAGAAATCGGAAGCCATTTCATAGCCTATCAAGAGAACAAGAATATAAATCATTTGAGTTGGAAGAAATGTCTAGTTGCGAATGATAGAAATAGTATGAATAAAAGAGCTTATTTGTGAATATTGTACAACACATTTTTAGACAAATCATTAATTTCATTTCTTGTTAACACTTTTGAATAAGAGATAAGATAACGGTAAGACTAAATGCACGAGTTATTATTTACGATAACCATAATTCACACTGGAAAGCCAAATACTTTTGTTAATCCAACAGGCATTTTACCAGGTACACTGGTGTACCGCAGAATATTAACCTTTTCATGGTTCAAGATGAAAAAGAAGAAATAATATTAATAGCAAATTCTAATAATATAAATGAAATTTAAATGTGAGTTTTGCCATTTTAAATTTAATCCAATTGATGTAGGGACTGGTTTCATCGTGGATGATTCCTAATTTCAGAATTTTGCCAACTGGTGCAATAACTTTTCACTTGCATTGTTCGTTTCATTGGAACCTCAAGCTATTCACTTCACAACCTACAGACCATTTCCAAAGCATTGTTCTATAGGCTTCATTCTCTGTCTCTTACGGGAGAAGAAATCTAAATATCAAAAACCAATTTCAGATTTTCAACACGATAAAATAGAATATTCAACAAAACAGCCCACTACTTGTTTTACTGTTGAGCCAAGCTAACCTAACCAAACATTGGTTGAGCAATTTTTGGCAAAGTGCCAAAATAATAAGATATAGGGGCGTAAGTTGTGGCAACTTACAGGGGAGAGACTTGTGGAGGCGGCGGCGGAGGCGGAGGCAGCACTAGCAATGGCAGTGTTGGAGGCCGAAAGATAGGAGGAGTACTTCTGCTGGCACTTGGCGAGGGCGCTGAGGGGCGCAGTTGATGGCTGGCTAGGCTCATCTTTCGCAGTGCTCGTGCTACTTGTGTACTTCTGAATAAGGCTTTGGATTTCCTTTCGTTTGGCCTCGCGCTCGCTCAGTGGCTGGTCTGCACCATCAGGCTCACTGGGGGTGAGTTTGATGGTGGTGGTGGTGGTGGTGGTGGTGGTGGTCGGGGAGAGAGTGGCCGCACCCGGCGGGGGGACTTCACTGTGGGGCGCGCGCAGGGGCCGCTCCTTGTGCGGCTGGAGTCGAGCTTCCGACTTGCCACTCTTGTAGCGTGACAGGTCACGGTGACCAGTCCTGAAAGGGGTCTTTTCACGAGGTGCCGGCACCTGTGCTGCATAGGCATTCTGCGATAGATAGATTGTAGTGGCGGATTTGGTGAGGGGATTGGCTGCGGGAGGCGAGTTCTCACGTGTGGCCTTCCTCCTGTCGGAGGTCAGGTAGGTGGAGTGACCCCGGGCGGGCACAATGGTGGTGGGGCCGGTGAAGCGACGCCGGTGCCGCGGCGAGAGAGGCGGAGGCGGTTCGTCGACAACGGTGGAGGGACCGCGAACGCGGGTTGTCAGTCGCTGCAGCAGGCTGGAGCACGAGTCGGTGAGCAGACGACTGACGGACACGGTCGACGAGCGGGCGTACCTGGTGCGTCGGGTCGTCGCCGAGCCGCCATCGGTCGCGGTCGTCGCCGGACGGGAACTCATCGCGACTACTGCCACTAGGCCTGTGACCGGCAACCGGACCCTCGTCTTGCCTGGCTAGTGCCAAGTGCCCGCACTATAAATACTCACTTCGTGGGCTACGGTCGCTCCGATTGCGACGTCTCTTCTCACTTGGACAAACCCAGCCCCAGCCCCAGCCCCATCCCCTGCCTCCTCTGCTATCTGACCTTGTTAGCCCCCAGCCCCCTATGCTCAACAACCTTTTTCCTATTACCAACTGATGATCACAACAATTATTGTAGAAACAACACAATACATTTCAGGTGACAAATTTCCGGTACAAAAAAAAGAATGAAGCAAGGCAATTGAGTTGACTATTACTACAGACCATTGGAAACAACATAAAGCCACCTAATGGGTTGGTTTTAATGAGTTTTTATACAATAAAAACTCCTAATATATATAACAAAATGATTTTATGTTTAAGAACTCCTCATGAGTTTTTATATATAGCCTAATAGCCTGTCATAAAAAAGGGATGAAAATTGAAATTTTTCATAACTGAATTGCATAAATGTATAAAAATATGACTGGGATTAGTGCTTAATTGAACTGAAATTCACAAGCAATAAATATTTATTTCTTACTCAAGCAATAAATTTCTATTTTCAGGTAAAGAAATTCAATGACTGTTGGACAACAAGATATTACTGTATTCCAGCCTTCAAAAATGTATTATTTCGCCTATAATGATTCAACTTTTTCATAATTATATTTTAAACTATACAGTGCGGCACTCGTTCAATACTTTTATAACCGATAGAATCTTTATTTTCGGAGAAAACTCCATACATATTTCTTGAATGATTAGAACGAATCTTTTCGATAGAAATAAAAAGATTAATAAGTAATAGTCGAAATTTAAATATAGTCATATACTATATATCTCTAATAATCCATGATATTCTATTGATCACATACTGGATTCCTACTCCAAAATAGTTGTGAATTGATAATTTAATAGAATACACTAGATAATGAACGAAATAATTAGTGTTTGAGTATTTTTGTGACGGTGACATTGACACTGAGAGTGTGATGTTCTCCCGATAGCTGCAACCATATATTGGGTGGCCACCACCACCACATCTGGATTAGGTGAGAATAATTAGTAATCCTGTAATACTGTTATATTGTAACTAGAAGATCTTACAGCCGTGGTGTGGGTTGGCGGATTACTGGTGGGGAGGGAGGTGGGAAGCACAACACAGCACAGCAGGCACCGAGCGGCCTTCATGAGCAGCAGCAGCACACATGGCGATGCCCCGCGACTAACAAACACTAGATCATGATGCACTTCGAACTGGCACCAGCTTGTTATCAGTTGACCCCTACTAATATGAAAGGTTATCACTGCCGGGGAGGATTTAATGTTCTGTGTAAGATTGTGTTCTGAGATATGTTTCAGAAAAGACATCAGAAACCGTTCAACTACATTATCAAACTACACAATGCCATAAAATTATTCTTTACATAATTATGTAAGATGTTGTTTGTTGACGTTTGAGGATCATACATAGCTCGAGTGATTGTCAGTTTACATAATGGTATGAGAGCAGTTTGTTGCAGATTTTATAGGATTGGTATCAAGTGATGGGAGTAATGCTAATCGTATGTAAATAAATTTTTCAAGGATTTGAAAGGCAGTTGCTAAACGATAATATAATAATAGATAGTAATAATTCTTTGTAATTCATTTCAAGTTTTAACTATTATACTTCTTCAAACATACTTTTCAAATATAATTCTCAAGAATTGCTTATGATGAACGAAACACAAGTTACACGTTCTAGTGCATCGAACCCAATACCAGTTTTTCGTCAATCCAAATATAGTACAGTATTTTTAACCACATATTTATAGATTATAAAATATTTTATAGGATCTTGTATTTTGATACATATGGCTGAGAAATATTTTGATTGATATCAGTCAACATTAGAGCCGCTCCAAGTTGAAATTGGGAGTGCTATTACGGATTTTCCAAATATTTATTTTATAAAACACCGTCGGAAAAAACGTAATGCACGTGACAGCCATGAGTGAGATTCAAAATTAATGGATCAAAGAGGAGTAAGATGAAACATTAAAAAGCAGAAAACTAAAAACGGAAGAGCAGTCTGTTAAAGGTTAAACAACAAACGTGGCGGGCTAAAAATAGTCGTGCGTAACGCCAAGCAGGAATATCTGGATTCCAGAGCCGAGTAGGAATAAGCTTTCCGTATTTTGGATGGGGGAAGCAGAAGCAGAAGCACGCCTCCCTCACTTTGTCAATGGAGTGCACTGCTCGCCAAACTACACAACCGACACAGAGAGTGAAACTCTGACAAATTCTCTCCTCGTTTCCAAACTAAACAGTCATTTTCGATTAATCATCAATTGACGGATGGAGAAATAGTTTGCCACGTGTTTCGTTTAATTTGCACTTGAATTAGTTTTCAAATAGATCCCGACTTCGGTTGAATCGAAGCGCCTGCTAATCTAGTATAATGTGGGGGTGAAATCCATCTGGGGACAGCTTACTGGGAAACAGATCGATAACATAAAACTGATGAAATTTTGTTCACTACTTATAAAAGCAAAGAGAAATTACAAATTATATTACAAGTTGATTGAGAGAGATTAAGATAACTAGTATTCATCTATGGATAAATGATGAAATAATTGATCCAGCTTGCATACGTAAAATCATAAATAGGCTAAAATTTCTTATTCTCATTATCACAATGAAATTAATACTGTAACAGTAACATGAAATATCATTCAGTTACTAATTTATTAATATTACTAAGTTTCACATATTGAATGTGTTGAGAGAATCAAATGAAACAGGATTCTAATTTCAATGTGAATAACAGTAAGCCTGAATGATTTATTTCGGGACTGCTACTTTTTCAATGTCTTCTTGAATATTCTTGATAGAATCTAAATAAACTAGAAAGAATCCATTTGAATTTTGCAGGGACGATCGCGATTCGCCTACGGAAAACCTTCGATGGCGTCGCGTGAATCTAGATCAGTGTGACAGGGAACGTGGCAGGGATGTTCGGATGTTGTTTGTTGTCACCCGTGAGATATTTCAGTGAGCTGCATCTGGCAACACAGCACTGGCTCGACGGCCTTACTGCTTACAGGCAACGAGCAATCGCGCTTTTCAAGCTAATATTCTCCTCATTCATTATTACATTATTCATTGTAGTAAAGCAAGAATTTTATGTCAAGGTATTGATAACATGAAGTGAAATATAATCTTTTGTTTATATCGTCACAATAATCCAACACTTCAAGGAACTAACTTGGAGAAAACTACTTTCATAATTCACTCCATCAATGTACTTCCCATAGGGAGAAAAAAATAAATATTCCAGAGGGGAAGTGATTAAGAGTGTGCAAAGGCTAAAAATAAACTTTCTACTCGTGATATTTTTCCAAGTTTTTCGATTTGTATATCATTAAGCTATCAAAATGAAAAAGTTTTCTCAGGAAAACATTTTTTTCCGATCATTACTTTTTGAGATATGAGCGCCTGAAGCTTGAATTTTTGGGACAGAACATTTCAAATTCAGTAAGATATAAATCCATGAGATTCATAGGATGGATTCTTCATGGTATTTGTTGATCTAGTAAAACAAAAATTTTCTGAAAATGTCAATTTCTGAATAAGTAATTCAATTTACCAAAAATAACCCAACAAAAAGTTATTTTTAGTAAATTGAATATATCTTAAAAATTGATATTTTCAGAAAATTTTTGTTTTACTAGATCAACAATACTATGAAGAATCATCCTATAAATAACATGGATTTATATCTTACCGAATTTGAAATGTTCTGTCCCAAAAATTCAAACTTCAGGCGCTCATATCTCAAAAAGTAATGGTCGGAAAAAAATGTTTTCCTGAGAAAACTTTTTCATTTTGATAGCTTAATGATATACAAATCGAAAAACTTTGAAAAATATCACGAGTAGAAAGTTTATTTTTAGCCTTTGCACAGCCTTAATGCTTTGTTGACTGAGAGGATTTGCTGGAAGAGCCTAGTTGAGAACCAATCCTTTTCCATTATTCATTCAAACAAGATATTCAATGATGCAACCAATCATTCAAGTGAAGAGATTATACTTGTATTGAATTCAACAACCATGCTTGATGCAGTAAACGAAATTGATCATATGATTGAAAGTATTCTGTCAAAAATCTCAAACATATTGACAAATTTAAAAATTAATATATAAAATGTGAATATGATAGGGTGTCGTCACTTTCCCAAATGGCCATTTCGTACATTATAATATCAAATCTCTCATTCCTGGCGAGCAGTTAAGCTCAAGGTGTTGACAACATCAATCAACGCATAACAAAGTGGTGTGGTGAATAGTGGGGGGAGAGAGAGGGTGTTTGAAAACCAACCACAGGTGGAGTGGGAGTGGGAGAGAGAGAGAGATGACATACCATGCACCAGAATAACCGAAAAATGGCATCGGACGCGGCCTGAGGTTGGCCGTTGGTGGCGGCCGACAACACAGCCAGGGCTCTGGCCGGTCGGTCATCCGTGGCCACCTGACAATTGGCCATCTCGACAGGGACTGAGTAACGGCGCTGTCTGTCCCAAACTTCAACGCCAAAAACAACTAATGCCAAAACGCTAGCCACTACGAACATGACCCTCAAATAGTTATTCTACTAATGACTAGAATGCCTTTCTGTAGACAATTATTGTCAAGTAGCTAGAACATATAATAAGCCACTATAAAATATGAGTTAACTCTTCATAAGATCAATGAACAAAACAAAAATGAATTTAATTTCGTGCTGAAATAAAATTAATAATTTGCAATATATTATAGTTTACTTGAATGGAAACTCGGTATATTTGAGTTTTTTCGTACAGATGAGATGTTTTCAAGTTAAAAATGAAAGAAGATTCTATTACTGTTACTGTATTATATAGATAAATTTTCCATTGACGGACATGAACGTTCTAATCATTTTATACAATATAAAGAAGTTGGATTTTGGTAAAATTTGCGACAGAATATATTAGTGTTTTATTTAAAAGTTGTTTAATTCCAACAGTCAGCTTGCTTGGAATAAATTCGATCAACATTAATCCAAAAAGAGCCTGGTTGTTTACCACAGAACAAGAAATTCCTAAAAAGATGACCTCAATAATGTACAAGCTGCATGCTTGATATAATTCTCTGACCGAGAATTTCAACAATTTTCATAATGCAAAAATATGCGAAACAGAGATTTTTGCCAAAATACAAAATCACTTGAAATACTTAAAATCATTAATACAATAATAACTGAAATAATCAGATATCTGAATACTGTAAAATTAATATTTTAGCATATACTACATTTTATACACGAGAGGTGTTTGTATTAAGATAAGCTATTATATAAGAATTGATAAATTGATTGTCATAATATTCAGAGATGAAAATTGAGAACGTTTGAAAAAGCGATTTAGTTGTATTGAAGAGCATTCAACTTCAACTAGGACACGGCGCATGAGCTGAATTTACAACGGTGTACTGCAAATAACGAAGTACTCTACACCTTTCTCTGAATAGCTATTACAAATTGTCGAGCTTCTATTAGCAGTGGATAGATAGCGCACAAGGTTTATTTCTTGGCGTCGTTTTCAATGGACGATGAGGAAGGGGAGGAAAGTGTGATGGGGCGAGTTTAATAGATGAAGCGGGGTGGGGTGGGGGGAGGCACTCCAACGGAGACTCAATGCTCGCATTCCAGCCACAAATTAAAAATTTTGTTTACAATCTACATAGCTATCCATTAGCATTCCATAAAAACGCTTCAGAGGATTTATGAATGAAAAAGGTTATGTCTGTAATAATTTCAGGTGCCTATATTATATATTGTGATAGCATGAGAAGGATGAGAGATAGATTGTGAAGATTTGGCATAGAAAAGTCTACTTTAAAATAAGTTTTGAAGTTTTGTTTTATAGATAACCACTACTTACTATGAAATTTACTAGAATTGACGGAAAACAAAGGATAAGCCTAACATAATTCTACATGTGAATACAAAAAAAAAATTAAGTTATGAAGCTGCAATTCACCAACCAAGAAATCAAGTTAAAAACAATTTGGAAATTATTTTAGGGCTTTTTAAATCCATGGGAAAATTTTGTAATGTGAAATTTTCAGTTCAGTATTATCATCATCAAAATTTCATATTTGTTTGCTTTTTAAATGTGAATTTGTGTTTGAAAATAGTTTTTTTGATTTTTAACTTTATAAAATAAAAACTCAGGAAGTTAAAGTACAATTTCTAGTGAGAAAACATGAAGAACCGAATACATAACCTATTAACTTGAGTGTTGAATGACATTGGGTAATACGGCGAGGCAGAACATCCAAAAGGATCTCTCTGCCGATAAAAGCCATAAGAATTAATAATAAATAAGATTGGAATAATCTACACCAACCAAGAAATCGAGTTAAAAACAATTTGGAAATTATTGTAGGGCTTTTTAAATCAATGGATCAATAAGAAAATTAATTCTTTGCTTCAATTTTCAACTTCTAGCCGTGAAAAGTGGCCATACTGTACATATAAATTAGTCTCACTCTTTGTAATCTCTACTTCAAGTATAAAACACTATATCGAATTATATCATTCTTTATTCTAAATAAAGAATGATTATATCTTAATATGTGGGTTCAGCTTTGTTGAGTTATTAAAATTAACCACATTACAAAGATATTTATTAAATTTTATTATACAAATAAAATCTCTAGTATGGAGAATAAAGCTGGATTCCCACACATAGGCTAAGTTTGTGTCCAGTTCAATGAAAATATTATTTGCATGAGCTCTAATGGGACTGTTTCAATGATCTTTACAAGAAATTAGTTTTGTCATAGTACTATCAGTTACCGGTAACTCAAGAGCTTCGATGAATGGTTTATGGAGATTGGGAATGGTTCTGGAGTATGATTGAATAAGAGGAGAGAACTGGATTTCTGACTGACAAACCAAGGATAACAAACGGATGAGATTATATTTTTCAAAGTAATTCAGCTCATGTGTGTTAAGTTTCAAAAATGCATTGTGACATTTAAATATTCCAAGTGAATGTATTTTTAGCGAGTAAGTTGGTTTAGGCAGAAGGAGAAATATATAGCGCGCACCTGTCCACCAGAAACAATATTTACAGCTGTCTAAATCGCAAGGATCGTCAAGCTAGAAGCAATAAGTACTATTTTTTCCTCGACATCATGCTTCGGCACCACTCTATGCAAATGCGTGCCAAATAAATAAAAATAAAACGCTATAAAATTCAATTAAGAAATAGTTCTGTTGGAATTTGAAAGAGAAAATGTGAGGCAAGTGGCTGACGAGGAACGAAACACATGAATGTCCGTCCCTACATCTTGAATACCAGCCAATCATTCAATCATTTTGCATATGCCATCATTAGCTTTGTATGTATTCTATCACGTGTTTAGTAAGAGACAGATTTTAAAGATTGGATCAATGAGTTTGTTACTATTGAGTTTCTCGTCTCCAATTATAAGTTTTAGAAATTTTGGCAGAGCATCCGATTCAACGTCAGAAGAATGACATGAGACACACTACTCCTACCTTTCAGAAGCCACGATTAAGACAAACCTCGAACTATCTATTAGGTTATTGGCATTAGTGATTGAAGCTAGTGTTTAGCCAATAGCTATTACTCTTATAGCCACAAATATTCGGTAGTATGCAAGCTAATACCTGTATAATGAATGTACCGTATGATTCATAACCAGAAATGAGCTACATTTCTTCACTTTCTAAACATCTAGTGTCTATTCCCAAAACGTTGCTCAGTGATATTTTTAGAGGAGCTAACCTCAGCTTAGCTTTCAATTAAAACAATTACCTTGGATAAGTTATTCATTACACGGTTACATTTACATCTATAAGAAATCCTAAGTTCAGATTTCCAGAAATAAATTAGGCTATCCATAATTGAGATTTATTCAATTTAGAGTAATTAAAAAAACTGTATTCTCAAAATCATTAACTGCATTATTTGAAAGTTATCTTACAGCTAGTAACACTAATTCAAGAATATATTACTCGAATCCTTAATCGCAAATTCTGATACTAGAATTATTAAGACTTCAAACAACTAACCCTAAATTTTAGTATTGGAAGTATTACAATTTACAGTCTGTTATATTTAGAAACACGGTAGATAAAACGAAATTTTTGCGTAGCAAGACATGTATTTGCGCGTTAACTCAAGCTGCGGTGGCAGCTATCATTGAGGATCGGTTCTGCGTAGACTGAATATAACGCACACACACACACACACACACACACACACACACACACACACACGTGGGGCCTACTAGTTGCCTGTTAAATATAGACACTGGACTGTCTATCTCCCGCATGGAGCCACACACTCATTGTCTTCTATCCAAGGAATAACGCAACGAACCAATACTATTGCAAAGAACTCGAAAGAACCAATACTAATGCATCTACTCGACGCCTTACAATAAATTAATATATTTGTAGATATTGAACAGATGGAAATCTTGAAATAAAAGCGACGGTTTGCACAAAGAAGACCATGAGCTTTTTTTAATTTAGCTCTCTAATCAACTACAGCGCACAAAAATTATAGCATAAAGAAGAATCTAAGCTATCGATTCTTCTCAACGGATTTTTTCATTTTTCTTGATGTTTATATAATCATTTACAAGTTATGAGTACAGTGGATCCAATCGTAAACTGTATTCAAAAGAATGTCAACAGTTTACTAATGGAGTAATATTTGATTCTTTCAATACAGAGACTCCTATAGTTTGAGATTCATACATATAATATTCAAACTCAATGGATTACTAACTACTCAATCTTTAAGCAATATTGTACTCTAGTATCAATATAAATCTTACTCTAATAATAATTCTATTCAATTACGCTGATTGACACAATGTTAAATTGGTGATACTACATAAATTAGTGGTAGATGAGTGTTAACATTATCAATATGCATTACAGCGATCACCGTTTCTTCACTGTAAGTAACCTGGTTAATAATATTCTAATATTATACTTGAGATCTGATCAATATAAGCAATTTTTGTGTTATAATAAAATAGTTGAAGCCAGCTAACCAATAAGAATTAATAAGAATGACAATAATGGTATATTGTCCTTAAAAAAGAGATTTTCAACGATTGAGGGATTCAGTAGGTTAAGGTATACACACTTTTTCAAGTGCCAAAATATCAATAAAAAAATATATAAATATCGATCAAATGTGAAAAAAGGCAATTGCAGAAATATTGATGTACAGTAGAGTCTAACTCATTTACACAAGCACACTATTGGCTCATTTCAAAATTATCGGCTTGATAACTTGCATCAAATTTGAAATTTCGAGACTAACGAGAATCAAAATAACATAATTATCTAGCAGAATTTTTATGATTTACGTATCATTCATGTATTAACCATATCATTATTTTTTTTCCTAAGCTCTTCAAATACCTTTTTAACGTATCTTAGTTTTCTTAGTTATTCTACGATATATCGCTCAATATTCAATCAGCTTTTTAGCAAGATGATAATTTTTTAATTTCCAGAATAACTAATATTTAAAATTATATTGAACTCCGATTTTAAAGGACATTAGGCTGATTTAAACCAAGGTCCTCAGTGGTACACCAAACTCTGGAAGATCAATTTGGAGGTAAATTCAACATAGGTTAACCAAACTTCAAGACGTTTATACATAAAAAAAGAGATAAATAAATATCAAGAAACGGCAAGAATTGATTACAATTAACAAAAATTTAATTGAACTGTAATGAAATCATTATAATATCATTCAATGATATCCTCCATGCATGAACGCGCTATGAGTTACGAGCAATAACTTAGATCCTTCGCAGTTTTCTATTATATTAGAAAATGTATAAGACATTTTGAAATGAAAAAATACCTACCGATATCATACAAGATTTTTTACACTTATCACTTACACAACCGTAATCAACACACTTTGGAGATTCTACATCACTTCTGCAAATTGAACTCCCACTAATGAATAAAACATCCATAAATTTCAAATATAAATAATGAAATAAACCATGAACTGCTTCTAAAAACGACTCCAGTGGTATAAGAACTTCACTTCTAAAAAGATTCAATCACGGTTCCCACCACACGGTAATAAAACTCCACTTTTTTAGCCACTAATATTGGACTAATCCACTAAAGAATTACAATTGAAGCCTCCACTCTTCAATACAAACTAACAAACCAGTAATATTTCAGCGGGATCGCTTCTATTTTATTTCAAACTTCCATTACCTACACACTTTAATTACAATTTAACCATTTTCAATTGAAACTAACAAACCACTACTATTTTGAAAAGAGTGCACGTTACAATTACAAGTTATCAAGCCGATAAATGTTGAATGGTTGAGTGTGGGGACCTGGTCTATGGGGAGAGACAGGTGGTGAGCGGCGGCCGGTCGACGGCGCCGGAGGTGTCGCGGTGGAATCCACTCGTGGGAGGCGGTGGGTGCCGAGGGTCGTCGCCGCGGCGGAGGCGGCAACCGCTGCGGACACCCGCCTGCCTCCGGGGGTGGCTGCGACTGACACAACACGAGTGGCGCGGCGGCAGCGGCAGCGGCCATGCCTGACGGGGCGGCCGACACGAATGGCGTGTGGCATGTGCCCGCCCGAAATAGAATATTGTTCCAGTGGTGGCTGTGGTGGGAGTCAGAGCTAGCGGGGCGCTGCGAGAGGGGTGGAGCTCAACTGCACTGTCACTGCACTCACCTGACTGGAGTAGGACGGCTGACGGTGCCGGCTGTGGTGCGTCCTGTGCTTACGGTGGCGGTGTCGCGACGAGCCCGACGACGGCGAGCGACGGTGCGACCGCTTGTAGCGACGCTCTGCACTCGTGCCACGCTCGTGCATCCGAGACCGCTGCGCCCGTTCATTGCTGCCAACACACAAACAATATCATTCATACGCACTCGCTACTATCATATCAGCCACTACGCTCTTCAAAAATAAACATTCAACTCGATGTTGATATAAAAACTAGACCTACAGTAATATTTTCTTCCACATTAACGTATGACGGTCAAGATATCTGCTAAAACTATTGAATGCAATGACATTTATTCAGCTATATTTGTTAGAAGGGGACTCGCTTAGAAATTCTTCTTGTTTTTCTCTCCCTATCTAATTTGTTTCCTCTCTTTTTCTTCCCTTTTTCACTCCTCTTCGCCTTACATTTCTTTTTTTTAGATTCTCTATCATCCTATTACATGGGAAACCATAATTGGCTAGGTAATATTCCTACTTTTTTCTATTCAGTACATCCCATAAAGCTTTTTATATTTTAACTAGTATTATATGTTTTTATTCAATTGAATTGTATGTCCTCACATTTTATGTATTTTTACTTTAATTATGTTTTTATTCATTGAATTGTATGTCCTCACATTTTTTGTAATAGTTTCACAAGAAAAGTTTCTATAAATAAACATATCTGTACCACAAACAGTATAATCCTGATAAAGCCAATGTCTCCTTTAAACATAATATTGAAAACACCATACACCCTTGAACGTACTTAAAAATAAACACCATTTGAAGTAGCTTGAGATTTGATTTTTATATTAACAATCACAATACATTCAGTTATTGATAGATTCCAAATTGGAAATAAAATTGCATCATTCACATCTTTCCCATGCAATTTATTCTGTAATTGAACTCATCAAGTATTGAAAGAGGTTTACAATAGGAAGAAGTGTTTACTGATATTACGAGGGGGGCGAACAAAATTACACATAACAAAATATATCGTTCAACTAAAACATATCAATCCATTTCATATTTCAAAAATAGAGCAGCAGAGCTCTACTGCTCTTCGATGAGACAAAATAAATATTCGTATGCTTGAAAACACAATTGCTTAAAAAGTTATAAATCATTCCATTATTTATACACTATTAAAGCTCTTACAAACTACCAAAATAATATTGACCTAGTGCAAAGAATTATCTGTTGATAAAACCGACCCACCAGGAAACAACTTAATAGTATCAACACTTAGCAATGTTTGTTTTACCAAACTATTCATTAAAAAATTGACAGGACGCGAATACATGGATTGAACAAACCTGCGACGAGAATGTGATCTAAATACCCAATACCAGCAACCGGACATGGACATACTTGTCGCCTCAAGACTGACACTTTCAAATATTATGTAAATGACTGACATATTATTATAATGACAATGCAAAGGAAACTGATAGAGATGTACATAAATAGAGATTGGGTGCGCGCGCAATCTCTTATCATTTCCTCTTTTCCAGTTTGACTTCTTATTTCCACTGTCAGTATTAACCAATATTCATGCGTTTGTATCCATGTTACACTAAACTAACAAAAGCCGACATGTTTGAACTATAAGCTATATCTACGAACAGCCGCTAGCGCGCACAGCACACATTGATTACAGATGAAACTTCCATTAACGTTTATGCAACCCAGCAAGATGGAAGACCAACTATGTATCTTCAATTTTTTCTATTCTGCAGTTTATTAAAACAGTTGCTAAAACTTGTAAAGAAGAGGCTCTATTTCAAAGGAGAAACAAGTTCAACAGAATAAAAGTCGCAAATTAGAATTGGTTGGCCCTTATTTTGCCAATAGCAGACAGACCAATACATCAGTTTCTCAGGTGGGTGGGTTATCCCTCATTAGGTAGCTAAGACAAACTTGATTATTTCAATTTTCTCAACAGTCACGAATTCAGTCAATAAAATGGAATAACATTTTCTGAAAGTAGTTTGAGCAGATTTACGGCGGAAAAGAGATAATTTGGATGGAAAATTTGATCAACTTAAATTAAAAATCATGTAAATATCAAGATTCATTGACATTATTAATAGATTTTGCAGCTGTTCACCAACATTACTTGACCAGAATGTGACACAATATTTTGTAATATTTCAAATTGAATTATATCTTGATCACAATAATTATTATCAGAACTCGAGGGCCAAGACTACTTTGGCATGGAGGATGGAGATTAGCCAGATTGTCAAGCATTTCGCATTTCGTTCTCATCACTATCTAAGGAAAGCTCATGATGTATGAAAGCACTCATTACAATAATGGACAAGTTTTGGTAGAAACTCAAAAAGTCATCACACTAATTAAAACGTATAAATAATGTTCCAAGTGAATTACAGAATGAGGGAGGATGATTCCAATCCCACAAATCAAGATAATAAATATCAAAAATCAAAATTGAATTTACTGGGATTACCAAGTAGAATCAGCATAACTGTTGGAGTTTCGGAAGTAAGCACAGAAATTTAAGAAGAGTTGATAGTGAAGCACAGTGGCAATAATCCAAATCTTCAGAGATTAACACGGTAATTAAAATGTGGAAAAGAGTAAAAAGACAAATTGACATTGAAACGAGAGTTGTGAGAGTCACACTCACACACCTGTTGTTTTCAAAAAGCTTAAAATAAGGAGCGAAAATTGGAGCAAGGGCGAGAGGGAGGAGGATGAAAGATGACACACAACGGCACCTGCCTTTGCTTTGCTTTGCTTGCTGACAGCCAATACAGTGAGAGTGGCCTCTTCTCCACGAGCAATTAAAGTCAAACTAACTAGACGGCAATGGGGAGGGACAGCCTAGCCCCCTCACCCCCTACCATGGCCACAAATAAAACAATTCAAACAGCAGACAAGATACGCTTATCCTGAGTACAGTATGGTATGGCCAAAACTGAGCCACGCGCCGAATAAACCTGTTTGAAAGGTCAGGTTCAGAAATAATAAAGTGGTGATTCAGGTGATATGAACTTGACCCACACAGATTTTATAAGACATATAAAATTATTGAGTATACTGTAAAAATAATACAATTCTTATAAGTACAGTATTGCAATGTTCGGTAGTTATAAAATTCGAAACCTAATTCGTCGAAAGACTTGTTAGCAGCTAAATTTACCGCTATCCTCATCAAGGGGATACTGTGCTATCGTGCTATGTATAGAGGAAGACATTTTACATTCATCTCTACTTTACTTTTTAAAATTGAACTATTATTATTTGCAATTTACTTAATTTTGTGTTAAAACATATTGTTTATATTTTGTTTATTTGACTATCTATTGTAATGCTTTTTAGTGCAATGAGTCTATCAAGATCTAGCACATCATAATAAAAATGAATCAATTCAAGTCAATCTTAGCTTCTTTTTTCAATTATTTCTTATTATGGGAAACATATAGTTTGGATTGACTTAGTTTCAATAGTTACAAAATTTTATCGAATAGATTGGGAAGCGGTATTGTTAATGTATATTATATCCCAGACGAACAATAGTAATTCATTAGGAATAAATGCATTCAAGGCACTTAGAACCAATATATGTGTAAAATGATCATTGTCCATACAGGGAAGGTTGAAGTAGTAGAGACAATAATTATACCAACGAGATAGTTCCAGATAGGAAACTATACCTTACATAGAAACAATGAAAATCTGTTCAAATTACGCATAAACCAATAATTTCGCCCACCCACTGAGAACGGAAAACCTTCAAGAAAGGAGAAGAAATTAATGATGTAAACGTATTGCGTTGCGGAGGACACGGACGCCCCATGGGCGGCTCAGCATTGACAATGGCAATATCTATTCGTTTAAAATAACAACTATAGGCACACTTCCTAGCTACGCCCCGCGGGCAACGGAATTAAGGCGTCCAATAAACTTCTTCCTACCTCAGCTATGGACTCTGTATAACTCACAGTATCGCAATTTCTTTAATGAATGCTAATGATACAGTAACTAGCATGGAATAAGCAGATATCCATATCCGAAAAGAAGCGGACAACATAACAGTTACAAACTCAAATTCATTCAAATGAAAAAGCTCCAATTAAGCTTATTCAGATTAGCTAATTGATAGATACTTTACACTCACTCTTGTATTGTATGTGAACTATGATTTGTTACTGAGATTTATTAGAAATATTGAGATATATAACATCATATTACAAATTAGAAATGGTGACTTTACGTAAAAGATCAATTATTGGAAGTCTCGAAAGGTGATAGGTTTCAGAGTTGAGGTGAGACAAATCACAAACAGTGGGAAACCACATTTTAGATAATGGTTCATGATTGTATTGTTTGTCTTTCAGTATATTGAATATATGAAAAAGTTACACGATTTTAAATTGTTTATTATAATTTCTAAAATAAAAATTTTCAAGTAAAAACAATTCAAATATTTTGATTTTGGATTAAAAGACTCTTGGAAATATACTCAGTGTTTCCCTATTACAATAGCTTCGAACAGTGAACGTTCATAATTTTAAATTGAATAAAGTATAAACATACTACATATTTGCTGAATGACAAAAAAAGGAAAAATCCGCCGTAATCGGTCGATTCTTCTAATTGAATTTTAATTATGGAAAATTGATTGAATTTTCATGAGGTGTATCACAATATCTACAGTCTAGATGAAACTAGCATATTAATGAGATTTTCTATGCACATGTGCACAAATTCCATCCGTTCAAAGTAAAAGAGGATCAAGTTAATGCTAATTCTAGTGTCTGAGTCGTTGCACCTGAATCCGAAAGGTCAATCGAGAGCCTGCCAGTCGCTTAACCTTCACACCGAGTAAAGCAATGTTTGACATTGACTAGATCGATTGCTCAAGTCGCCAATCGAATACTATTCGTATTAATCACAAATACTCGACCACGAGAGCTTTCTCCCAAGTGCACTTGCTATTCTCAATTCTGCACTGGCGCAGAACAATTCTACTCCGTTAATTATGAGTTTCAAAATCTTCCCAAGCATTAGTGCCCTAGCCAAACGTATGGTTCAAAACCCACAAAACACTGTACGTGCATTCATTTTTCAAAACATTTCAATAAAAAATGAACTTCCCTTAAACAATGCGTAAATATTAATCACATTTCAGCAAAATAAAATCATTCTAGTACTTTGTTAATTTGTTTCGGATGAAACTAGACAGTGTTCTATTAATCAACTAGTTCTTCCCGTAAACAGTTTTAAAACCGATAAATCCAATTATCTCCAGTGGAATCGAAGATGTAAATATTAGGAAGCATACTTCTATGAAAAATCGAATTATAAAGTTATGAGATGGGTACGCAAACATTATTAGAATCATCCTATTTCCTTCCTATCCAGCAATTGAAGTTAGTTCCTGGGAGTTACTTCTATCTGTTAAGGGGTATTTAACTTTAATTTGTTGTTAATACTTGAATCCAAGATTATTCTTAACATTGATTAACCAATTGAATAACTTGAAAACTCAAGGTACATTAATTTCCAAGCATAGCATTTCACTGTTTAGATGTGACAAATCATCGCGATAGTAACAAAGTGCTTGCTGAAAGAGGTCAGCAGACTTGCACTAGCAATGACCAACAAGGAGAGATATTGACGAGTGTTTAGTAGTGCAGTAGGACAGAGCGGCCACAGAGACAAGGCCAGCAAAGAATTTGAGTCCATTTACGGCAATAGGAGACGTCCTTGCCATAGGCAGACGAGCAATGGTTAGCGCCGTGCAACCACAAAAACTACCAAAGTCATAACAACGCCAACTGTACGTATTTCATGACTAAAACAAAAAATCCTGTTTTTATGGGGTATCACGCTTAGCTGGTGAATGTACGTTCCTTATAATTGAAAGTAGAAAAGTGGATTTTTAAAAACTTTCAATATTGCGTTCAAATCAAAACTTGACTTATAGAAAATTATGTTTTACAATTCAAGTACCTGGAGTTCGTATATTTAATTTTTTGTAGAGATTTGTTTTGTATGAAATTCGATTCTACTATCAAAGGTCAGTTTAGCGAGTAATTTTACAATCTACTTCTAATTTTGTGTAGGCCTACATATTTTTTCAATGAATTATAAATTGGAAAATTAGACACGTAAACGATCTTTCAAAAAATTTTAATTTGATAAAATTATCATTTTTTGTGAGATGATTACTTCGAAGTTTACTTGTAAGTAGTGGGATGGGATGGAATGACAGACAAATGATCTAAAATCCAGCTTGGGGGATTTGAACCCATGACTGTCCCTGTATCAGTAAATCAAAGCTTGATAATGACTGAGCTATCAAATCTGACTCAGCTATCGTGTCCTCAAATGTTATTATTTGATGAAGTGCTGAGGTAATTTGCTGATAAACTAATTAAACTAAAAACTCAAGATAATTATGCAACGGTTATTGTTCAAAAAATAGGTTGGAAATGAGATTTTCCAAGTAGGAGAGGTGGATTTGAATATTTATGGGTGAATGGATATTGTCAATCATAAAATTGTAGAAAATTGGCATGTGACCGAATACTCCCCAAATTGCAACCCAAGTTCCATATTCAGGATTACAAGGAGTCAAAGCAAACCAATAAGCATGTTTTGTAGAATCTGTTTGCTGCAATTAATATAAATATTTACAACGTATGAGTAACTTTTGAGGGACAGTCTTTAAAAAGCCATTTTAGCCAGGTCACTCCCATATGGGGCACGTTAAAATGTCGGTCCCGGCTGAGATATAACATTTGTGATGCTCAAAGAAGGCTTAAAATATATATTCAGGCTTGGTGGGGCCTCCCCGTGAGGGACTCTCTACCAACAAAAAGCCATACAAATTTATTTTACATCGTCAGTTATTATTATTTGTCCAACGAAGTTGGAATAAATTCAACAGTTGAGATTGTTACATCGGATTTGTGAGCAATTCTCACAAAAACCACATCCCTTCAAAGTAGAAGTATTGGATTTTCAAGTAGATTTTATTATGGCTCATTGAAAAGCACAATAAAAACTCAACCATAAGTTCAGAATATACTACAGCAACCTTCTGATGTCCTATGAAATCAAATTGATCTAAATTAATAAGCTGAGAGCTTGAAGAGCGAGTTGTTATATTAATAGGCCTACTACAGAAAATTCAAAATTACAATGTATTCATTGGATTCAAACTAATTGTCAGATTTATATATTATATTAATGAACGGAAAGCATCAATAAATACATTGTACATGCGAATATAATCCATTATAATATGTAAGATAATATAATATTATATGAAGGTGGCTTTGATAGTACTAATGACACATTGAATAAACTAATCGGATCCATCGCGCGAAAGCTATTTGTGCAGCACTATAGAATTCAAGAGTATCGTTATCTCAAATCCAAATGAAACAAACTTTTTCGATTTATCACATAAAACCGACAACCACAGATATCACACATGTATTCAATATTATAATGATTCAAGCTACAAGCACTCACACACAACCAACAACTGGCATTACTGTCAAAATGAATGTATATCCTGACGCAGAAAGTAACAGCTGGAGCAACGCTCGATGCTGTTCTGTGAGAAGACTTTTTTTAATGCAGCAGCAGCTTGTCAAGTTCCAGCTACCTTCCAAGACTGGGAAGCCAGACTCCCCCCACTCTGCTCTACTCCTACTACAAAACTAGATCCACCACCACAGCATATAATTATACTACAGTTCATACTCTTCATCTTCACTACTATCCCGTTAATCGTTAATACCTTCAAAGAAAAAAACACACCATGTTGATGAAACTATGTCCCCAGATGTCAATCATTTTTATACACTGATAGTTTTCTTTCTTATCATATATCATGAACAAACATTTGTTTTAAATCTTCTACATAACATTCATGCAGTTTGCGAGTTTTCATCCACTTTATATTATATATTTCAGGAAGGTAGTAGTACTAAATGGCATCTCATCATCTTTAAAAAGAAAGTAGCCTACAGTTTCATTTTTAAAATTGTAAAATTATTTTTTATTTATTGTACTCTACACTATAATCATAATATAATTATGACCATGGAGAAAAAACTAGATGCTGAGCCTGTACCATTTCTCTCACAAATTTTAATAAATAGATGATTAGGTTATTGAATCACACATCACTGCTTCACCACTTAATTTTCTGTCTAGCCGACTCCATGAGTAAACAACACATCAGACTCAAAAATATTAAACTTACATCCGGTGACTAACTAATCTTCAAGCATTTTTAGAAACATGACTCTCCTATGACTTTTTCTTCTACAAGAATAACTGAACATCGTCTTGTTCTGTTGATGTGATGTGAGTCGCAATCATCAACCACAGAAGCAATAAGTTCTTTACAACATTAGCTTTGCGTGACAAAATGGTGGATCGTATTGGTCTTTTTGACCGCTAGCCTTCGTTCTAGATAGGATTTAATCTACTTATTATTGAAGTCGATGGATCTCAGTGGAATAAAAAATCACATCAGATTTAAAAAAAAAGTTGAATAATTCATTCACTTGAGATCAATGGCCACTTCCTTCGTTCTCGTGCTAATAGCGCACTTATTCAACGAGTTTACGTTAATTCACATTGATGATTAGGTAACATATAATATTAGAATAAGTAAATAAATGCATAACAGAAGAATAACACATAATCCAAAACATTGAGGTTGGTGTTGAAGTACAATGAAGTGATAATTTATGAGGATGTAATAATGTAAGTTAACTGAAAAGAAGAGTGTCCCATCTGAAAAAAGGATGTATTGCCTATACTGCAAATTTCAATGTGGACGATAAACAAAATGATACGGTGTCTAGATGGCCTATAGACAGTCGCGCGATTTGGTCTACCTAGCTTTGATACTTAGATGTGTACTTAGCTAAAGAAGATTTCCTGCAAAATGAGAATAATTCTGCTCTTTTGCTTAAAATGAAGAGTACAAGATTCGCAAAACAATTGGTTTTCAATAAAAAATAATTAAAATTCCAATCACGAAAAATGGTAAAAAAATTTAAAAACAATTTTTAAAATGGTATTATGTTCTAATGATATATTCTAAATGTATTTTAACCTTGCATATAGTCATAGAAACAAAAAGCATATAGTGATCCAACAAGTTTTTACCATTTTGCCAGAAATGAATGTTTTTGACTTGAATAGTCACTGGAAAAGAGTTGTGTGCGCAGCTTCAGGAGAGTGAAGAGATGAGAATCTGAAGATGCTAGATCAGGTGAACGTGCAGAAGGCAAACCTCATTAATTTGTCAGTTTTTCAGCAGACCTCTCTACCTGTTCTACATCTTTTTCCACTATGTTACCAAGGTCTCACAGTGCACAGTTGATCGTCTCCCATTGAGGCATTTTTATCAAC
The DNA here is from genome assembly GCF_014356525.2 of Nilaparvata lugens. Taxonomy (NCBI): domain Eukaryota; kingdom Metazoa; phylum Arthropoda; class Insecta; order Hemiptera; family Delphacidae; genus Nilaparvata; species Nilaparvata lugens. The sequence continues at coordinate 27,018,308 of NC_052504.1, read as the reverse complement.
ATATATATCCATGATTTTCTTTGATGAAATTTGGTGGAAGGTGAAAAAGTGTAAACCCACTCATTGGACCGACTTCTTGCTTCTACCAATATACTTCAGGTGTTTATTGTGCGACCTACATTAATACAGGTCGCACATATGCAGTTTATACCTTATAGGCTACCTTTTATCAAATAGGTTCTTCTAATCAAATGTAAAAATGTGATGACTCCAGAAATTTCGAAATTTTTGGCAAAATACTCAATTACCATTTCAATTTTCCTCATTGAAACGTTTTTCTTTTCATACAATTTTATAAAATTTCAGTCCTGTTCTTTAATGCTGTATACAAGTTTATATAAAGACTTTTTTATTCATTTAGTTAAGCGGTTTCAATTATATTTATACCAGTTTGTTGATGTTATTCTTGAAAACCGATCAAGAAAATGTTTTCTTCATTTTTTTTTCATCAGTAAGAGATTGTGCTTAGTTCAATTTCAGAATGTATGATGTACAGTGGAACCTTGCTAATCCGTCCATGCCGTCGGGAGGGCTGGTCAGGACGGAATATGGTCTCCTCGTTGCCTAGTCTAACCATTCTATTAAATTAGTTTTAGTATTTCCTGTTAATTGGTGCATCATTCACTAAAGTTTGGCTCTCGCCGATAATGTATTGCACTTCATTAGAGCGATTAATATAGTTCATGTATGTTTTATGAGAATAAACGAGTTAGTAGGTAATCCAATAGTCCGGCATTTTAGCTGTTCTGGCCAAGCCCCCGGTCCCAAAGCTGAGGAATTAGCACTGCACTTTTACTTTGATGATTTTCTTAAATTAAACTTTACTTCATGAACTCCGCTTTTCAATCACAGGCAATTTGCCCATGTGCCCATAATAATTAACTTTCGATTTGAAGAATTTTATCACTGCCATCTTGATCGATTAGTGTTTTTAGTTTTGTTTTTGTATTTTATTCGTGATCGTCTTTTAATCTATCCATCTATCCGTCAAATATGTGCAACAATGGATGAAGAAGGTATAAGGTCAGGAGCTTTCTTCAATATTTGTATATAAAAAAACACCGTACGAAGTAAACCGTAAACGGAGAATAAATCATTTCAATTATTGATGATTGAAATAATATCAGTGAGATGTTCAATAATGTTAATAAATTTTACAAACATCTAATATGTCTTCTTCTATTTTGAAATCAATTTGAATTGGATCTCTAACGCAAGATTTTATTAATTCTTATTGCCTGCTACTCATGAAGCTATAATTTGCTTTTTTGTGACCAATTCAAATACCACTTCTTTGAGCAAGTCAAGAAGGCTTGTAATCCTTATTTATAATAGCCTACTTAATCATTTTTCGAGACGATTTTGCAAAACAGTTTTTAGCTGGGAATTCGCTTAACAAAGCTCGCTTTATCAACACATTTTGATATCTTCTTTGAATACAGCCGTGAATGATAATTTTATTTTTATGATTATTCAAATGCTATTTAAAATTACCTAGTAATTTTAAGGAAGCTTAAGGCTGTTAATAACACATGGTAGTTCAATCACTTAGGCCTATAGGAATATTACTTGTATCGAAATTGAAAAACTTATGAATTCGAACTAAGATACTCAACATAAAATCATAAACTAGTTATAGTTATCAGTCACAACGGAATTGATTTGCGTAATTTTGACTGAAGGTGCAATTCGAGCCACGCGGTTAGAGCCGCCGCGGCTATAGCACATCACCTATACTGTTATAAATATATCATATTCGTTTATTCATTAGATATGAATAGTAGCAATGGAGCAAAAAATAGTAGCAATATAGAAGCCAACAATTCCAGTTCATCTGCCGCCCTATCGTTCATAAAACATAAAAGTCCAATGAATCATCAAATCTAATGAATTTATAGGTTATGAGCTCTAGCCGCGAGTCTCGAGTCGGCGATAAGGAATTGCACTTAACGGAAAAAACTTTGCAAAGAACCAAACGAATCCTAACCAGCTAGTTCCTGTTTCATTAGTGCTATGAGATTTTCACGTTTAAGAGGCCGGATTTAGACTGAAAACTCAGCTTCATGGTAAATATTGAAATGTTGTTCTTGGGTCAGACTGAACCAAGACGAGTACTTGCCAATTTTTGCCTCACATTGGTCATCTCCGTACATCATTCCATCCGGTTTGGGATCCAATCCAAATTGGTTTAGGATGATTTTAAACTATGACGTTCAATTTTGATGTCACGAATTTTTTGGTGGATTCTGTTTTATAAACATGCTTGACTGACTGTAGTCTTGGATAGAATTGGTCGAAGAAATAACCTTAGAAGCCGCCAATTCTTTTTAATTAAGTTCAAATGTTTACACAAAATTGAAAGCCTCCTTATTTTAAAGCGATGCTTGTGCAAGCAAGCCGAGATAGGAAATTCGAATGGAAACTGATTTCTATCACCAATATCTATAGCATTGTAAGCTTGAATCGAAATCAATCCACAACTTGAATCAAATATAGCAGAATATGCCAGGACTGGAATAATAATTAAGAGCACTGTACCTGTATGATTGTTTGTAGTAGTCGATGTCGTATGAGTCAAGCTTCTTGCGCCGAATGCTCTTATGCTCGTAATAAGACGAGTGTCGTGAATCGGAGCGGGAACGTGTCCGGGACCTTGTTCTGGAGCGAGTCCGGGAACGGGAGTGAGGTCTCCTCCTACAACGTGGCATCTAAAAAAAACATTCCATTACAAAATGTTACGTTTATCATTTAGCTTATTTTACGAAAAGGTAGAATATGTCAGTTACTACACTCCAGTATTGTGGCTGTTTTTACTGGATACGTAGTTCTATCGTATGGAACAGATTACAAGTCAAACAGCCCTCATTTTGATTAGAAGAATGAAAAAAGTTGAATAGACTTAACTAACAAAATCCAACGGGAACACGCTCTTAGTCACTGAATTTCTAGCTTCTAGATTCTTAAACTACAAACTCCTTGCAATTCATATTCTCCAACCATATTGTATTTTAAACACTTGATAAATGATATAACAGTAATCTTGATTCTACGCTATGTTATTACATTCCTTCAAGTTTAACCAAGTTTTTGAATGTATTGAACGGCACCCTGTGCGGGTTTAAATCGCTTTTTGTTACTGCTTAAGGATGTAATTAATAAAAATAAATTCATTACTATAATAAATTCGTGTAAACTTACTTTTTTTTAAAGAAGACTACGAGAATATAATGATTGAATTTTCAACCCTGCTTGTGTTATTAACCTTCCGGTAGTCGCGCCCTACTCGATCACACGAGCAGTCGCGTGTTGTAATTTTTAAAACATCCAATTTTCCATGTGTTATGTTCTCTGTTTACTGTCAAAATATATTGATTGTATAATTACTATTCCCATCTTATTGGATTATTTTACGCCTATAAACATTTGGATGATTACCATTTCGTAGCCCAATAAGGTACACCAAGCAAAGCCATCAATTCTGTGCTATTGGTTCGTTTAGAGTCCCCGTATACAGACTTTCCCTATCATTCTTATGCACTGTCGCGACTAAATGGCACCCACGGTAGGCTATAGATAAGACAGTAGGTGTCACGCGCATGTTTGTGCTAAATTTCTGGTGTAGCTGACGTCATTTTATATCCAATCATCTGTTTTTAACAAATAAAGTTTCATAAATTGCCAATAGGTGTTTAAAACCTCGGTTGGTGGCGATGACGCAATCTAGCTGGCTGGCCACTGGGCACACACCTCGTGACCACTACCGTTTTCATCTAAATACCGTGATGGCACCTAAAGCTGCGTACACATATACGCGCTTCCAACCCGCACCGAGCACGCTCCGCCCTCGTTCCTCCATCGAACCACAGTCGCTCCGCCCCCGCACCCATCATGAACGTTACGGAAGATGTTAGATCTTCTCGCGTTCCCCGGTCGAACCACTGTTGCTCCCAGGTCGATCAACAATCGCTCTGCTGGAGTGACGTTCGGATGCGGAGCAGAGCGAAAGTCTGTACGCACCTTAAGACTGAACCATTGCTTGGTTGATACCGCAACTCAGTGGAGTGATGGGGGAAAGTTATGGAATGCATAGGTGACTCATTCACTGACACCACTCCATTCAATAGTTTTGTGCAGCAAAAAAACTGACATTGTTGTACTTTTCAAAACAGCTCGACTGCCGGAAGGTTAAAGTTATGTAGCCTTTTTGGGTCTGATAATGAATGCACTACTGAATCGGCAATAGTTAGGCTACTTTCAAACACATTTTTATAAATTTAAATAAAGCTTCTCTGTACAACTTCACAATTACAATTTTTTATGGGTAGCACAGTCTAGGCTAAATTGCAACTGATTCGAAAGTTTCTTTCGGATACAACTCTACAAAGGGAAACCACTGTATTCTAATTAAAATTAATCTTTCCGCTAAAATTTGCAAAAATGCTACTGAATTCAATTACCAATTGATGGTTACAGCTGGATTTTCACATAAAGCAGAAGAAGCTTCACTTTTAATATAATACTCTTCTCATTAATTATAATAGAATTATTGTCCCTCAGCCAAGACTAGCGCGTATGAATAAACCAATTAGAAATCATTAAAAAATAATTAACTAAACCGTGCACGCAGATTTGTTAAAATTCAGATCGCATACTATTGTAAGAGAAAGAATTCTATGTTTTTGAACACTAGGCTTCCTATTTCCTCACTTTTATGTAAAATTTATGTTGCAGCTCTGCTAACATGTAAAATGAATACTAAAAAAACAATTTTAGAGCCAATTTGCAACCGCAACTTCTTTTAAAAGGGGAAATTCTGGATTCTCACCTATACCGTAGGTCTAACCATAAATTTAATTAAGTTATATTCAATTAGAAAACGTAAGTTTAGTCTTATTGAAGATTGTTTCAGCTTACCTTACGATTCAACTTGTTCTTTAAAAATTGGATTAATCAACAAATGATAAACGTTCTACAAAATAGACTTAATCAAATTAAAAATGGAAAAATTAATTATTGACAACGTGATTGAAAGCAAATTTTAGGATTACCTACTGCTACTGGATGTAGGCCAACAATATAGAAACGCCTAATTCAAAAAGGTTAAGCACAAAATCAATTTAGTAAATGGCAGGCTCTGCAAATAATTTATTAGTAAATGACAGATTTCGTCACACAATACAGAGAAAATCAATAATAACTTTATTCAAGAACGTTTAGCTGCAGCTTGCAGTCATTTCCATGTCCGCCATTTTAGCATCGATCAGCATCAAACACGCAATACTCAATACTATGAAATACTGTTTTCTATAAGAAAAGTACTAAATGAAACAGATTTTACTTACATTTTTTTGTCTGAATGTATTCAACTTATTCCAGAATAAGTCCAGAATGAAATTTTAGACGAATGTCCAAATGTTGAGCTTATTTCACCAATATGAGGAAACTAAACGACAACGCAAACGAACGTATTATTAGGATGATGGTTTTGATGATTATTATTGATGAAAGCTTTGAAGTTATGCCGCTGCAAGCGTTGTTCGCACTTTATTAGATTCCCTGGATTCAAAAATTAATTTAACATTCTATGTTATTTCAAAATAGGTATCTAGATATATTTAATCAATTTCCATCTGGATTGAAAATTCATAGTATTAATTTCACGTCAGAGAACAATTATTATTATCATTATTCGGGGTCGCAGAAAACCGCCAGCACTTAAAGCCACCACAGCCAAAAAAAAATTGGACAAATTGAGCTATTTCGTCAAACTGGGACGACGACAAACTAGGTCTTTTTTCGATCTAGCTTGTCGCTTCACGCACACGGCAAGCTTGGTTTACTCGCGGAAATCTACCAATTTGGGTTCAAAATTGCCGAAGAGATAAGTGGAAACCAATTTCTACTTCAAGAATTTGTGAAGTAAGTGGTGTTTTATATATTTTATTCATAAACAGCAAGTGTTTTCAGTGATAATATCTATAAAATTCTTACTGAATCAATGCTTGAATATGTCTTAATTACTAAAGAAGAATCTAGTAATGCTTGAAAACAATTTGTGATAGCAATCAGCTATAAAATTAGCTTAAAGTTCAGCTCTAATGGCAGAATTACCAACCCAAAAAATAGATAACGCAAATTGACCACCTTCTCTGATCTGAGCCTATGAAAATCTTAGTTTTGTTTCTAATACAGTTAGAGAGTAGAAGGAGATTAAAGAAAAAAATATATTAAAATTATTTCTCATAAATTTGATTCCCTTAATATGAAGGAATTCCCCAATATAAGAATATTACTCTGTTACATATCCATATTTTTTCACTGTTAAAATTGTACTTGAATTTTAAAAAAACTTTTTTGGGGTGAAAATGCACTTACTTTGGTAGTGACGATTGTTTCGACCTGTTGTTGGTCATCATCAGACTGTGGGAATTTACTCAGATGTCAAGTTTGGGATGAAGGTGACTATGACCAACAACAGGTCGAAACGATCGTCACTACCAAAGTTTGGAGTTGGTTCACTCCAAAAGTGTTTTTTTTAAATTCAAATTATAAGAATATTACTAAAACTAATGATGACTCTTATAATGAACACTTTTAATAGGTCTATTCACTTTTCAGCCTTTTTAATTGACCGAGCTAAGTGAGGTCTAAGATTCACGCCGACGGTTTGGCATTTCTCTTAATGTTTTAATGTTTATATGTTTTTATGTTGCACATTTATGGCAAAACGTGGTAATAGATTTTCATGAAATTTGACAGATATGTTCCTTTCTAAATTGGGCGTTGACATATATACAAGGTTTTTGGAAATTTTGCATTTCAAGGATAATATAAAAGGAAAAAGGAGCCTCCTTAATACGCCAATATTACCATAAAAATCAGACTATAGAATTATTCATCATAAATTAGCTGTCTAGTGGACTATAATACTACCCATTCAAAAACATTGAACATCTTGAAAATGTAACTTTCCATTAATTTTAGTAGACAGTTAACTATAATACTACCCATTCAAAAACATTGAACATCTTGAAAATTGTATCTTCCCATTAATGTTAGTAGACAGTTGACTATAATACTACCATTCAAAAACATTGAACATCTTGAAAATTGTATTTTTCCATCAACGTTGTGAACAGTTGCAACCAGACCTGATAACAGCACTCACTCTCACATTCCAGGACGACATGTAATGGTACGATATAGGACAGGAAGCTCTATGTTTATCTAGGATTTTTTCTAGACATTTTAAATTGATAAATTATTTATTAATTTTTGAGAAAACATAACAACAGGTCAATTTAACACACTGAGCGCGAGGTCTACTGTTCACAGAACTATTAGTGTTACTACAAACTAAGTGGAATACAGGTTCATAGAAGTAAAATAGGAACAGACCCAGTTTGTCTTTCACTGTTCCACTTTACTAGCGTCCGTAAAAACTGACAATTTTTTTTTGGTTAGTGGTGGTTTTCAGGGCCGGCGGAACTCCGGTGACCATTGGTATTCTTCCTCATTTTTTATTGGTATACCTGGTCACAGCGCGCGTTTTTGAAAAAAAGCAAAAATATGATACAGTATTAATTTGATAAAATATAATCAAAAACATAATATTACCAGTTCAGTACTAATTACTATTTCAAACATATTCCAGAAATAGGTAGGTTGATTGATCCATCGTTTCAATTTACAATACTCTTCATAAAATAATGAGTTTTTCTGACAGTGCAATAAGAATGGTAAAAGTTATCGGTAAGTTACGGTACGGTACTGTATTTTTATTTTGAATTTACATGCCAAATTCAAACTACTGTTTCACAAAGCTTATTATATTACTAATTTTTTATGAGAAAAACATGTCAAATGTAGTTGATATGACTTTAAAAGAATCACAGAATTTGCAGATACAGAGTAAGGTTCAAGCAGCAAGGTAGGTTCAAGCCAATAAGTAGTATTAAGTGCCAGTTTGTCAATCCTCAAAATTTAACCGGCCAGGCATTATCAGACGGCGTTTTTAAAGTCGGCAAGGCAGGAAGCACTCACTCTTATAGATGCAGCAAGTTCGCATGTAACCTGGTCCCCTTCACGTGCCTCCACACCACTGTCAATTTGTCATACAGTATTCCAATCCGACTTCCAACATTTTATAGACTTAGGTTACTAAAATAATTCAGTATATCGGACAGACTAATTTCCTATATTTTGAAAATCTATTATTATAATGTATAGTCTACTATTACCAAATAACTATATGAACGGAATCTGTTTGTTTAGGGATCTCAACAGATAAATTTATAATAGAAGTACCGTATATGATGAATTTTCGAAGAAGGGTGGTCTGAAAAGTTTATTGAAACTAAATTATAAATAAAATCTTTATTCAAATATCAAATAAATTGTAAATATTATTTAGGAATACATATAAACTAGCAAAGGCTAATTTAAAAATATTTCTGTTGATGAGTTGAAGCTGAAAAAATATACCATAAGCTATTTTTCAATGACTATTTAATTCATACCATTTTAATTCATAAAAAATTGCAAGAATTAATAGAAATGTTTGCATTCTTTTCTATCCAATTTATGTAAGATGTAAGTTTTGTGTAAACTCCAGGTATACCTTTTTTGGCGCATTTGATACCCCAAGATACTATACCTATAATAAAAACAAAAGCATGCGTGATACCATAAATTTTTGTGTTTTGAATGCAGTACCATTAGGCCTATACCACGTATAAAAAACAAGATTATCTTGATTGCTATCAATATTAGACTACATGATACTAGACGACAAGAAGACTGGGTAGAATTAAGAAATGCATGGTAAGGTATCTACTCAGATAATTACCATATTTTTTATATAATTAACATAACATTCATTTATAGAATATATAAATATTTATTGTCATATCATACAGTTACATTCTGCATCAAACTACCTCCAAGGTAATGTATTTGGAATCATTAGAGAGAACATTTTTCAATGATTAGTCAAGTTCTTATATGCAATATATACTTCCGGTTCTCCCACTGGGTCTGCTAGAGACCAGCTATATTAAGATAAATATATAAACTGAGAATTACTTCCCAATGGTTTAGAGTCCTTTCTTGAGCTGTAAGTCTACTCGTCAGCTATTATATCATCATCACCATAACCATCACACACGCGCACAAGCCTTCGAGCTCATATTATGATTAAGTTAGGTACCCAATCATCCTTCGGCTTGTCCTACATTGGAAGCGTAATTTAAGACCTTTTAAATAATGTATAATAAGTTATACATTTCAGATGTCCTATAGCCTTAATTGTCCACTCAATCTGCACAATGTGAAACGTTCCCCCCCCCCCATTAAATTTCACAGTAGGTAGTGAAATAATGTAGTAGGAGTGTTCCACTCCTGGCTACCTGAAAATAAGTAGCAATTTAGGGGGGAGGGCAGAGTCTGGACTGGACTGACCGGGTTGGACGATTGACCAAATTTTCTCAGCTTCCAATGTATGATCAGCCTTAGTGGAAAAAATATGGAACATTTCAAGCAAGAAATGCAATTTTTCTAAATATACTCAATCTAATATAAATGCAATGCCATATAGAAAGAGTTGAAGACTTCGTGCCTATATATGTAGAATAATACGGAGGTATTGATGGAGGATTTACTGTATCTTTTGTACTACATTGTCGTATATGAATTGTATTCACCTATTTGGACTATTCGGTTTTGACCGTTTTCCACTACAAACGGTCCACCACTGTCACCCTGTAAAATAGTAAAGTATTTTATTCAGTTTCACTGATTATAAATTCATTCATTCCACATTCAATTTGAAAAACTCAAAGTTACGTGAAACATTTGAAAAGGTTTTTGGGATGAGGTACGTTATATGTAGTTCTAAATGAATGTATGATTGGAAGGTGGTTTGACCCGAGAGTTGTTCGACATCTAAAGCTTGTCGCACACTTGTCAATGCCGGGACACACCTCAAAAAATTATGAAGCGTTCTAATCCGATTCATGATCGATATTCATTGTGTAGGATGAACGGGGTGGGGGTAGGACAGTCAGAAGATGGACGCGTGCGGTTTGCTGCATTAAGAGTGCTGTACCTACGCTGTCATACAGTCAGTCATCCGCCTGTATGATGGGATTAGGATCGGATTGCTGTATCTCAGATATGGCTTTGGCTTAACGCAGTGTTATATGGCGCTCTCATGCATAGAAATAGGAAATGGATATTCAAACTCATATTATTCAGAAAGAAAAGTAGAGTTCTCATATTTGGATCAAGAATAGACATTATCACTTTAATGATTTAGGCTATAATAAAAGCATTTAATTCAGTGAGCTAGCGGACTGTACTATATATTATATAGTAAAATTATGTAAAACAATATAAACACATTTTATATTTGTTTTTATATTGTTCTAATAATTTTAATAAAGTATAGCCCAAACAAGTGGAGTGATTTTATGTAGGCCTATAGTATAATTATGATTATATTAATATTCAAATTATAATTTTAAAATGTAATACTGTATTCAATTATGATTATACAATATTGAAGTGTTTCAGTTTCTATATATCCTCTTCTTACAATAATATTTACTCATGAAGTGGAAATAGTCAGACAATTTTGATTTAACCAAAAAGCAAATTTTGGTATTCCTAATAATTGTAATGAGGAAATGAATTATCTACTCTTTACTATATCTTAGCTGATTATGTATTTTTTAGAGTATTTTATTATTCTGTTGTGACTGTTTATTTACATTCAATCAAAAGTATAGCCAAATAGAATTATAAGATAAATTAGTTTTTCAAATATTATAATTTATTCAAAACATTCTCAATTTAATCCATTTTGTATATAGTTGACTATACAGTACCGGTTTAGTTAAATTGATTATATAACGGACAAGATAATGTTTGGAAAAATTAGTGTACGACGGTATCCTCACCTTACAAGCATCATGTTTGTATGTATAAGCACAAAACATAGACCCTCTTTCTTCAATAAAGTGCTTATCAAAATCATATTCATTGACCTTCTCACATTCCTCATGAGAAAGTATGTCTAGTTCCACTTCTGAGGGTATTTTAGAGATGAATCCATTGTAATTTTTAGATCCCCATCCTATAACTTTTCCTTTTGGGATTTTGTAGAGGTTCTCTGTTATGAAATGTGAATCATATGCTATATTATAAGGTAGAAATACATATTAATCCCAACAATATAGTCGAGAAACAGCAAATTTCACATTATATAATTATATGGTTCTTGAATTTACTTGGTATATATGGTATTTTTATGAGAGTTTTATTTGATAGGCAATTTTTATGTAGTAAGGTAACGGTACATATATAATAATTATATAGTGTTTTTTTTAGCTTTTTACTGTTACAGTAATTTTATTTTATTATACAAGCCAACAAGCCGTTTAATTGGATTTTTCATCTGTTGGGCTTGTTTTTACAGAGACATTTTTTATTTCCCATTGTTTTCCTATGTATTTTCCCTGTAATAAATATGTATATTTTAATTCCGTTGTAGATCAAAAGTTGTAGGATCACTCACCATCCAAAGCTCCTGGCAAACACACTGGTCCAACATGCCGACTATATGTGACTTCCTTATCTAATTTTAACAATGCAATATCATGCACATCGTGCACTTCATCGCCGTGGAAATTTGCATGTAGTTTGATGGCTTCAACTCTTCTGTAAATCCTTGAATGCTCATCGTCATTCAATAAGTTATGTGCTCCAAGAACAACTGATAAATGTTCGGGAGTAACGGCTTCTTCATCATCACTGGAATAGAATAGCAATTTTAGAATAGTCTTATAATTATATCATGTAATAGGCCTATAGTATTTCTAATAGGTTCCTGAAAAACGATTTAAAAGCTTTAGAATGAAGATTCCTGGCATTTCCGAAAAATAATCAAATCTCATAATTCTATGATTGTAAATGAGCAGGATATTTAGAACGCATTGCTTTGGACTTCTTTATGACCTCTTCTCCTATAGCCTGCTATGCCTACTGCAGTATAATTATAGAACTTGATTTGATTTCTAGGCTTATTCTGTTGATCCCTATGAGCTTAGGGATGCTTATACTTATCCTCATACTTACGCTCATTCACTCTCATACCTCCTCCCCTTTGCATTGTTAATTTAATAGAGTTTTTATTTTGTTATATTATTGATACCTTACCACCAAAAGTAGCCTGAAGATGAGAGAAGAATTAGCGTACTCGTACCATATACCTACCGTATCTATTATTAATTATTCTACGATTCAAAAAAAAAAAAACACCATGCAATAATAAATGTAGCACCTACTATATGGAAAAGTCTCTATCATACATACGGTATTGATATGACTGATAGAGTAGCGCATACTTATAAGAATGAAATTATATGATATCGACAAATTATAACTACCTATACCTACCTAATTTGAATAACTTTATTGGATTGATTTTGTTTTAAGAATTAGTCACATGTACACACAGATATATAGATTATCTTTAATCGTTTTATAACTGTTTCCTACTTAATAAATAATTATAAATGAGAAACTATTTTGTAAATAGTATTTTCAAAATACCGACTCATTATTAGATTATTGGTTAAAAGTTCAAGCTAGGATGAAATCCTTCAAATACGTTAATTATGTAAGCCTTAATAATAACTTGACTTATGTTTTTAAATTTTTATAACCATAATAAAGAATGGCGCAGGAAACTGGGATGTTCTTCAATTGAATATCATTAAATATCAGTTTTTCAATTAAATATCGTATCAAAAATACACGTGATCAGCTCGTCAATAATAGCCTATATATTTTACAATAAAATGTCCAAAAATGCTTCTCTGTTTTTCAAAAAGATCACTTCGGAAAGATTTCCTACCACTCATCATTCACATATCTTTATTCTGAAAACTCCTGGGATGACAGTGTAGCACACATTGAGAAATGACAGTGATGTCGTTTTCAATGGTTTTGTTCAATCCATGGACTACTGTTGCAGAACGTGTATGGTATACCTTGCATTTCAGATATCCCGACAGGGAGACGTCCATGACTTACCAAGGTGGTATACTTGTCAGGATAGTCTCTGACCATTCTTATAAAATACTATCTCTAGATATTACACGTTCCACACCAGTCTAATGATACATACAATAATATTATGCTTACTAATATACAGTACCTAGTAAATGAGAATGGTTTAAGGGCCCCATACACTAGGGAACTTGGATCGGCCAACTTGGTTCGGGGAACCAAGTTTGTGTAGAATTTGCCCACACACTGCAGTGGGGAGAGCGAACAACCGTTCGTTATTTCAGTGTCTTTAGGGGTCTAGAGATGAGTGTGTCAAAGTTTGCAGCTGCTGTAGGAAGAAAATATATTGAATATATATAGATAGAATATATCGCCCTGGCGGACGAACCGAACAAAGTATTTAATCCAGATTGAAGACCGAATTCGTCACGAATTTGGTTCGCGATTCGCCAATTTTCCACATACACTGAGGAACTTGGATCGCAAGAATCAAGTTCCCTAGTTTATGGGGCCCTTTACATCAATTTATTGTGCACTGCTTACTCTATAGAGTGCTACTATAGAGTGAGACTATATATAGTGCTACTGGTAATGCAACGTTTAAAATTATTATTGGTGCACTCACAATGATACACAATGCCCAGCTGTGAGCACGTGTTGGCTGCTGATCAGTGTGCCTCCGCAATGATAATTATTCCGAAAATTCACCAGCACCAACCACGGGTATCTGTTGAAAGATATTTTCCTTCCACCAACAATCAAAGGGATCACTCTATTCACAACTCCACAAGCTATAGGAAAACACATTTCAGAAAATATAATTCCTAACTTGTACAAAATTGGTACGCTTGTACAACATTTGTACGATTTGATCACTATCAACCTACTGATGAATGATCACTATTAGATAATAACGTTTACAGAAAAATTTACTATAAAGTGTACATTGGAGTGTGGAATCAACTTGGTCTTTATTAGCGAAGTTAGCTCAGCCAAAATTTTTGTAGATCATTCGAATACTTCAAAACTTATCTACTTTTGAAGTTTCAATTCCAAGTTTCTTCGATGTTAAGATGCGTTCTCGTATAGCCTATATGTGTCTACAATTCATTCTGAATTACAATAGCTTTTATACATGGTAACCCTGCATGCTATAGATTGAAGATATCCGGTACTGGTATATGGATTGTTTTTGGATAATTAAATAAGAAAAAGATAGTACAGTAAATAATATTCCTGAAAGTATAAGATTACATTATTCTACTCATTTAATACAACCTTTATAAGTGATTCACTTTAAGCTATCAAAGTGAATAGTGTAGGCACCGTACGGTAATGTATGTACTTTTGTATAAGAATAAGAAACTAAGTGGCTTTGAATCTAGGCCTACTCCATAGAATTTTATTTCAAGTTCTACTATATACCACGAAAAATTTTGATGAACGCAAAAAATAATAAGTAATTAATTAAAACTGCTATAATAACTCACAACACATGGATCGAGAATTATTTGGTTCCCCATTACTGATAAGAGAACAGTCTTCCAAAATAATCTGTAATATTTTAAAAAAGGCCTTAAATTCAAGATTTGAAGTTATCTACTTTCAACCACAGAGAATAGAAACAATGAAAATCACTCCGTAGAGATTTCAACCAAGCATGATAATATCAATAAATAACAATGAAATATTTTATGAATTATTTTCTACTCATGGGTGTGAGAGTTATTAGATTAGAGGATTGAAGAAAAAAAAATTAATCAGAAAACTAAGCTGAAGCGGTGATTTGGAAATTATATTATTTCAAAGAGGTTAAAATTTTGGCATTTAAAGCATTGGAGTGTTTTAGTTATAAACACATAGGATTTCTACTTTCAATACTATATTTAGGATTGGAAAAATGGTTCAAACGTCTTTAATAATAATAAAAATGTTTACGACAAAAAAATCAATCAGCCATAATAGTCATGGATCTATTCCAAGGATTAAAAATAGGTATGTAGGCTATTATACAACCATTTTCTTCCAGACTTATTTATAATGTTTAGTTGATTTACTCTCACCAATAAAAATAAGATCCTTATATAGATGATGATCTCCCTCATTTTAGCTTGCCAAGCTGTCTTGCTCAGTTGCAAATCGAATGCTTTTGAAAGATCTCATTCAAATTTAGCATGAAATCGAAGTACACTGTACATTCTTTAGCTCACCGTTACCAACCGACTGTTTATATAACAGAGCCATTTTATAGGTACCTAACTAATTCAAGTTAGAATTTATTTACCAAACAGTAGGCCTACATAAAATACATGTAGCCACAGAGATGTCAATTGTTGTCGGTATACAAAACAATAAATTAATCTACTAACAAAATAATATTTTTTCAGATATCTATAGAAATTAACAAATAAACTGTTTTCTGCGCAGCTAATAAGTATAGTTGAATAAGTGATCAATCCAGCACGTATGCGTGCCTATTAAATGTGGCCTGCACATGTTTTGTTTGTCTATAATAATAATAATCTATAATACAAAATTGCCATTATTAATCAAATACAACAATTATATATATTTCTTTTTTAATATTACATTTTTGGCATCCACCCCATGAATTAAATTCGTCCGGGGGAGAGGAGAAAGTCAAATACTTTTTTCTTTTCAAATTCCAAAATGGTAGTATATATTACATTTATATCTATACAAATAAATATCTATACAAAAAGTTTTTCTTACCTATTGTAAAAGAAGATACCGTAGGGTACCGGTACGTTTTAAGATTGTTTCAGAATCTCTACTGCCAAAATCAAGCAGCCCTCCAGAGGCTAAAATCTCTCATCCAGTCACTGCCATTCAGGTACCTCTTCAGCTTCTCTCTTGACAGCAAGTTATTTGTCTATTATATAGCCTACATAAATTTTTATTTTTATCACTTGTGATATTCTATTTTCAAGTTTTAAACGGAAATTAAGTCTAGACATTTTTTAAAACTTTGCTACCGCCGTGATAGCGATATCGGTGTGGCAAAGCCTTCCAATAATGCACGCTGGGCTGGGACCTAGGACACAAGTGAGACACAGGGATTGGCGGCCAGGGGCTGGCGACCGGAGTGAGCCACAAGCTGGGTCGCCAAAATCTGGCGATCCAAGTTTAATAATAAGTGCAATGCTAACTTGTTCGGACAGTTGCTGGCGACCCACTGTGTCACTGGTTCAGTCCATGCATTGGTTTTGGTTGCTGTCTTGCCAAATTGTGATATGAGCGAAACTGTGTTTTCCTAGCAAACCACCCATCCACACTTCTCAACCAATCCAAGCTGTTTCCTGTTTTGATATCTGCTCTGCTTTTCTGTGTAATTGAGTTGCTATAGGCCTGATTTTTATTGCATTACTTTTTCATTGTTTTTTAATAATTTTTATTGCGTTTATTAAACTAAAAAAATGTTTTCAGTTCCTATCATTTATACGTCTTGCTGGCTACCGCTGGTCTTGATGGGGCACTGGTCACAGTGTAGTGTATAATGAGATCCTTGTTTTAATGGCAAGCAGTGTTTGATTAGCAATGGTATTGCTATCCTTGTCTATCATTCAACAAAGCGGATAGCGCTATCTCTTTCATGCTTTGCTCTGTTGCCAGATCGTCTTTCAACAATCTAGAATTAATAATTAATTAACAAAATACTTCATTTAAATTATTGACCGAGCGGAGTGAGGTCTAAAATTCAAGTCGACGGTTTGGCATTTCACTTAATGTTTAAATGTTGCGCATTTACGGCGAAACGCGGTACTGGATTTCTATGAAATTTGACGGGTATGTTCCTTTTTTAATTGCGCGTCAACGTATATACAAAGTTTTTGGAAATTTTGCATTTCAAGGATAATATTGAAGGAAAAAGGAGCCTCCTTCATACGCCAATAGCCAATATAAGAAGTAAAAATCAGACTATAGAAAATTATTCATCATAAATCAGCTGACAAGTGATTACACAGATGTGTGGAGAAGCCAGTCTATTGTTGTATTCCCATAAGGTCTATAGTTTCAATCAGTTACTTGTGGATGCGAATACTGCGTGAGGTCTACTGTTCACAGAACTACTAGTGAAAATTCATTTAAAATTATTGGAAAATATAATTTCTTTCCTTCTCCTATCGGAGGTTGGAAATCATCACGGCAATTTTCACATTATTGGTTGCAGCCTTGAATAGTTCCCTTGAGTTGCAGCCATACCACATTCTCTTAAATTACGCAGCCAGGATATCCTTCTTCTTCCCACACTCCTCTTTCCCATGATCCTTCCTTGCATTTTATTGCCTAATGAAATATAATTGATTATTTTAAACGAGAATGAACAGTTAATATTACAACAATAAACCTGGTTCAGCTACCATCTATAAAAGACATTGACAAGACAGAGGATCGGCAACGTTTTTCTCCTATCTTTCTCCACTACCATTATATCGTTGACCTTAAATAGAATAGAATAGAATATTCATTTTATTCAATAATACAGAAAATTTCCATACAGTTGAATAACGTCAGGAAGATTTACAGTCAAAAACTTTATAAAAGATAATCTACACGGCAAGTTATTATGTAAATCATACATTAAAATTACATTGGCATACATAAATAACATTGAAACACACTACATTCCATTTACAAATTCGTCAATACTATAGTAACTCTTATCAACTAAGAACCTATATAAGTCTGTTTTAAAGAAATGCGTCCTAGGATTTAAATGAGTTGGCAGCCTATTTAATAATTTCACACCAGACTACCTTACTGTAGATGGTAAGACCAACGCAGCCAAGCTCACCAGGCTGGGCCAGCTTACTGGGCCAACGTGTGGACAAGGCAAAACATAACCATTATAAGCACATGCGCATTACAGATGTTAGGTGCGGCTGATAGACGCTTTTGTCATTCCTGCTGGATTTTGGATATCTGCCAACGCCAATCATCGTGGAATCAGCTGTTTTGCGTTGTTTCTTGTTTGCATTGTATTTCAGATTCAGATTTCAGTATTCGCTATGGATTAAAGCTCTGTTACTTTTTGCATTGTGTTTCTTTCTCTTAATAATTGGGTATATGGTTCTGTTAATTAGTAATCCTTTGTGTTTTTAGTTCTAATTGCATTTCATCAAACTTAAATTGATTTGAATGCAGTAGTTTAGTATGGCGGACGTAAAATCTTTGGAACATCCCACATTGAAGGTATAAGGTTTCTTGGTACAAATTTTAAACCCTAGGCTAATTGACACAAGCTACTAAAAAATATTTTTGAATTTTCATATATTTCTATTTCTAAATTAATACGCTATAATTTATTATAATACTGTAGACTATTCATTTGAATATTAAAATATTTTACGATAGTGTAGGCCTACAAGTGTATCAAGTTTTATTTAGCTTAACGTATGGGCTCGAAAATAAACCTTTCACAGTCGTGGTCAATTCTTTTGCGCCTAATAGAGTAACTGGTCAGTCTATGCATTTTTCAACCAACTTTAAATGAAAACTTTTACATTTTAGAAGGATAATTATTTCATTATGGACAAAGTTACAAGTCAAAATAAAACGTTTTACAAACTATTTTGTATACTAATTAGAAAATTAGACTGTAGTGTCGTTGAAAATAGTTCAAAAACGGATTATTACATGCAGTTTGTCATGAAAAAAGAAATAGATAAGTATCAAAATAACAGTTAATGATAGCTCTCAAGTAAGTGAAGGATTGATTACGACTCTATAGGTTTATTACAGGGTCTTGAGCTCCGGAAAGTGATTGTACAATTTAACTTACTGTACTAATTATCAGTATATTTATATTTTTAATTGCATTGCAAATAATCATTAAACAGGTCTTTAATGCTTAAATTGAATTTTATTTTTGTTCATTTATCAATGCTTTTGAACTGTAGATTCTTAGTGTTTTTCTGTTGCTTTTGGATACACCCAATCTTTGAATATTTGTCAGTGTTAAATTTCAATAACATAATTTATAGTCTAAATTAGTTTTATTACTGAATATTATGTTGTTTATCTGCAGGTGCCTTATGAACTTTTGAATAAGAAATTCAGGTCAGCGCAAAAGCAGTTGGATAGGGAGGTTTCCCACGTACAAGCAGCAGCCCAAGAGCTGGAAAGAGGCTTACAGGGTGATGCGGTTGGCGCAAGTGAAATCAGTCGTTTGCTTGGAGGCATGGTCGAAAAGCTGCAAGTCCTCAAAAGAAAGGTAGCCTATTCATTTCTAAATTAAATGTTTTTCTTGTAAAAACTCTGTTTTAAGTTTGTAATTGTTCTGGGTTTGAAAAATTGAGTTTGTATCCAATTTTATGAAAATCATTATGATGCATGCATAGGCTATACCGGTAATCAAAATTATGCATTCTGATTACCATACGTGTAAGTTTATCAATAATTTATAAATGTTTTATTTGATTTATTCATCGAGTATTTTCTAATAACTAAAGTAACATAAATTACATTATAGTATGCCTATCACAATACTCTTTGAAAGGTTTAAATCATTCTTGTTGCAGAATGATTCACAATTGAAAATTATGAAATCAAAAGTCTCCCAGTCTCATAGAAACATTTTATATCTAAGCACAAATTTAAGTTTTTCCAACAGAAATCAGCTCAAGAATTGTCTACTGTTTATTAAAAGTCTCCATGCAACTGTATCATGAAACTTATTTGTTATAATTCTTTTTTACACTTGCTCCAACAAATGTAGTTTTTGAAAAATTCTTATTCAGTTTAAAGCTGCGTTTACATCAAAGTTATTAACAAAATGGTAATAACTTTATCCTTATAGATTAACCCTATTAGATTGAACATAATGAACACACATAATAATACACATGATAAACATATACAGGGTGATTCTTAATTATGGTAAAATAATTTAATACGTGATAGTAGAGGTAAAATAAGAAAAAAAGTTCTTATAAACAAATATCCATAAACGCTTCATTAGCGAGCTATACAGGGTGAAAGATTTCGCCCGGAATTCAGTTCCTCTGGTGAAATACACCGATACTGAATTGTTTGGGGAATTGTTTTTGATTAACTTATGCTGGATTAATATAGAAAAATATCTGAAAAATTGAATAAAACTAGTCTGGAAGCTGTAGTGTGAGTAGTTTTTGAGAAAAAAGTTGAAATATGCAAAAAATCTCAGTAGAAAAACACAGACTTCTACGTTTGATGCCCAATAACTTTCTTTAATGACCAGTAAACAAATACTTCTTTGCAATAAAAATTGTAGAGAATTTAATTCTGAAAAGAATTATATAAGTTGTGTAAACTAAATTTAAATAAAATTTGAATAAAATGTATTCTTATGTAGTACATTACATCACGAAAATCTGCTGTTTTATTAGGAGAGAACTAATAACTCATAGGTTTTAGCTGATTGCAAATAAAATATTCGGTTTTTTATAAAAAGTTTATTTTTATATGAAAGTAACATATCTAAATGACATTAAACTTATACCAAAAGACTGAAGATGATGTTCAAAGTGACCTCCTTTGTTCTGAATGCATATGTTCAGACGTCTTCTCATCGATTGTCGGACCCGTTCAAATATTCCAGGAGTCTGCTTTATCATTTTTATTCCGTTCAAAATCCTTAATCGGAGTTCTTCAATGGTATCAATCGGATTATTGTATACTAAGGTTTTCAAGTGTCCCCAAAGATAAAAATCCAAAGGATTTAAGTCGGGTGACCTAGCTGGCCATGGTACTGGC
Organism: Nilaparvata lugens; assembly: GCF_014356525.2. Taxonomy (NCBI): domain Eukaryota; kingdom Metazoa; phylum Arthropoda; class Insecta; order Hemiptera; family Delphacidae; genus Nilaparvata; species Nilaparvata lugens. Next base: position 26,997,482 of record NC_052504.1, on the reverse strand, counting down.
CCACCTCGTCCTATCCATTGATTTGGAAAGCTGTGATTAAAGTGTTCACAAACAGCAACACTGAAGCGTGATGGAGCTCCATCACCAAGAGATGGTTACAAATAACTGGTTAATAGATTAAACAAAAACCACACAGCGCGGTTACAGTAGGCCTAACTTACAATTTGTTGTTTTGTTCAACAATGAGCTACAATATTTCTGAAAATAATTTTCAGCTGATAATTTCTTTTAAATATTTTCTCATTTAAAACAAAATGAATCAGATGTTCTTTAAATTCATGTTTTATTTGCAATCAGCTACAACCTATGAGTTAATAGTTCTCTCCTCATAAAAAAGGAAATTTTCGTGGTGTAATTTACTACATAAGAATACATTTTATTCAAATTTAGTTTACACAACTTACATAATTCTTTTCAGAATTAAATTCTCTACAATTTTTATTGCAAAAAATTATTTGTTCACTGGTCATTAAAGAAAGTTATTGGGCATCAAACGTAGAAGTCTGTGTTTTTCTACTGAGATTTTTTGCATATTTCAACTTTTTTCTCAAAAACTACTCACACTACAGCTTCCAGACTAGTTTTATTCAATTTTTCAGATATTTTTCCATATTAATCCAGCATAAGTTAATCAAAAACAATTCCCCAAACAATTCAGTATCGGTGTATTTCACCAGAGGAACTGAATTCCGGGCGAAATCTTTCACCCTGTATAGCTCGCTAATGAAGCGTTTATCTACTGTGTTCTTTCATCTTTCACCCTGTATAGCTCGCTAATGAAGCGTTTATGGATATATGTTTATAAGAACTTTTTTTCTTATTTTTACCTCTACTATCACGTATTAAATTATTTTACCATAATTAAGAATCACCCTGTATATGTTTGTCAAGTTCTGTTCAATCTAATAGAATCTATAAGGATTAAGTTATTAACATTTTGTAATAACTTTGGTGTAAACGCAGCTTAAATCTCTTCCTGTTCGTTGTGTTGTGAGAGTGGACATCTATTCTAGTTGTATTTGCAATAGAACATCAAGCCATTTGAGGGTTAGGCCTGTACACACCAATAATCAGATGTAGCCGCAGTGGACCACTGCCTCCGTAAACAAAGCCATAGTGCAAGACAGGTGGTTGATGGTAACGTCAGCACAGGTAGGGCTCCTACACCAATAGAAACACTAGCTGGTATAGATAAGCTGAAATCAACAAATTTTTATTGGTGCAGGAGCCCTACCTGTGCTGACTAGAATGCACTATGGCTTAGTTATAATATCGGGTACCGAGCTTCGCTCTGGAGTACAAAAGCATAAAAAATTATTACGAAAGAAGAAATTATAATAACATTCGGTTAAATTTTAATCCTGATTAATTTTACGTGAACCAAATTAGAGAAGACCATTTCAAAAAGATGGATCTACTGGAATTAAACAGGATTGAAAATAACCCGGCTTTTTTGCAACCGGCACTAAGTAACTGATTGAATGATTACAAAAGTTCAACAGCTGAGTCATAATTTTGACAGTCCCACACACATGAACTCGCTCACTCACTTCCATCATCAACAGACGACGAAATAATATTATTATCAACTGTTTTTCCAAGGATGAATAATAATTATCCTTTTAATGTCCTTCAGCGAGTTTTCCCAGGGATGGGACCTAGTGTAATCGAATTCTCATATTGTAAACCTACTATTTTCTGAATTTCGTGAGAATCGTTAGAGCCGTTTTCGAGATCCGGTGAAATATAAACATATAAACAGAAGTGGCTCGTTCAATAGTATAGGATAATTAAGTCGTCAATTGGCCTTAAGACTGATATACTTCAGCCGGGACTGACAGTTTAAAATGCCCATTCGATAACACGAGAGTGACTTGGTTGAAAAACATTTGGTAATGAGAGGGTTTAAACTGGGGTTCTCTAGGCTCCTAGGCAAGCACTCTATCCACTAGACCGCAGATCACTCCAGTAGCCAAAGTAAATCATGGAAACTACTGTCAATTGTATTACCCTAGTAATACAATAGTGAATACAAATGAGATAAATAAAAAATGGTTTTCGCCACACTGCACAGAAAGCAGCTGTTTTTCAGTCCCTACGTAGATCTGAAAGACATTGTTTGCAGACGACTCTCGTCTGACGTCAGAACACGTTTCTTTCCGGCTAAGGCCGGAAAGAGTACCCTTTCCGGCCGCTAAATTTCAAGTGTGCTAAAACAGTTGATCAAAATCTTTTCATCATTTGAGTTTATTATTCAATAATTAAAACATTTATAATAATATCATCTTATTGTTATTTGAAATAATAAAAAAGTATAAACTCAACCTCCCACATAATTGAACATAATCTTTTAGGTTATTTAGACAAATCAGAATAAAAAATAAAAATACTTGGACAATTTCCTGATATTCAGATTACCTCAGATTTGCTAGAGCTATGACCTTCCACTTTTGCTTTCGGAAGTGCTCAATAAACAATTATTCTCATATAAATATATATTGTTTATTTTTCTGTGTGGCGAAAAATAGCGTTCGCACCACGGGCAAAAATGTTTTTTCGGCTCTCAATCTTTTCTAGTCCTCGGCCTACGGCCTCGGACTTGAAAACCGATTTCGAGCCGGAAAAGTCTCATTTTCGGCCCTAGGTGTGAAATATACTATTTCAGTTTTTGCTCTTTTTTATAATATTGATGAGGCGAGTGTGTTGCATTATAAAGAATGATTTGATATGAAGGTGGATTTCCTGAATGACGATTTTATCGACTAGCCATACGGCTGTAGCCGCGAGACGATGACGCATACTGCTTCCCATGTAAATGAATGAAACCCAGTTCTATGCCGCGACGGAAGCGGCTATAGTGAGGTGGATCGAGCCGTACGATTAGTCCGCTAGCATGATCGTAACAGTTGTTACGGCTTGAGCTCTGTGCTCGTGGCTTATAATTATATATTAGATTTAATTTTTATCTAAACAGGTGGTGTATTTAGATAATTGTCATAATAGGATAGGCTAACAGTTATCTGCTGTGCTTTCAGGAATAAGGTGGTATTCTTTCCTGGTTCAAAATCTCAATTAGTCAATACAACATACTTTAGTGGATATTTCTATTCTATTTGGTATTCAATACATCCAAATTTAAAATTATTGTAAAGACTTAACCTTTATCGGATTTTTTTCATCTATTGGGACATTTTATCTGAATTCGGGCGATAAATAGCAGTCTCAACCTTACTTAAACTTATTTCAGCGGCTATAGCCGCTCAAAGATGGTAACGGCGTGACTACAGCTGAAGGCTAGAGTCATTCCTGACGTTACTTGAGAATATGAGTAGTTACAAATAATAGTAGCTTGTTAATAGTAGTTTGAAACGTCTGTTGACATGATAATATACTTGGCTCCTTGATATACATTTCATGACTACCGGAGTATACATGAATCATACCATGTGGAATAAAAAGTGACCTTTACTGTGAAACATTTTGCACTGAGAGGGTTTAAACTGGGGTTCTCTAGGCTCCTAGGCAAGCACTCTATCCACTAGACCGCAGATCACTCCAGTAGCCAAAGTAAATCATGGAAACTACTGTCAATTGTATTACCCTAGTAATACAATAGTGAATACAAATGAGATAAATAAAAAATGGTTTTCGCCACACTGCACAGAAAGCAGCTGTTTTTCAGTCCCTACGTAGATCTGAAAGACATTGTTTGCAGACGACTCTCGTCTGACGTCAGAACACGTTTCTTTCCGGCTAAGGCCGGAAAGAGTACCCTTTCCGGCCGCTAAATTTCAAGTGTGCTAAAACAGTTGATCAAAATCTTTTCATCATTTGAGTTTATTATTCAATAATTAAAACATTTATAATAATATCATCTTATTGTTATTTGAAATAATAAAAAAGTATAAACTCAACCTCCCACATAATTGAACATAATCTTTTAGGTTATTTAGACAAATCAGAATAAAAAATAAAAATACTTGGACAATTTCCTGATATTCAGATTACCTCAGATTTGCTAGAGCTATGACCTTCCACTTTTGCTTTCGGAAGTGCTCAATAAACAATTATTCTCATATAAATATATATTGTTTATTTTTCTGTGTGGCGAAAAATAGCGTTCGCACCACGGGCAAAAATGTTTTTTCGGCTCTCAATCTTTTCTAGTCCTCGGCCTACGGCCTCGGACTTGAAAACCGATTTCGAGCCGGAAAAGTCTCATTTTCGGCCCTAGGTGTGAAATATACTATTTCAGTTTTTGCTCTTTTTTATAATATTGATGAGGCGAGTGTGTTGCATTATAAAGAATGATTTGATATGAAGGTGGATTTCCTGAATGACGATTTTATCGACTAGCCATACGGCTGTAGCCGCGAGACGATGACGCATACTGCTTCCCATGTAAATGAATGAAACCCAGTTCTATGCCGCGACGGAAGCGGCTATAGTGAGGTGGATCGAGCCGTACGATTAGTCCGCTAGCATGATCGTAACAGTTGTTACGGCTTGAGCTCTGTGCTCGTGGCTTATAATTATATATTAGATTTAATTTTTATCTAAACAGGTGGTGTATTTAGATAATTGTCATAATAGGATAGGCTAACAGTTATCTGCTGTGCTTTCAGGAATAAGGTGGTATTCTTTCCTGGTTCAAAATCTCAATTAGTCAATACAACATACTTTAGTGGATATTTCTATTCTATTTGGTATTCAATACATCCAAATTTAAAATTATTGTAAAGACTTAACCTTTATCGGATTTTTTTCATCTATTGGGACATTTTATCTGAATTCGGGCGATAAATAGCAGTCTCAACCTTACTTAAACTTATTTCAGCGGCTATAGCCGCTCAAAGATGGTAACGGCGTGACTACAGCTGAAGGGCTAGAGTCATTCCTGACGTTACTTGAGAATATGAGTAGTTACAAATAATAGTAGCTTGTTAATAGTAGTTTGAAACGTCTGTTGACATGATAATATACTTGGCTCCTTGATATACATTTCATGACTACCGGAGTATACATGAATCATACCATGTGGAATAAAAAGTGACCTTTACTGTGAAACATTTTGCACTGTCGACTGTTTGATTTTTCAGGCTGAGGAAAGTATATCAGAAGAGCTTCAAGTAGGCTATGTGTGCAAACGCCGCCTTGAACATCTGAAGGAGCATGCTGGAGGCTCTCAGTGGCGAAGGCGACGTCTCGATCGAATGCTTGTCGAGTACTTCCTGCGCAGAGGCTACTACAATGCGGCCACTCGCCTTGCTCACACTTCCGATCTACAAGATCTCACGAATATCGGTGAGATGCTATTCAAATTCCTGCTCAAGGTATCAATTGATTAATTTTGTAACTTAGTAGCTTCAGTTCGACCTGGATTGCTTTGTCAATAATTGATTCCAGTCAACATGTTTATGGCCAACTGAGCTATTAACAAAGACTCGAATCAAATTAGCTGTGAAATTTCATTCACTTAGGGAGGGACACATTGGTGGTGGATTGGTGCTAAATTAGCTGAACCTGTAGCCAATAAGTAAATTTTATTCACTTAACGAGGAACTGATTGACTTATTTTTTTATTTATATTTGTAGCATTTTATTGTATTTTTTGTTTTGTGTGTTTTAATAATAATAATAATAACATAATAACTTAAATTCAATTATCGGTAGAAATGCATAATTAAGTAGAAAAACAAATCCCTTCTTGGCAAAATTCAAAGTTTTATTCTCATTGATTTGTCTCTAATTCATAGGAATTAATTCCAATAACTTCATCACTCTAAGTTAATTTCCAAATTTGGAAAACCTCCAAGTTGTATTATATTAGATGCTTAAAGAGCGGTAGGGCGTTCAGAATTTCACGTTCTTGTTCCAACTGACAGCTCACACTACCGACAGTCAGACCATTGCTCAATGAGAATTCTAGCGGCCAGGATTTCTTCCAAAGAATAGACAAAGAACAACGCGAGAACGCTAATATGGAAACTGGAAAGTTACGGTAATTATTGAATTAGTACGAGAGAGATTAAATTACAGGGCGTTTACAAATGATTATCGGGGTTTTAACTCTATAAAATTTATTACATTGAACTGTAAATGACATGTCAAATGAAGAAGTAACTCAAACAGTTTTGTTTGTTGGCACTAGTGCGCATATGCATGCAATGATTCCGCCGCAGTCCGCTTGACTCCGAAAGGGCCCCAATGACAGGGCTTGCTATGCATGGCCGCCTCGTTCTCCCGACCTAACGCCAAGCGGTTTTTACCTTTCGGGCTTCATCAAGGATCGTATGTACGTGCCTCCACTACCAGCTAACCTCCCTGAATTAATAAATCGAATTGAAGCAGCTGTTACTACAATTACTGAAGAAACACTTTTCAACGTTCGGGAAGAACTCGGCTATAGGCTAGATGTGTGCCGTACGACAAATGGTAGTCACATTTAACATTCATAAGGTTCTTAATTAAGGTTAAGGTTTTAAGGTTTGAGTTACTCTTCCATTTCACATATTATTTATAACTGTAAGTTTAATGTAATAAATTTTGTAAAGAGTTAAAACCCCGATAATCATCTGTAAACACTCTGTAGATTAGAGTTCTTTATTTATATATGTTACATACTGAATGATACACTAATATTTACATCAAATGACAGTTTGCTAATTATTAAACGAATCTTACAAAGTGTGAAAAATTTATTCATCATAATAAAGATCAAATGCAATTTGAATAACGATATTATAATATTATGATGTAACTACATAAATCGGCGGTGTTTCAAAAACTATTTCCGATTCTCTGAAAATGATGTAAAATAATATCCTTTCCACTAACACACGACAGGGAAAAGAGAGAGAGAGAGAGAGAGAGAGAGAGAGAAGACGTTTATATGGTATTATTAAAATGATACTGATACCACCTTCCTGTCTGATACTTGATCTTGTTTTTCTTTCAATTTATCATGAATTGAGAAATCAAACTACAGAGTGTCTGATAAGTCACTCCCTATTTTCATACAGTTATAATTTCTTTATTTCTAAACCAATTTTGTTAGAACAACATTTGTTAGATAGAGCACTCTTTGAGGTTGTGTACAACACCAATTTTCATTTGTTTCAGTTCAAAAATGCTTCCTCTCTTGACTGTGGAAGAAATATGATCTCGTTATGAGGTCTGGGGATCTGTGGTGCGAGTACAAAGGTGGTGTAGGGCTGAACGAGGGATCCATGCAAAACTGGATGCAAAAACTGTTAAAAATTACCATTTCAAATTACTAACAACAGGGAGTGTCGCAGATGCAAGACGATCAAAGACCATCAACGTCAAGGAGCAGAGAATGTTGACAGAGTTCGTGAAATGTTCATGAAGAGCCCTAAGAAATCAATGCGTCAAGGATCTCGTGAAATTGGTATTTCACATTACCCTGTTGCAACGATTCTTAAGAAAGATCTCAGTGCTTTTGCATCCCAGTGTTGCATGGATCCCTCGTTCAGCCCTTCACCACCTTTGTACTTGCACCACAAATCCCCAGACCTCACAACGAGCTACTATTTTTCCACAGTCAAGAGAGGGGGCATTTTCGAACTGAAACAAATGAAAATTGGTGTTGAACACAACCTCAAGGAGTGCTCTATCTAACAAATGTTGCTCTAACAAAATTGGCTTAGAAATATAGAAATTTTTGCTGTATGAAATTAGGGAGTGACTTATCAGTATCAGCATTCTGTAGATTGCTACTAGAAGAAATAGGTGCTGCTTTTGTGTCCATAGAAAGGACTCTGAACGTCTGACCACTCTGTGTGTGTGTGTGTGTGTGTGTGTAGCCTTAGGGCCGGAACACTCGAGGCTTTTTTTTCAAGTGAGTCGGATGGCACGACAGGGCAGGAAGCTCTCCGATTGGCTGATTCTCGATACGTCAACCAAGTCGGCCTAGCGGAGAGTTTCCTATCCTGTCGTGTCATGCCGACTCGTCTAGAAAAACGCCTTGTGTGTTTCGGCCTCAGGATACGTTGGGCAAAAACTTGATTGGAAGTTGTTTTTACTTGATAGTTGTAGTTGAAAGTAATTCAAGTTGGACTTGTAGCTTAGTATTCACTTATGAGAATCGTGTGATTCGAAAAAGACTTGTATATGTTTGGTAGTTAGAATCTCAAAATTCCAAGTTAATCCAAATAAAATAAGTGATCCGGATAATAACCTGAATTAGCAAATCAAATATTAGAGGTAGGATACATTTATGAAAGTATATGTGCCGGCCATGTTAGCCGAGACGATGCACCCTTCAGTCTTCTAGCGTACCTGGCAGGTTTGAATCCCGCCTGTAGGCTTGAAATTAATTTACTTTACTTGTTCGTCATATGAAACTGCATCGAGGGAGCAATGCTCCCGCAGTATGACACCTCAAAGTGTAATGTTATATATTACTAATATCATTTATCTTTCAACAGTCAAGAGAACAACAGATTTAACATAACCATACATTAAGCAAACATTAACCAACAAGGAAATCTGCTAAACTGTAAGGATACAGTACAATAATAAATTCCCTGAGTGTTTTTTGAACTCCTTCAAGCCCTCAATTTCTCTTATGTGAGATGGAAGTGAATTGAATATTTTCATTCCCATATAAAACGGGCCACTCTCCAGCAGGCTAAGTCTATGAGGTGGGTAAACAAAACCTCCAAATCTTGTATTATGGGGATGAATCACCTGGTTCTCCTCATACACCCGTCTATTATTGAAAAGAAGATTGCTAAATCGAATACATGAATAGCAGCTGCCGTCAGCAATCTATTCTCTTTAAAATAAGGTTTGCAAGAACACCTTGAATCTTATAATAATATTAATCTTATAAAGAATGTTTGATCATCTCAACAAGTCACCCTCGCACTTCCCATTATTCAAGCTTAAGCTAAAAAAAAACTCATGTGGTTCATTATCCGCATTAAAAAAAAATATGGTATAATAAATTTTATGTGAAAGGAACTTACTACTTTAATGTGGACTCATTAATGCACTGTTTAGAAATACGAACACCAATAAGTATAATATCAACTATTATGATTGCAGTGTATGAATCATTAATCATGAATGCACTGTTCAGAAATACGAACACCAATAAGTATAATATCAACTATTATGATTTCAGACGTGTTTCTGGTTTCAAGAGAAGTGGAAAGATCGCTTGCAGCTAGAGAAACAGCGAAATGCCTTGCCTGGTGTCATGACAATCGTTCCAAATTACGCAAGTTACAATCATCCATGGAATTCAATCTTCGAATTCAAGAGTTTGTCGAGCTAGTTCGCTCTGACAGAAGAATGGATGCAGTTCGGTATGTTACTAATATAATTACTTGATTCATCTGTTGAATGTCATACAGTACCTCATTGTATTTTTCACAAATATGCTACTTTATCTCATTAAAAGGCAAAAATAGTTCTATTGACAAGTCTAGTTTTCCTTATCTTGTCACAAAATGTTTGGTAATACTCCAAATTAATCTCATTGCTATGCAATACTAGTTTAAATCAGTTCAAATTCAATGTTTGATGGCCTTCTAAAATTCACTCACACATAGGTTAATATATCTGGTGCTGAACAATTTATGATCTTATATTATCATCCCACTCTTGAAAAATGTAACGTTTATATTGAAGCATTTCTAAGAGGAGAATGTGCCCACATTGAACATAGTACCTTAGTGCCCTTGAAATAATGGGCTTATAGATAGAATTATACACACATTTTTGACCGATTGCTGCTGATTACTGATTCTTAATTATTCACAATAGATTTTAAAACGAAACGATTTACTCAATTACTTGGTTTTATGTTTAATACTATTGTAAGCTGTAAGTTGACCCATACAATGAGAAGGTTAAGTTCAAGAGAAAAGCAGCCACGCTCTTATTTCATAATTTGTCTGATAAATTTGGTGCACCTCAGTGCTCGGTCCTGAGTCCATTGCTCTTTCTTAGTATGATTGATAATTTGAGCATCGATGTCCCATCGAAATAGTATTATAATAATGTAGATGCCAGCGCAGCTCTCAATAAGCATTCAGATGACACTCAGGCTGTGTCACTATCTGAGTCTAATTTGAAGGTAGTTCAAACTCGGTTGAATGGTGATGAGCTACTTCTCAATCACCTTTGGGATTAAAAAATAGATCTGCATTTAATAGTACAATTAATAAGGCAGAGCAATGTTTGAGGCCCTACTCTAACTTGGACCCATCACATTGCCAGTCTGAAAAATAAGTTGAGCAGCAGTGTATTTGCCCTTGAAGGCATTTGTGTTGAGCAGGTCCAGGATGGCACTCGTCAGGCTTATTCTGGCATTTTTCAATATAATATTCAATATGGTCTAAATAGTCTGGGGTAGTGAGTGCATTGCAAGCGCAAGATATATTTTTATTGCAGAATAAGGCTGTCAGAGTCATTGCCAGAGCTTCATTTCGTAGGATCTTCATTGTAGGAACATTTTCAAGAGATTGCGTATATTAACACTTTTTTGATTATATAAATATATTACGATTATTTCTGTTCTTAAAAGCTAGTCCCGATAAAATAGAGTTGAGACACACATAATACAAGATCAAGTCAGTCTCTGAATGTAACAAGATGTCGACTCCACAAAACAGATCAAGGCCCCACTAATGCCGCAATCAAAATAATTATGAATAGGCTTCTCATTGAAAAGAAAAGCTACTTGATTACAGAAGGCTCAGAAATGTTTTAGACATATTAAGTAATCTTAAATAAACCCTTCTACTCTGTCAAGGAATTTATGGAGAAAAACATATTGAAATTAATAAAAAATAAATTAATTAATTATTCTTTAATTAATTATTAATTGATTTTGAAATTAATAAAAAATAATGATTATAGTATATGAATGTTAATTGAGTCCAATGCACTGTGACTGTTTATTGTTGTGTTGTATAAACCTGGTTCTTGTTGTGGCGGATTGTATTGTGTTGACTGGTTATATGTCAAATTGTGATGTTCTATTGAGCCTAGTTAATTTATTATTCTATTCCATTATATTTGAGGGAAGTAACATAGAGCATTCGTAGTACCTCGAATGAGAAATGAGCACTCTCCATACTAGGTAATTTGTAATTTCATCGTTGGTTTAATTAAACATTAACCTAATTTCTAAATTGATTTCTCCAGCCATGCAAGGAAACACTTTGCTACTTATGAAGAAGATAGGAGAAGACTCCAAGATATCCAACACTGCATGGCTCTCCTCGCTTTCCCAGCTAATACAGGTCAATAGCACACTTTTCATATTATTAAGCTATTTGAACGTATTATTGTGATGTTCTACTCATTATCAGCTGTGCTTCTAGTAGAGAAGATTGTTTTAATTTTCGGTACAAAATATTTCAAATTAATATTTATTTTACAGTTTTCAGCGCTAAGTAGAAGGAATTTTGTTATCAACTCGGATCTTAATCTTTCTAAATTCAAAATTAATTGTTTCAAGTGTTTGTTCCAATGTGGAAGTTAGCGAAGAATTGAAAAGTCGCACATAACCTATATTTGGCCAATTTATTTTATGAAATTGGGATGAAAAGAAGTTTTGGACTGTAGTCTGTTTCTTTGTCCTTAAGTTGATTGTAAATTATGAATAAATAACGTATTGCCATTTAGTAATCACGGACAATTAGATTGGTTTGTAAAGTGTAATATCGATGAGAGTATTTTTTTACTGATAAAATTGCCATACAGAGAATATTTCAACAGAATTACCACATTTGAGTCTATGAACGCATCCCTGAGTTTAGTTTAGATATCTTAGGGTACGAACAGAACAGAACAAATAATATCAATTATTTTGGAATTAACAATTTTTTTTGTTTGTGCACATTCAAACATTCTATTTTTGTTTTCAGAAATTTCTCCATATAAAGAACTACTGGACGAAGGTCGTTGGGAAAAACTTGTTGAACAATTCAGGCAAGAAAACTACCGACTTTTCCAAATGGCGTCTCAATCGGTATTCACTGTGGCACTCCAGGCTGGACTCTCCGCATTGAAAACACCATATCCTTTCCATATTTCAATTATATTAATTTTTTATTCGTACTTGAACCTTGATAGTTGTGTAGGTTTGTCTTCTTTAATAGTATTACTTTTCTTAAGTTTGGTAATACTTCTCTACTCTTGTCTATTCACTAACAAATTTTTCGGTAGGAAATATTTGCTGAATTCCAATTGATATTCAATTACGTCCAAGCTGTAATGATAAGAAAAAAATAGTTGATACTTCTGTTATATTATTCTCAGAAGAAAGCAAATCGGGTTGATATGATATTGCTCGCTGCAATCATATGTATCAATAGTAATGAAATTCTAGGTTTTGATAATTATATATATGTTTATGAGAGCTCCGTACAAAATATTTGTCGAAAATAATTATACATGATATAAATTACAAAATATCTGCTTGTAGGCTAAAGATCCAACAATATTGACGTATATTATCCAATTGAATTCAAATTCTTCTTATTTCCAAAAAGTGTACTTTTCAGAATACATTTTCCTGAGAAATACTCCTCCAATATGGAACAAGTGTTTAGAGGAGGATTACTTTACTCCTTGTATTAGTTTATAAACGAGATGAAATTACCAAAAAACTTATTAACGAATCTTATTTTTTCTAATAATGTACTCCATTGCTGAAAAATATTTCTTATAAACCACTCAGTCCTACGTTGTCTTTTAGTTACGTTATAGTATTATTATTCAAGCATTATCAATTTTCCCATGAATCTTCTACTATTATTCAAGCAGTGTTTCGTAAAAATGCACTTCAACCGATTAGACTGAGACTTGACATGTTTGATACTAGCGAATGTTGTAGGATTGAACCCAGAATAAAAATCTAGTGCCCGGTTTCACCAAGCTCGGTCGAAATGTTTAAACATAGCCCATTGCCTACTCTTTAAAACGAGTGCACTGGAGCATATGATTTCTATAGAGTAAAATAGGCCTACCATACTATCGATTATTTCAGAGCACACTTTTAAAGCGTACCAGGCTTGACCATTCTCAATGTCTTGACAGAGCATGGTGAAACCGGCCATATAACTCTATATATTTGACGTTGCACAAAAGCCTTTTGAATTTCAACCGTGATCAAATGTCACGAGAAGCGATCAGAGAAGCCTTCTTTTCTGAAATCCCTTCTCTAATTGGTTCTTGTGACATTTAATCATTATTAAAATTCATCGGGCTTATGCGCAACCGGTCTTTGGGGCTTATGAGTTGGAAAAAATAGTGGCATTATCTGTCATTGAGATTTTACAATATATTATGATGTATGCCAAGAAACCACTGAGCTTAGTAACTACTGTAGTAAAACGCACGAAAATGGTCTGATGGAAAATGGAAGAGCTCCCCACCCATAGACATTGCCAATTCGTCACATGTATTAAAAAATATTTATCTTTATTTATAATCAGCTTTGGAGTCGTTGATTTACTCTTATCGAACCATTTTCGTGCGGTCCACTTTATTAATAGTAGCAGTGGCTAATGATGAGGATACTGTACCAGACCAACGTTCCTCTAATTTAGCTTGAGTACGGTAAACAATCATAGAATAGCCAATTTCTTCTCATAGCCAAATTAACTCATGATTATGAGTTAATTCTTCATACTATAGAATAGCCAAACAATAGAATAGTAAGAATAAACAATCATAGCTTCTCCATTGTAATTTAGTTAGAGAGGCAGTATGACTATTACATGTTGTTGAAGCTTTAGTGTTGTGTTTGATTTAGTTAAGTTAGTAATAAGTTGAGGATCTATATAATTGAAATGAACGCTGCTCCGTCAAAAACTCCGTCAGTGCTACAAAATTATTTAGTTATTGATATTAGTTCTGATGTGAACGAGCAATTTCCTTAATGAGAGTTAATCAGTGCTACAGTGTGCGAGAGAACCGGAACCCCAGCTGCCCGGTGTGCCAGGACTGGCTGAATGTGCTGGCCATGCCTCTGCCATTCGCGCACTGCTCGCAGTCGAGGCTGGTTTGCCACATCTCTGGTCTGCCGCTCAACGAGCACAACCAACCCATGGTGCTGCCCAACGGCTACGTCTACGGAGAACGGGTAGGCCTACATCCTACATCCTAATTAGCATAGACGTAGCCGTGATAAAAAACACAAATCCTAATTTCATATAATTAGATATAATAATTGTATCTATGTTGTTTTCCATGATAAATCTGTTGAAATTACGACCTGTGTTTTTTTATCACGGCTACGTCTGTGGAGAACGGCTACATGCTAATTATACCTATACTATGTTGTTTTTCAGTTATTAATAACTAGTAAAATTACGTCTTGTGTTCCTAAGTTACACTTGTAACTCAGGTCCAATCCCTAATCGACTACTCTAGCCTCGCTGTATTAACAGTTGTAGTCTATTACTGTATATCATTGTAGTATACTGTATACAGGGTGCCCCACGAAAGGTGTAACAGTCGAAGACCATAGAATCCTACATGAATTATGTTTGGTTGATTCGCCATTTTATTGTATTTTTTCTTTAGGGCTATTTTTAATATAAATAAAAATATTAATCTGAGTACCCTTACTAATCTGAGTACTCAAAGCCAAACAGTTTGAACGCTTATAAAAAGTTCAAAATCGTCAAAAAAAATAGAAAATTATATGAATCACATTGGAAATTTCTTCCTCTTTATTTATTTATTCATAATTTACAATTAAATTAAGGACAAAGAAACAGACTACAGTCCAGAAATTATTTTCATTTTTATGTACCATATCCTTAAAATAAGATTCTGACTTATTGACGTTTTTTCAAAAATGTAGAAAGATCTATAAATTTCGGAAACTAAGGCCGATATAAGAATTTTTGCTCACATTTTTTGTTGCAAATTTCATGATGGATCTATGATCTTCGGCTTTTATACCTTTCGTGGGACACATTATATACAATAGCCTTGACCTTATCATATATAGTTGAAATAATAGAATAGATTCTCGCGATATCACGTGAAACGCTTTAGAGGAGTATGGGCAATTCTGCACAACGCTACTGAAGATACTTTACAAATGCCATTTTTTGTTCGTTCTCTGTGTAATAATTTTCCCTCTAAATATTTAAATGGTAACATTAATGGTACACACTAGAAGAAAAATATTAAGAGTTTCGTTAAAAAATTCAGTTAAAATGAAAGTATTATTTCAAATTATCCATACTTCATTGCACAATACTGTTCATAAGTGAGCCAGTATAAGCCTATTTTGATTTTAGAATTCTCAAAAATGTATCACTTTTACTTTATTATGAGGAGGAACTTGGGTAGCTGTCACTGAAAATCACAAATTTCATCCTTTGTGCAATCTTTTTCAATTCAAATCGAATTCAAATCAAGATAATGAGTTATGATTATCTATCCTATCCTCCATTACTTCAATTGAATTCATTCCTTTACATCGACTTAGAAGGATAGTCTACTTTTTTGTAAATCAAATCATCGTTTATAAAACGATAAAACGTTTCATAAAACATACAATATGTTGAGACAATCGTCATTATTGATTAAAAAATGGAAATACAAGTTGAAGAACTCAACTATCCAGTCAAAGCTATACTACTCTCTACAATCCACACATAACTAAAACAACAATGGATCCATGAGCAATCACTACAGCACAGCTGCACCACAACACAATTATAATAAAATGGTATCACACAGCAAATGCTACTATAAAACAGGTGATACCTAAATGTATGTGAGTTTTTCTTTGGCAAAAAAGTAGAACATTCACACTCATGAAGTCTATACAAAAAATCTGGTGTGGCGCACTCACACAACATTCCTTGCCGTTATGAAAATTGATCACCTGACGCTAGTGTTCCCGCGCATCTCAAGTCTACTATTCAAAGATTTGAGCCAGCTGGTGACAGGGCATTAACGCTGGAGACACACGAGGTCTGCTATCTCTTCATAGTGAATCATTTAATAGAATCATCAGTTAGTAAGTTGCCAACAGTTTGCAATTGGATAATCACATTTTCTTGATTTTTGAGCTTATTTTTAATTTTAGGTGAAAATGTTACTGAACATTAATTGTAGAGATTCTCATGCTCAATCTATTCCACTCGAAAGTTTTTGTTTAAATTGTATCTGAAGCCAGATAATTGAGAATCTAAAATCAAACTTTGCATAGATGGGGCGGAACTCCTGGAATTTTTACAGATATGGGACTTGTGGCAGTTGATAGAGCTTATCAATGACTATTTCAGGTATGAATTTGATCAGAATCGTTGGAGCCGTTTTCGAGAAAATCGCGAAAAACCCTGTTTTTGACAACATTTTCGCCATTTTAGCCGCCATCTTGAATCGCATTTGATCGAAATTGTTCGTGTCGGATCCTTATATTGAAAGGACCTTACGTCCCAAATTTCAAGTCATTCCGTTAATTAGGAATGGAGTTATCGTGTTCGCAGACACACACACACACATATATATATATATATATATATATATATATATATATACCAATACCCAAAAACCACTTTTTTTGCACTCAGGGGACCTTGAAACGTAAATTTAGAATTTGGGGTACCTTAATTTTTTTCGGAAAGCAATACTTTCCTTACCTATGGTAATAGGGCAAGGAAAGTAAAAATTCATTTACCGAATACAGGTATTTCTACACAAGAACCTCTTTTATATAAGATTTGAAACGTTTGATGTCCATCTAGAGAAAAATGTCACCTCTAGAGAAAATTCTTTAAACAATTTTATAGACATACAATGCCAATTTCTCTGAGTAGTTGCATGTTGGTATAATAGTATAACTATAGTAACTATATTACCCATGGTCTGTTTATCAAGAATATTTTTACTTGCTTTCCAAAAAAATTAAGGTACCCCAATTTCAAGTTTTTTATACGTTTCAAGGTCCCCTGAGTCCAAAAACATGATTTTTGGGTGTTGGTCTGTGTGTGTGTGTGTGTGTGTGTGTGTGTGTGTGTGTGTATGTGTGTATGTCTGTGAACACGATAACTCCATTCCTAATTAATCGATTGACTTGAAATTTTGAACTTAAGGTCCTTATACCATGAGGACCCGACAATAAGAAATCCAATAAAATTCAATTCAAGATGGCGGAAAAAATGGCGGATAATTACTAAAAAACCATGTTTTTCACGATTTTCTCAAAAACGGCTCTAACGATTTTCTTTAAATTTATACCATGGATAGCTATTCATAAGCCCTATCAACTGACATGAGTCTCATTTCTGGGAAAATTGCAGGAGCTGCGTAATATTCTCGAGAAAAATGGCGGATAATTACTGAAAAACCATGTTTTTCACGATTTTCTCAAAAATTACTCGACTGATTTATTTCAAATTCATACTCTGTATAGTTATTTATCAGCTCCATCAACTGGCATGAGTCTCCTTTCTGGGAAACTAATGGGGGGTTCACCCCATCCTTGAGAAATGGACTTTGTAACCCCCTTCTCGTGCAGAGGTAGGTAGGTAGAGCAGTCTATTAAAATAACACCTAGTCGAGATATTTCATCTGTAGAAAAGCTGTTTTGACGACTTTTAAAAAATCATCGGATTTCACAATTTACACAAAGGAAAAAGTACTCTGAAAACAATTATATACACACATATACAGTAGTCTGATCGTAGTTTCAAATAATCATGTTGCCGCCAATCGTCATTATGTTATTTCTCTAAATTATTGTCGTTTAAGAATGAGGCCCCCAGTTCAATGAGCAAGAAAAGTTGTGTGAGTGTACCACACCAGATTTTTACTGTATGTTTCAATGTGTTTTGTGAATTTCAAATTGCTCTAGGGTTCTCAGTTCAGGTCTTTTGCTTTTAATGTGTAATATTATACGATTTATGTTGACTTCTGTGTAGGTATAACCATATAGTTGTAGTTTCTATTACATGTGTGGCTAATGTTGAATCATCATCGGTTCACGAATTTTCTTATTACTTTTATTCTATACCCTAATAAAATGTGAATAAATAAGAAATTCTATTTCATTTTTTCCAGGCCTTGAAACAGATGGCAGCCGATAACAACGGACAAATAATCTGTCCAAAAACAAAAGAAGTTTTTTCCTACAAAAAAGTGGAGAAAGTTTATGTAATGTAAATAATAAGGACTTGAAAATTACGTTTATGAAACATTTAACATGTTGAGAGGGCAATAACAGCATAATTCATTATTTTATATGTGTTCTATAATAAAAGATCAAAAATATCTCATAGACTATTCTTCAAAATTTATTTATCTTGAAATATATTTTGAGATTTTGAATATTTCCAAATCACCAAATGCCTTATGTTCGATTTCTTCTGTTAATTCCATTTTTGAACAAGCATGTAATTTTTTGCATTCTGTTGCATAACCTAAATTACTTGAACAAAAATGATGTTTCATGAAATTTGAATTTCCTTCTTTATTAATAGCCAAGAGAAATTATATTTATTCATGACATTTTTCCGTAATTTATTCTTGGTTATATTCTTTCAGTGTTCTTAAGTAATTAATATTGTACATTGTTATTCTCCAGCAGTAATGTAATGAGATTTATCATAATATTCTTCATCAATAAGTATATCTTCATATTTGTTTCTTCTTTTGATATATTAATTATGTAGCTCAGTAGGTTAATCTTTATGCTTCGTCAATAAAAAAAAATATATATATATATATTTGTGAATGATGCCATTTGTTTATATTTTTAATTGATTGAATAAATGAAGAATGAATACTTATTCTGATCTCTGAGTCAACCTTTAGAGTAAAAAAAACTCTTTAGTCAGGTGCACTTTATAATGGCAGTAAGATAGGATAGCTGATACCGGTATATCTGACCTGATATTAACAGTTTATTCCTGTTTAATATAATCAATTCTAACATGCACTGGTTTTGTAAAACATCAGTTAATGTTTAACCAGTGTTTTATCACTGTTTGATATTTTACATGTGGAACAAAACCTAAAACTTGCATGTTTAAATGCGCTGTTCATCATCAGCGAAGAAAAAACTTATTTAGTTTCAAATAAATAAAATAATAAACGTCGGTTCGGAGATACAAATACCTAACTTCAAAAAAATTTGCTCGAAGCGTTTTGCTGTGATCACAGAACAATGTATGACGACTGTGTATCACGCATGTTTTTCATGCACATACACATGTTCATCACAAGCGAGAAGCTTCTATAACATAGAATAAACAACCAATAAAAATAAATAAACAACTGGAAAATTACAAATTATAATTATCATAGAAAAATGATTTAAACTCAAGTAGAGCAGCGAAGAAAAATAAACAATCGGAGATACAAAACCTAACATAAGAAATTTTTGCAGTACGGTATACATTAGCCTATAGTTAGAAAATGAGAATAATGATGATATTGGTTGCTAAATATTTCTAGAACAACATACGATCCAAACTGTAAAACAATGTATTCATACGTTATCATAGAAATAGAACTGATTCTCTGTTCATTTATATTATCTACTCAAACATTGAACAGATTAGTGAACTTGAAATTTGGGGGTACTTGTTTCGATAACTATAGCTTGTAACAGTTAGTTGTCCTCTATGGTGATGCACTGGAACTAAAATCTGTGAGATATTACTTTTAACATGAAGAGGAGAAACCCATTTCTCCTTCTACAGTTTGTAGCATAGACACAGACGGACATCCTGCGCACAATAACTTACAAGGTTTGGTGTTGTGTATCCGGAAACAAAAATAATCCTTCAATTGTGATTCTATTATTTTGTCGGTGCTTATCTGTCAGTTTGTTGATAGGAATCACAGCCAAAACATCCACATATTCGTGATAAGGTGTGCGGCCAGCTCTGATGTAACTTTCATTTTCAATGAGAATGTCATCTGCTTCCTCTTTTGCTATCACTTTGAGCTTACATGTCATCAACATTACTTTAATGAAGTCATTCCGATTGATAACATTGCGTAACAAAGAATCAACCACTGTCTCCGCTTGAAAGAAAATATATCCTTTACATATAGAAGCAGTTACTTTTGAATTCTGGTCTTTCATTTCGATGGTTCCAATCGTTCCACTGGATTGGAGTGGGATGATGAATGTTTTATTGTAGATTAACTGTTTACTATGTGAACGAGGTTTATTGATGGTTGATAAGCTGTCTGGAAATGGGATTGATTGAGGTCTCATTTTGTTTAGTGCGATTGTGAGTTTCTCATGTTGGGTTAACAGTGGAGAGTTTGCTACAGATGTCACTATATCATCTTCACTGAAAGTTAAAAACCGTATGTGCTTTTTGATACGATCAAAGCTAGATGCTATCTTATCAGTGGGGATTTCTTTACGTTTGACTTGTTCAAGCGCCCACCTCTCGACATGTTTGAGAAGTTCTACCTCTGAACCAGAACCAAGAGTCTGGCATTCCACTAACAGTTCCATAGTGCTTCCATCGGCTTCTAAAAAGCTTTCACACTGAACGATTTCAGGCCATTTCTTCAAAATTATACTTAAACACGTTTTCTTAAGTACTTCCAAG
The DNA here is from genome assembly GCF_014356525.2 of Nilaparvata lugens. Lineage (NCBI taxonomy): Eukaryota > Metazoa > Arthropoda > Insecta > Hemiptera > Delphacidae > Nilaparvata > Nilaparvata lugens. The sequence goes on along the minus strand of NC_052504.1, from coordinate 26,976,897 downwards.
CTCATTCGACAACTAATCTCATAGCACATGATTGCTTGTGAAGGCTCCATGCACAGCTCTTTGATTATATGGTTGATGCACAGTGAGGAAAGAGCTGGTATGAGATATTTATTTGATGCCACATAAGTTGAGCGTGCCTCATCGAACGATTTGAAATCAACTTTACCAGTGTAGATGAAATTTTTCAAGTGCTCGAATCCTTCCTTCGTTAAATCTTCAATCACAACCTGTTTTTCCTCCTTCAAAAGGCCGTAGAACATTGAATAGAACACTTCACTGGCTGCTGCAAAAATAAGCTTATGTCCTTTGATTATTTCTCCTCCTACTCTGAATTCACAATCGTAGGTTGCGTCCGGCAGATGTTGGAACCGATATTCGAATCCTGCTGTATCCGACATTTTTAAATTTTTGCTTATTTTGACGATGAATGATATTCACTTGTGAAAGAATGATAGTAGAAAATATAATCGCTCCTGGAGAGATGTATTGAATGTTTTTTTTAAAGAAATATTTCGGCCTATTCAATAAATTTGATTATTTACATAAAGAAGTGTTGCTATAGTGAAATCCACTTCAAACAGCTGTCAGCTTTGATTGAATGGGAAGCGTTGTTATTACTTTATAGGAAATAGTGAATGTGAATATCATCAAACCACCACTCACATAACACCAACGTTCATCATTCAAAAAGTACGGTACTGTCAGTTTTCAGTGACATCTCACTTCTGTAGATAGATAACTCACTAGATTGAACACTTTCATCACACTGTTCACGTACCTAACACCAAAATAATTGTTGAACAGTTATAAATCAATATATCTACCGTTATTATAAATAATAAACTTACACTGATCACTACTTATGAATTCTGGACTTTTTAACGAACGACTTCATAATCTGACTGAACGACAATAAGTTCTTATCTTATCTTCCGATAAAATACCAACTAAGCCTGTAAAAATTTTAAGCTGTTATAACTTGCCAGCTCGAAGCACTGAAGAAGGAAATTGTGCTCTCTACTCCGTGCTCAAAGCTTCGAACTCTGTAGGCCTACTGCGACCGGCGCGCTAATAGGAGAATGAATCACTGCAGTTATACTGAAAACGAAATGCAGTCATATTCAATATTGATTTCATGGGAGGCATGGAAGTTATCTATGTGGAATGCTGACTGTTTAAAGTGAATATCAGTACAGTACATTGTTCAGAGGTCAGCCGTATAGATAAGATAAGCACATTAAACTGTTTCTTTCTACAATATTTCATTATTAACTATATGACTGATTGTACAGTCTGTTAGATGTATGCACTACTTTCATTTGTTTTCAGTTGTATCTTTGTTCGGTTCGTCATTTTTGAATCTGGCGCGCTTCCAGTGCCAACTTAATGTGTTTCCCCTTATTTTTTCCCCGGTCGTAAGTTCGTCACGCATTTATTGCTTTTGCGTCTTGTATTATTATCGTCTGACTCTTTAATCATTTTATGGTCATTGCGATTGTATTTTTTAATCTCTTTCAAGACTTTCTGTGAAGTTTTGAGTCTATTGCGTTGTGTTTTTCTTGTCATTTCCTGTTAGTTCCACATCGTTCCGCATCCGCCCTTTTGGTTGTAGGATGCTTCACTCGTCGACAACATGGCCGTTCCGTAGCGTCTTTCTCCATAAGTCACAGTCACCAAAATTTCTGAGTTTCCCGTATTTTTCACATTTTACCAATGTCTGGTTTTAAATCTTGTTACGTTATTCATATTCGACGTTTTGAGTCATAAATCCTTAATTTCTCTTCGTTATTTATTGAAATAGCTCAATATTTCAATTTGTGCACCGCGTCCTCGTGGACAACTTTTACTCAAAGTGTGTTTTCTCCGCATTGGCCGTTTCCTTCGGCAAAACTCAGACTTCCTCCTAAGCACGGCAGCTTAGGATAACTTCTACGAGGAATTCGTTCCCAGTTCAAGCTGTTCTGGATCGTCTTCTATTCTCTTGTCAGTCTTGGTCTTACCACGCTGTCACCTCTCGGGGGGCCTTCAACCTTAGAAGGTTCCGTTGATAGTACTCTGCTGCTTCAACATCTCTACTGTGCACTCACAGTATTCGTCGTAGAAGGTCGTCTGGAGTTCAACTTCATCGGGTGTTCAATCCATTTGAACACATACTTGGTGGACATCCATGTTCACAAGTCTACAAGTCGAGGCTGGTCGCACTTTGTCCTCTCCTGGGCATTCCTACTTCTTCAATTCAACATGTCTCAAGCTGAGTAATTTTATATTTTATCCTCAATTTCATTTTGTATTTTTTTAGGCTACTTTGTCATACTCTCCCGTTTAATGTGTGTTATTATTGGATTCACAATTAATCGTTCAATATATTTGAAACATCGCATTTTGAAGCTTCACCTTTGCTTCATATTTTGAACAGCAATTTTCATTGCAAATTCAATTTTTACATAACCTTACCTTGAAGCCACAGCGCTTCAGTGAACTTTTCAGTTTTTCCTAATTATGTTTATTGTATTATAAGCATTCTAAGTATTGCTTTACTAGTTCTGGTAATAGCTATTACAAATTTTCGGACTTGTCATTAAATCGCCTTTTGGCGTATATTTCATAATAACCTATATTTTGTAAATCCCAATTTACATAAGCATTCTAAGTATTGCTTTACTAGTTTTGTTACAAGCCATTACAAATTTGGACTTGTCTTTGCATCGCTCTTCAGCGTATATTCCTTTTGTGTAATCTGTTTTGTTTACATTTCCATTTACATAACCTACTTTGTTTTACAACGTTTTATTTGCTAGCCTATGTGTAACCTTGCTACAGATCTTTTCCTATTGCAGTTATTACAATAATTAGCCCTTGCTATTATTATTATCTTTATTCAAGTCACATTTTTTACTAGTTTTGAATCTATTGACTTAGTAATTTGATTAAGTTGCTACCGCAATATAGCGTTCAAATAATTGTGCTATTGTTCTGATGTGTGTAATAATTATGTATTGATGAGCTTTCTACCAATTTTAGACAGCACTAAATAATTTTCATTTTTACCAACATTTTTGTCAACTTATGTTTTCTACGATTGAGACGTTTCAAGTCTTTATCTCGATTTATTCAAGACTCAAATTGATCTAATCAATTCAAGCATTTTGTTAGCATCTTGCGCATACCTTGTTTTACATATCATCCTATATTGTATTATTCTTTTTGTTGTACTAATTAACCTTTGTATTTACAGCTAATGTTCTCTGTAGATATTTTGTATACCTATTGAATTATCAAATTGTTTTGTCTTTACGAATTTGGTCTAGTACCTAAATTAAATTTTCATAAAGCAATTCACCCCTTTGAAAATTATATTTTCTTAATAATTCATGGTCAATTTGAGTAGTAGGCATTAAAATAACTTTGCAATTTATCTAATTTCATACAATTATTTTAAAGTCAATTTTGTATTTGAGATACATCAAATTCTCTTTTTTCTGCTTTTGTGCTTATGTGCCCATCTGAAATCTAGTTACAGCAACTGCTGTTTTTTGTTCATATAAATTTTTTACTATTTTCTGTTGTTTATTAAATTGAATATTGTTAACCAATCTTTTCATTTGGTGTCTTACCCTTTTTTCTTAGCTACTATCAGAGTTACCATTTTGCCTCCAAGCTGCAATCAGTCTTGCAAGCACAGTGGTTACTCATCTCGGATATGTGGAATTTCGTCCATGCAAGTAATAAGACTTATTTATTTCTTACTCATCATTTTTATTCATTCGGCTCATTGCCACACAAATAAGATACAGTCCACTAATTTCTCTTGGACAAATTCTACACAGTCCTCAAAATACACAATAAATTCATTCATAGGCTAGTATGAGAACGAATTTCCATCACCGTAAAAACAATACAATCTTATCTGAGGTAGATAGACGACTGTTATCTAACCTACAAAGCAGGAAATGAATAAATCAGTAATTGTATACCTTTCAAAAATTTGTCAATGGAAAAAACCGTATATGTTTGTATGTTTATGGATTGGATCAGTAAAATTATATTTGAAGGTTAGTTTTGAAACAAAAACATAACCCTAAAACAGACCAAGGCTAACTCGTCAACAAGTAGCAAATTGAGAAGGCAGTTCGTCTAAAGATCGATCATAAAAATTATATATTATTAACTTTTTCATTTTTATACTTTCATTTCTATGCCAAATAGGCCCGAATATTTATTGAGCGTCTTCAGGGATACACTGCTCCAATGACTCGAGTGACTCGAGCTAGGTGACACGCGTTTCATGGGAGCTTTTGACAGTTCATCACCCGGTCGCCATCTTTGATTTTTCTAGCCCGGGTCAGGAATCGTGACCCGACCAAATAGTACGGGCTACGAAGTTCTAGCTCGAGTCACCCGGAATTGGAGCGCTCCTATTGGTTGAAAGTTTCGCGTCGTCTGCTCTGGTCTGCAGTCAAGTAAACAACACAACTAATTGCAAATATGGAGGATTATTACGAATACAAACATGAGTTTGTTTTTGAAGGCATATTTTATAAAATAATTGGAAAGGAGGAAATTCACACATTATTGGCTGGTAAGTTTATTAATTGCATTTTTGACAATATTATTAGTTTAGTATTATATTAAAATATATTTGTGCTCATGACGTGATCTACGGTATCCAAAACTGTTACAGTAGGCTTTTTAGTGTTCATCAAGGAAATTGTGAATAATAAAATAAATAATATAATATTTTGTTAATATTATTCTGTGTGGTCATGAAAGTTATTGATCCATTTAAATAGCATTGAAATATTTACTTTTGATTTTGGCTACTTCTTAGATTTTCATAGCTGTTTAACCTCAATACCTATTCGTATTTTGTTTATGACATAATTTATTAAAAAATAAATAGAATTTCATTATCAAATTTCAGAATACTTAATCGGCTAAACATAAACTTAACCTAATAAACTTCACTCATTTTCATTTCATTAAAAAGTTTGTTATTCTATGGAATAGGCCTATGCATTATAAAGATTATAAAAATTATCTCTTGCTTTCTATAAGAATAATTTTATTTGCTATGCAGGTCCTCTGCATTTCATAAAGATTGATTTTAATTTAAATTTAATAGCTCAAGTACTGAAACTTTATGATTTTTGTTTTACAGGCAGCTTGGACTTCTTCCAGTCCTATCTGAAACAAAACTATGGCCACATCGAGATGGCTGGTTTAGCAGCAGGTAAGGCGCTTTCATGCAATCCTCTTATAATATAATTTCTATCACATACCGTAATAACGATTAGTGATAGTAGTCACATTGGTATAAATAATTTTACCATATTCTGCTGCTATTTTTTGTAGATACTGTGATAATTTATGCCAAGCTAAAAACTTGGAGCTTTTACATTAGAGTTGTCATTAAAAGTTTTCAACAAATTATGGCAATATGTTAAAATTACAGCAAAATTGCTTCCTCAACTTGTAAAAATCCCTCTATCTAACATGATTTTTGTTTTCCATACATTCTAAACACTGAGAAAGTTGCCAACAAAATTTTCCTTCATTACAAGTCCATGCAGACTATGCTTTCTTAGCGAAAATTTTGACAGCTCTTGTTGCTCTACATTGTTTGAGAACAGCAAATTTTTAAAGATAATCAACAACTTTTTTATAGAAGAATCTGTGAAAACTTTGGTGTATAATATGCAGCTTTAAACCCATTGCATTTTGAAAACTTAAACCAAGCTACTCCACAATTGAAAGAAGTCTGTCTTTTCGTCAATACTAAAGAAGATACAGAGAAAAACATAGAAGACTTACAGTATAGAGAAATCTCTAAAACTGTGAGACGAATAAAATGTTTAGGAAAATTTGTAACCTTTAATTTTTCCTAGGATAGTCAGTATTTGATTAACATTGGTGTTGCTATCCTTTTGCCAGATTTTTTACAATGTTGAAATACGATCAATAATTGTTAATTATTAACAAAATTTTCAATCTAATTATGCAAGTGTATTATTTATTGAAAAGTGAATTCACTTGATGAGTACAATAAATTGATTGTTCTAAAGAAGAATGAACAGTTACATAAGATATACTGGTATCAGCTATAAAAGGCAGAGAATCGGCAACGTTGTTCTTCTATATTACTCTACTGCCAATATAACGTGACCTCACTATAGACGCGTTTCTTCTATGTTATATGTGATTATAACATAATTTGAGCTACTCTTCCGGTGTAATTTAATCAAGCTTCTGTAAGATTTTGTAGCCAAGCTTGAAGTTTTCTTCAAAAGACAACTTCAAAAAAGTGGCAATGATACAGCCTGTTTGAGAGTGATTTATAACATATTGAAAATTAAGAACTACAATGTATTTTGCAAGCACCACTGTATATAGACTGCACTACTTGTAATTATAACATAATGCTTAGTAGACCTACCTTATGGAAGTCAATCATGTTCACTACTTAATGGTGTTTTAATATCATTGTTTTCTTTATGTTACAGAAGTCACCACAGAGGGTCATGTGTGGACTACTGATGCAACAAAAGTGAAATTTATTTGGGATTAAAAGTTAACAGACCGTTGTGCAACCGGTGATAATCTTGTATTAAAGGAAGTTCTTATGTAGCAAGCACAAGTTATGAAGTTGGTAAAGGCTATTATTATTAATTACATCAGATGACTTTTGTTGCTGCAAGGGTGTCGACCATGTTCATCTACTGAAGCTGCAATGACATCCACAATCTCATAGAATGTTCTATGAGCAGTACTTTGAGAAAAATTATATCTGTCATCAGCAGCTAAGAATGTCTCTGGTTTGCTCAACATCCAAACTGTAAAAAGTATTTTCTCCTCAAGAGGTATTTTTATATTTGCAGGCTGATTAATTCTCCTTCCTATAACTTCTAAGAGCACCTAAAAATGTTGATGTAAATCTTTGTAAAATTGGAATTTAATAAAAAAAAACAAACAATCCACCAATTTTCGATTCGAAATACACCATGTTTGTTTTTTCGTATGGCCTATATCTTACAGTACCTCTATTATACGCTCATATGGCCCGCCGCAAAGTAGACCCACGCTAATCTACGAAAAGCAACCCACGCCGTGGGATGTTTTGTAAACCATTGCTATAGAATTATTCATAATCAATCAGCTGACAAGTGGATTATTCATTGCATGTATTACACAGATGTCTGGAGAAGCTTAGCAATGGTTTACAAAACATCCCACGGCGTGGGTTGCTTTTCATGGATTAGCGTGGGTCTACGTTGTGGCGGGCCTATAGTTGGGTCTAGTCAACTATGACCATCCTATAACTGAAGACGTGATCGATCTATCCAGGAATGCCTGGTCATTGGAAATAAATGATAATAATTTGAAATAGTCTACAGCACTGATTCCATCATAAAAAATGATATAGTCAATTTCGAATAAAATAACAAACCAGTTACTTGAGATGAGTAACAACTTGAGAGAAATGGTGCAACAACAGAAACTAGTCTCTCAAAATGTTTTTATAAAAATTTGGTTTAGAAAATGTAATGTTGGCTCTATTTCTAAACTCATTTTGGTTCTTTTAAAATGTCGAAAGTAAATAAGTTTTTCTTTCATTTTTATACAATTTAAAAGCAGCCAAAATATATTTCTAGGGAGAATGGTATTATTTTCATTCAATGAAGACTAGTCCAGTGGTCTCTTTGATGACGCCAAAAAATATAGTCCTATAATATATAATGATTATTAAACAAGAATCCAAAATCTACACCGCGACCCACTTGGTATGTTCTCAGTAGGTGACCTGAATAGAATAATGCTACATTAACCATGTTTACAAAATTTCAGTGGAAAGATTCTGATGATAATAGTATGGAATCTTTTATCTGCATGGTTTGCTAAGACATTCTAAAATGGCTTTTAAACTCACTCATATTATAAAGTGATATTATAATTTCAAAATAACCCAAGTTGTGAGGTCTCGTATTATTACATTCCTGTTGGAATAATTCATTGAAAACCCTTAAAGGATTTCCCAATTCCTCCACAACAACCGCAGCAACTGGCCCTACAATGTTTGGTGCATCATAATAATTGTTATTCTGTTCCTTATCCAATTCTCCTAGAATAAACTCATTTATTACAGCATGAGCCATGTTTGTTTTGCAAAACAACTTACTTTTAGTGTCACACCAGTGTATGTGTGTGTGTTTTATTCAAATATTCGCGCCATCCGAATATTCAAAAGTACGCGCCAAACAGCATCGACCGGTCGATGTCTGGTTGTCGTTCCATGGGATCACTAGTCTGCCCCGGGTCAGCCGCCATTTTGTTCGGCTCTGGGTCACTCGAGTCACTGACTCAAAAGTATCCCTGAAGATAACCAATTATAGAACTATCAAAAAAAAAATATACTTGTTAAAAATATGTAAACAAGTTAGCTTAACCATATGACGATTGAGGGTCGATATTCTAGCATATAAAAAACCATATAAACAAAAAAAAGGAAGAAATATTTATTTATTAATTTGTACTATTCACTGAATCACCATTTCATATTAACTTGTTTTTTCTTGTTTAACTAGTTCAGTTTATGGCCCTTTCCAAAGGGCTATTATCCATTTTATTTTGTTTAATTGAAGAGTACCGAACTTTTTATATAATATTTATAATTTAAAGATTCAAATCTGCTGTCAACCAATCTTCATTCTGTATCTATTGAAAGCTATAATTTACATAATCTGTTCATTAATTTATTCAATATTTGTTGTAAAAGTATATCCTTCAGAATATATCCATTTTACCGTTTTATTAAACTGGGTTTACTTCATTATACCTCCAGATTCGTTCTTTCTCGACTGACACACATTGATCATTCAGGACACATCCTGTTTTGCAATAGTCAGACATTAGCAAGTATAGTATCTATCATTAGACTATTATTTCTTCTGGTGGTAAATGGTGGTCGATTTTCTTATCAAGTAATAAATTCTGTCTTTGAGAGTATCCCGCAGAATCAAATAATAAATCGACTTCCACTAGCCTACCCCACCGAGGTGAAGTGAGAGAAACAATACAACACATTGAAGAAAAGGAATACCAAACAGATGAAATTCAAGCTTCTGTTGTATCACTGGAGCTCAAAGGATGCAAAGTGTCATTAGCAGCAATTTATAGCCCTCCAAGACATGCACTAAAACATCGAGACTACGTAGAATTCTTTAAACATCTTGGAAGAAGGTTCATTGTAGGAGGAGACTTCAATGCTAAAAATACCCATTGGGGTTCCAGGATAACCACTACAAAGGGTCGAGAACTGTTTAGTGCAATTCAGCAATTCAAATGTGAAGCAATATCAACAGGAAACCCAACATACTGGCCAACAGACATAGGAAAAATTCCAGACCTCATAGACTATTTCATCATCAAGGACTTCTCCACAAACTACATCAAAATTGAAGACAGCTGTGACTTGACATCAGATCATTCACCAATTATACTCACATTAAGCGAGAGTGTAATAGAACGAGAACCATCTCCATTTCTCTGCAATAGATACACAAACTGGGAACAATTTAGACTCATACTGGAGGAAAGCATAGATCTCAATGTACAGCTTAGAAGTAAAGATCAGCTTGAAGCAGAAATTGAGAAATTTGTGACCTCCATTCAGCAAGCAGCCTGGGCAAGTACACCAGAAATGAAAAGGAGGACTCAAGGCAACAACTATCCTTCTGAAATAAAAAATCTTCTATTACAGAAGAGAAGAGCAAGAAGAAAATGGCAAAACACTAGGGATCCAAGAGACAAGACTGTGCTGAACAATTTATCCCAGCAGCTCAGAAGAGAAATAAAAAATCTAAAAAATGAAACATTTTCCAAGTATCTCACTGAGCAGACTAATGAAAAAAGTACTGACTACTCCCTATGGAAAGCTACAAAGTGCATTAAAAAGACTTCAAGCCAAAATGCACCCATTAAAAATGTGGATGGTACGTGGGCTAGAGACAATAAACAAAAATCAACTAGGTTTGCAAATCATCTGGAGAACATCTTCAAAACTGATGACAGCTATGATGATGAACATCTTCCACATACTGTTCAAGAATCAGCGAGGATCACACCAGTCACTGTAATTGAAGTGGAAAATATGATCAATAGTAGCATCAAAACCAGGAAGGCACCAGGGTTTGATCTCATAACTGGAGATGTATTGAAACAGCTTCCAAGGAAGGCTTTCTTGAAGCTTACATTCCTCATAAATACATCTTTTAGGCTGAGATATGTCCCAGATTACTGGAAAGTTGCAGAAGTCATAATGATTTTAAAGCCTGGAAAAGCACCACATGATGTTACATCTTACAGGCCAATATCTCTCTTACCTGTAATCTCAAAACTATTTGAAAAACTGCTCTTGAAAAGATTAAAGCCAATTATAGAGAGTAAGAAGTTGATACCAAAACATCAATTTGGATTTAGAGAGAAACACACCACCATAGAGCAAGTCCACAGAATCACCAATTTAATTGAGATGGCTCTTGAAGAGAAGAAAATTTGTAGTGCAGTATTCCTGGATGTTGCCCAAGCATTTGATAAGGTGTGGCATAGAGGCCTATTAGCAAAATTAAGAACTATGCTTCCAATTGAATACACTGAAATATTGGAGTCATATTTAGTGGGAAGATATTTCAGAGTCAAGCAGGAAGACGCCTATTCAGAGCTAAAAGAAATTGGAGCAGGAGTACCTCAAGGTAGTGTTCTTGGGCCAATTCTATATCTACTGTTTACTAGCGATCTACCTGAGTTGGAAAATGATACAGTGGCAACATTTGCTGATGACACAGCTGTACTAACTCTGGGCGACAACAGTCAGGAATCTATGAGGAAACTTCAAGATGCGGCTGATGAAATCTCCAGTTGGGCTAAACTGTGGAAAATCAAAGTGAATGAGACCAAGTCTGTTCAAGTCAACTTCACAAACAGAAAATGTGAGCAAATTCCCCTAGCCATCAATGGGAAACCTGTTCCATTTGCTAACGAGGCCAAATACCTAGGCATGACTCTGGATGCAAGGCTGCGTTGGAAAGCATATGTGAAGAAGAAGAGAGAAGAACTAGGTATCAGATATAGAAAAATATACTGGTTGATAGGCCGAAATTCTGCTCTTTCAACTTACAACAAGATCCTCATCTACAAACAAATCCTGAAACCAATATGGATGTATGGAATCCAGCTCTGGGGCTGTGCCAGCAAGAGCAACGTCGATGTAATCCAACGATTCCAGAACAAAGTTTTGAGTAACATTGTCGATGCTCCAAGATTCAGCCGAAACGCCGACATTCACAGAGACCTGGAGGTGGAGTTCGTTGCAACAGAGATTGGGCGCTTCGCACGCAAGCATACAGACAGGATTGAACGGCATGAAAATGAAGAAGTCGCTCAGCTACTTGACAACACACATATGCTGCGCAGATTGAAGCGGACCAAACCCTTCGAGTTGTGTGGGGCTGTGGAGTGAAAGTGTCAAAAGCAGAGCAGTGTTGATAGTGTGAATGTGTATACTTTATTTATATATATTACTATTATTATCTAATGTTAATTCCAAGTTAGTTGCTAGAAGTAGTAGTCCTGGTGAGAACTACCTATCTTATTAATATTTAACCCGTTATTATATTAGGAAAAAATTGCTCATTAGTCTTTTTAGACTAGATTGCAATGGGATAAAAAAAAAATTCTGTATCTATTGAAAGCTATAATTTACATAATCTGTTCATTAATTTATTCAATATTTGTTGTAAAAGTATATCCTTCAGAATATATCTATTTTACCGTTTTATTAAACTGGGTTTACTTCATTATACCTCCAGATTCGTTCTTTCTCGACTGACACACATTGATCATTCAGGATACATCCTGTTCTGCAATAGTCAGACATTAGCGAGTATAGTATCTATCATTAGACTATTATTTCTTCTGGTGGTAAATGGTGGTCGATTTTCTTATCAAGTAATAAATTCTGTCCTTGAGAGTATCCCGCAGAATCAAATAATAAATCGACTTCCACTAGCCTACCCCACCGAGGTGAAGTGAGAGAAACAATACAACACATTGAAGAAAAGGAATACCAAACAGATGAAATTCAAGCTTCTGTTGTATCACTGGAGCTCAAAGGATGCAAAGTGTCATTAGCAGCAATTTATAGCCCTCCAAGACATGCACTAAAACATCGAGACTACGTAGAATTCTTTAAACATCTTGGAAGAAGGTTCATTGTAGGAGGAGACTTCAATGCTAAAAATACCCATTGGGGTTCCAGGATAACCACTACAAAGGGTCGAGAACTGTTTAGTGCAATTCAGCAATTCAAATGTGAAGCAATATCAACAGGAAACCCAACATACTGGCCAACAGACATAGGAAAAATTCCAGACCTCATAGACTATTTCATCATCAAGGACTTCTCCACAAACTACATCAAAATTGAAGACAGCTGTGACTTGACATCAGATCATTCACCAATTATACTCACATTAAGCGAGAGTGTAATAGAACGAGAACCATCTCCATTTCTCTGCAATAGATACACAAACTGGGAACAATTTAGACTCATACTGGAGGAAAGCATAGATCTCAATGTACAGCTTAGAAGTAAAGATCAGCTTGAAGCAGAAATTGAGAAATTTGTGACCTCCATTCAGCAAGCAGCCTGGGCAAGTACACCAGAAATGAAAAGGAGACTCAAGGCAACAACTATCCTTCTGAAATAAAAAATCTTCTATTACAGAAGAGAAGAGCAAGAAGAAAATGGCAAAACACTAGGGATCCAAGAGACAAGACTGTGCTGAACAATTTATCCCAGCAGCTCAGAAGAGAAATAAAAAATCTAAAAAATGAAACATTTTCCAAGTATCTCACTGAGCAGACTAATGAAAAAGTACTGACTACTCCCTATGGAAAGCTACAAAGTGCATTAAAAAGACTTCAAGCCAAAATGCACCCATTAAAAATGTGGATGGTACGTGGGCTAGAGACAATAAACAAAAATCACTAGGTTTGCAAATCATCTGGAGAACATCTTCAAAACTGATGACAGCTATGATGATGAACATCTTCCACATACTGTTCAAGAATCAGCGAGGATCACACCAGTCACTGTAATTGAAGTGGAAAATATGATCAATAGTAGCATCAAAACCAGGAAGGCACCAGGGTTTGATCTCATAACTGGAGATGTATTGAAACAGCTTCCAAGGAAGGCTTTCTTGAAGCTTACATTCCTCATAAATACATCTTTTAGGCTGAGATATGTCCCAGATTACTGGAAAGTTGCAGAAGTCATAATGATTTTAAAGCCTGGAAAAGCACCACATGATGTTACATCTTACAGGCCAATATCTCTCTTACCTGTAATCTCAAAACTATTTGAAAAACTGCTCTTGAAAAGATTAAAGCCAATTATAGAGAGTAAGAAGTTGATACCAAAACATCAATTTGGATTTAGAGAGAAACACACCACCATAGAGCAAGTCCACAGAATCACCAATTTAATTGAGATGGCTCTTGAAGAGAAGAAAATTTGTAGTGCAGTATTCCTGGATGTTGCCCAAGCATTTGATAAGGTGTGGCATAGAGGCCTATTAGCAAAATTAAGAACTATGCTTCCATTGAATACACTGAAATATTGGAGTCATATTTAGTGGAAGATATTTCAGAGTCAAGCAGGAAGACGCCTATTCAGAGCTAAAAGAAATTGGAGCAGGAGTACCTCAAGGTAGTGTTCTTGGCCAATTCTATATCTACTGTTTACTAGCGATCTACCTGAGTTGGAAAATGATACAGTGGCAACATTTGCTGATGACACAGCTGTACTAACTCTGGGCGACAACAGTCAGGAATCTATGAGGAAACTTCAAGATGCGGCTGATGAAATCTCCAGTTGGGCTAAACTGTGGAAAATCAAAGTGAATGAGACCAAGTCTGTTCAAGTCAACTTCACAAACAGAAAATGTGAGCAAATTCCCCTAGCCATCAATGGAAACCTGTTCCATTTGCTAACGAGGCCAAATACCTAGGCATGACTCTGGATGCAAGGCTGCGTTGGAAAGCATATGTGAAGAAGAAGAGAGAAGAACTAGGTATCAGATATAGAAAAATATACTGGTTGATAGGCCGAAATTCTGCTCTTTCAACTTACAACAAGATCCTCATCTACAAACAAATCCTGAAACCAATATGGATGTATGGAATCCAGCTCTGGGGCTGTGCCAGCAAGAGCAACGTCGATGTAATCCAACGATTCCAGAACAAAGTTTTGAGTAACATTGTCGATGCTCCAAGATTCAGCCGAAACGCCGACATTCACAGAGACCTGGAGGTGGAGTTCGTTGCAACAGAGATTGGGCGCTTCGCACGCAAGCATACAGACAGGATTGAACGGCATGAAAATGAAGAAGTCGCTCAGCTACTTGACAACACACATATGCTGCGCAGATTGAAGCGGACCAAACCCTTCGAGTTGTGTGGTGCTGTGGAGTGAAAGTGTCAAAAGCAGAGCAGTGTTGATAGTGTGAATGTGTATACTTTATTTATATATATTACTATTATTATCTAATGTTAATTCCAAGTTAGTTGCTAGAAGTAGTAGTCCTGGTGAGAACTACCTATCTTATTAATATTTAACCCGTTATTATATTAGGAAAAAATTGCTCATTAGTCTTTTTAGACTAGATTGCAATGGGATAAAAAAAAAATTCTGTATCTATTGAAAGCTATAATTTACATAATCTGTTCATTAATTTATTCAATATTTGTTGTAAAAGTATATCCTTCAGAATATATCCATTTTACCATTTTATTAAACTGGGTTTACTTCATTATACCTCCAGATTCGTTCTTTCTCGACTGACACACATTGATCATTCAGGATACATCCTGTTCTGCAATAGTCAGACATTAGCGAGTATAGTATCTATCATTAGACTATTATTTCTTCTGGTGGTAAATGGTGGTCGATTTTCTTATCAAGTAATAAATTCTGTCCTTGAGAGTATCCCGCAGAATCAAATAATAAATCGACTTCCACTAGCCTACCCCACCGAGGTGAAGTGAATCCTACATCATTAGCCGATCAACGTCGCAAAGAGAGGTAGTAGATCGTTTAGACAACATTAGAATTAAACTCGGTACTCAAAATATTTACTATTTTGGTTCAGCACTTTGCCTTCATACAACCTATAGTACTTATCAGAGGCCTGGTTCGCATGGATTTGCCATTCTGTCTGTTGTTTCATGCGGTCTAATATCTTTCCAAATTACAGCACAATTATTGGATTCTGGATATATTAGTCATCATTTGGAGAAAAGGTTCACTCCAAAATTACTATCTCTGTCTGATCCTAGTGACAGCATAATTTACACTCAGCAGGTTCAAGTTGAACTGCATTTTATTATTAAATTGAATTTAATTCCACCTCACCATATTATAACCACCTACAGCATTAAGTTAGAAACTCAGGTCCCTTACTTCGGCTACCTTTGTAGACCGCCAAACCCTCTATTGAGCAAGTTAACTTTTTCAATTTCTTCCATCCATACACCAGTCATTCTGCTTAGATACTCTGATTTAAGTGATATCGACAATCCGATTAAACAAAGGTTGGTCAACCTAACCTACAACTACCCATCGTTAAATCATAACCTCAAGTACTATAATTGTTCAATTATTCTATTTAATCTGACCATTTGAACTATCAATTACTTTTTTACTGTACGTCCTCCCCTCTCTACGGAACAAAATAGGCTGCAACATTCGCCAACACAAGGTAAGACCTACCATACGAGGCAACCGTACTTATGGTTAAACGATTATAATCCTAGTTCCTTGTCATACAATTCAAGTTATATATTTCCGTGTCCCCCCCCTTGGAGTAAGATTATGACACATGACGCTTCAACAAGAGGCTGGGATTTGACAATATATTATTAATTCTGTATCTTAGCCTATTATATTAAAGCTGCAAAAGACAAAAAATTACGGAAAATTCTCAGCCAATACGGCTAATTGTCTCGGAGAACCAACCTCGAAATCAGTTAGAGAACACACTGGAGGCTATGGGAAAACCTCCAAATCACGAAAATTTTACCCTCCTGGCCCCCTAGAGCCCTCCAAATTTTTTCGACACATTTAAATAAGCCTCGCACAGAAAATTCAATGGAAGCTTTTTTGTTCAGCTCCCAGAGATAAGCCTATATCCATTGTTCGATTACGATCAAATTCAAATGGCGACCCGGGAAATTGAGTTTTCATCGAAAATTTGAAGTTTCTCCAAATACGAAAAATTCTAAGCCAAAACTATGAGTTCACTGTGGAAACTGAACACCAAATCTGTTGCATACTATACTGGAGACTACGGGAAAACCTCCAGACCTTCCAAATTTTTCCCCTCGCCGCCCCTGTGAACCTGTCCTATTTTCAGAGGAGAGCTACAGTAATGGCGCATATGCTTCTGCATACAACCGTTCACACCGGAGTTTAGTCACCGGAGCCCATTCTGCACAACTTTAGGAGAGTCACTGGCCTTTGTTTGCCTGCTTATAGTTTCCCCAAATCAAAAAACTTTAATCATCAATTTCAAGTTTTTTTTTGAAATATTATAATAATCTACTCGAATCACTGAGTCCATACAAGTTTGAGTTTTGTTTCTACGACCAAAAATAATAATATTTTTTGTAAAAAAAGCTAAAAGTTGCTTTGTCCTAGAATCAACGATGTGAAGACCCAAAGCAATTTCTCCTATTCTACGGTTTTTAGCAAACCATTCCGGTTCATTGCGGTCGACTATTCTACCTAATCTTCACTAACTAACCTACCCTATCTGACATACCCTACCTAACCAACCCCCAACACCTCTTACCTAATTAACCTGCCCTCCCTCGTACAGTCGTAAAAAGCAATTATGCGGGCGAAGCCCGCCTCCCAGCCGGAGCGCGAAGCGCGGAGGCTGCTATCCTACCGTACACAGTCACAAAAGGAGATTGGGCGGGCGAAGCCCACCTCCCAGCCCGAGCGCGAAGCGCGGCGGCTGCTAACCCACCCAACTGGTGGTGCAGGGGGCTG
This sequence comes from Nilaparvata lugens, assembly GCF_014356525.2. NCBI lineage: Eukaryota > Metazoa > Arthropoda > Insecta > Hemiptera > Delphacidae > Nilaparvata > Nilaparvata lugens. The sequence continues at coordinate 26,959,787 of NC_052504.1, read as the reverse complement.
CCCCCTGCCGAGCGCAAAGCGCGAGTTATTCATAATAACTATAAATACTTTTAGTCCAGTCAACGAAAGATTATAGAGGGGAAAGTTTGGAACACAATTTTAATCTCTTTTCTGCTTTGAAAGTACCATTTTTTTATTTTTCGCAAATATCTCGGAAACTATGCAACTTATGAAGATTTGTATCCAGTGCAAAATTGAAGCGTACAAAATTACCAACAAATTTTGTTCTCTACATTTTTTTCATATCTCTCATAGTTTCTGAGATATTCGCTCTTGAAGGTGAGACATTTTTTGAAAAAACACTTCTCCCTCCAATTTTTTCATTATTTCCGCCTTTTAATTTTTGAACTATTGATGAAAAAATCCGTGTTGTTCATGAGCTGATAGAGCATCAAATTATCTTTCATTTCATGTATAATTCGACTATTTCACACATTCCCATACGACTGTTGCAGTGGTTTAATCTCTAGATCTCCAACAAGTCACTTTTTTCGAATATCACACTATTCTGTCATCATTATTGGCAGTGTGCTTCAGTATGAACATTCATATTGAGTACCTCTTGAATCGTCTACGGAACTAAACACAGGGGGTGCTTCTAAACTTCCTACCAAACAAAGACACTCAAAACTAAAACTGCTGCAACAGTCGTATGGGAATGCGTGAAATAGTCAAATTATACATGAAATTAAAGATAATGTAAATGTAATGCTCTACAATCTGGTAGTTAGCACATTCTTCGTTTCATTTTCTAACCACACTTCACTTGAATTAGGAAGCTGAAACTGTATTGGAGATTACCATCCTATTTCCATTTTTTCAGAAAAAAATTGGTGATGTAACAGCAAGCATCCAATATTCAACCGGTGGTTCCTGAGATCGGGGAATTATCAGTAACTAGTGTCAGTTAAGATTTATTTTCTCTTATTCCGCCTCTTAACTGACCCTAGATTGAAGTTATTAGAAGATTCATAATACAGTTGAATTCCCTTACTTGGGACAGTTCAGCATACAATGAATATTGGAAAAATATCCTTCATTCTGAATATTGGACTGTTCATACCCAAGATTTTAAAGACTGTAAATATACATTTACTATGCTGAGGAATGAATTTTTCTCAGAGATTCACATCAATATCTTCCCTAGAATAGAATTTTTATTATATTGTGCTTTTTATTGATCTACTATATCAAACTACCAACCTAGCTCTAACAGTTTCCAGGCTATGGTAGTTCGCATCAGTGAAACATCATAGAATGACAGAATCCACAAAGTAGACCGTTTGCCGGAGCCATTGTTAATTCATGGAGGCTGATTCATCCGTCTCAGTGTTTTGAATAAGCGTGCAAGGTGTTTGGTTGAACCTGCAGAGTGCTGCTGGAAATAGATGAAAAATTCAGACGATTAAAGACGGTTTATTCGCGACGCAGAGGATGAGCTAAATGACATAGACGCAGATGGAAAGTGCATCTGAAATGATAATCCCAAATAAAGAGCAGAGGAATGAGAAAAAAGCGGGAAAGACTTGTGAAAGCTCTATTTGCCCTGAGGAAGTGTAAAAATATTCCATTGCAGGATTTATAATGCAGAATATCAGGGAAAGAAGCGGCAGCAAAGAAGAGATTTGAGGAGTGGTTGAGAGCTGAGAGGCGGAGCGGGACGAGGAGCGTAAGATTGTGATAAGCTTTTTATACTTTGAGATCTATCGGGAAAAGAAATCCAACATGTGACGAAGTAGGATGTTTCGGAGCGCAAAGGGAAGCGGATAAGGGCAGAGGGAGAGGGCTACGAAGGGATAGCATTCCTTGTCTTTTAAAAACTTATTTTTCCCTCCGGCCGAGCTTTTTGGATGGAAAAAAGATTTCCGGAGGATTTTCACAAGTGGGAAAATGATTAGCTGTGAGGAAACTCTAGCGTGTTCTTTTCCTACTTTCTCTCTGCTGCCAGCTCATTTTAGTTGCTTGCAGTCGATCCTCTCTGCCTCTCCTCCTCTTCTCTCTCACCTCCTGCCATGAGTCTCCTCCATCTTGGAAAAACAATTCTAATCGGCACGCCACTCGACCAAAAATAAAAGCGAGAAAGCAGGCAGGCATTTGGAAAAGCGCTCACAGATTCCACGGCTTAGCACTCCATCGGCAAAAGTTAATTCTTTGTCATTTGTCTGGATTATTAATTTTCAAATGAAAGTGCTGAGTAGCTCTCAATTCAATCGTGTTTTAATTCAGTCGGATCCAGATCTTATACATTTTTATTTTTATTTTCATTTAGGCTATAGACTTTTAATATTTGTCTGAAAATTGATCAACATCAAGTTTGCTAAATGTTTAATCAAAACCATACATGTAGGATTGTTACTAGTCTGAAATACAATATTAGTTTACAAGATTACTTACTTAATCGAAGCCTCTTCTACCTTGCGATGTAGAGTTTACGAGAGATTTCCATCTATCACGATCCTGCGCCAAACGGCCAATCACTCTCCGATCACCACCCCTTTAAACTCCAAATTTCTCCGGAGGTCATCAAACAATCTTTTTCTCGGACTTCCAGCTTGTCTCCTTCCCTCTGCCTTACATTCCCATATCAGTTTTGGTAGCCTTACAAAATTATCGTCTTCATAATGTTGCTGTGAGACAGGTGTTAACAGTATCAGCTCGGTGGAAATAAGTGTACCAACCAAGGTGAAGTCAATGAGAAGTCAATTTTTCTAGGTGGGATAAACATGCAGCTACCGGGAGAGGTTCAATGGAAGAAAATACACTTCATTTTCACTTTGCGATTTGATGTTGAAGGGAAAAGATCAAGAAGATGTCTTAAATAAACAAGCAGAAAGCGTGTTTGTTTTTCTGTGATTCTATAACTGGATGATTATGATAATTATGATAATGTATCCAGTTTCCAGTATCCAATGAGAGCAATTGCAAGATAACTTCTACTAAAATCATCTGAACTACTAACTAGTTTAGTAGAGGCAAGTTTTAAATGGATACCTTTGATTGACTCAGAACTATACATCTCTCGATTTGTTAGTTGATGGAAGCGTAGAGCTTTTCAGACTATTTACCACATTTCCCAGAATTCTATTTATGTGTGATTCCTACACCCAGAGCTTAGGTTCTTAAACAAGAGAGCAGGTCCATTAGATCTGCATTTCATCAGAAGGGAGCAAATACCTTGTTTAATGTTAAAATGAATCCCTGCCTACTCCTCACCTAAAGCAATATTTCCAATAGTTCTAATAGCTCATCACTGAGAAGTTGAATGAATGATTTATTTCCTCTTTAACATTAGTAAGTCAATTTCATCCTTTAATGTTGATGTCAGAGTAGCAGTATTTTTTCGATCCTATTACAGAATCTGATAAGTGAATCCAGAAAGATGGCCGTAGCACTGCAGTCCATGTGGGGTTTATATAGCTACCCTTTTTGCTGCTAGGTGGTAGGTGGAGAGGAAGGAGAATGCCGGGATGAGAGGGCAAGCGGTTGAAGGAGAGTAAGAAGTAGAAGAGATGGAGCGTCGGGCGTAAATGACTCGGACACAGTATAAAAAGGCAACCGAGGATGATCGGGGGAAGAGGACAGTCCGATAAGGGAAAGTGGTGTAAAAGTTCTATTTTCCGGGCGACTGAGAAACCGGCGGAGTGAGACTCCATTTTGTATAGTCATTTGTTTCCCGCGGCTAATGGACCAGGTAATGGCGGCCGCCGCGGCACTGCCATGCCCACGCAACCTTGAAATTGAATCCCCCACCCCTTCCCGCACCGTTATCGTGATAGGAGCCCTGTTCCAGTAATCGTTGTAGATAGCGCAAGGGTGTGGGATGTAGAAGTAACTCTTGGCACGAGAGCCTGCTGCTTGGCCATTCCAGTTTTCAGCTTCTTCGGCTAGATTCGGTCTTTAGCTACTGTGTCCCCAGAATTATCTGGCACAAGGAAAAATGGTCTCACTGTCGCAAAGTCCAAAGATTGAGTTGAACCGTTGTTGCTAAAAAGTCTCAGCATAACACTTTTGTAATCAAGTACTGTAGCGTCTATTTTCTAGTACAGAAACTTGAGCAAATACATAGTTATTTTCCAATGCGAATCTGCGAAAGATCTCCTAGATAAGCCTGCTTGCTAATGAGTCATGAGGAGGAAGAATGTGATGGCCGAAAATATTGTTACACTTTTGGAGCTGAGGAGATCGTCACTAACAGAATCTTGCCTCCATCCGTAATAATCAAACCAGAAAATCAGTGGCTCGTACCTATTGACTAAACCTTATCAAATATAACCTAAACCTATAATAATTAATTTGTATCAGAGCGTTTAATAATAATGCACTCATAGCGTTTTATAATAACCTACTCAATTAATATTGACAAACTACTTGAAGGCTGTGTTTGATGAGATGGAGCTTTGTAATTTATTTCCATTTCATGTCTTAGTAGGCCCTACTAGATTCTAAATGATCTGGTGAAAACTTCATCTTTGGTAAAGGTTCATCATGAATGAACCGTTGCTAGAGAATTCATATTCATAATGAGTGGGGTCTATTGAATATCGTGATAATAATTGACTATAAAATATTCATACTCTAGTAACTGACTCTAATTGGAGGATACCATTTTCCATCACAATATCGTAAGTCATATAATAAGTTTTCCTATTAACTTCAATCTTTTTACTCCAATTGAATCAGTCAATTACTCCAATTGACTCCAATTTAATGTACGTACAGTACTTATACGGTTTCAGTACAAAACCCTGACTTCAAAAACCCCAATGGTTATGAAATGCTATTTATTATACTTCATGTTTCCATACGCTATAGCCTCCAATTCCCGTTTCCATAATTTAGTCCAATAGTAAGATGGACGTCATGACGAGGAGCCTTTTATTAATTAATAAGTAATCTATCATATCTAACGGCTATAGTGCGAGGCCGGTCGTTCTGTTGCGATTAGCTGGTTCGGAAATTAATTGGCGGCGGTGGGCAGGCTCGAGGGGACAGCAAAAGAGAGATAGAGTGGAGAGAGAGTAAAGAGAAAGAGAGTGAGAGTGAGTGGTGAGAGAGAGTGAATTGCCAAGCAAGAGGGTAGTGGAAACCATAAATCATTCGAAAGAGGGTGGGGAGCATTCCTTCGGCCCTTTATCGCCCTCCTCCAGAGACAAGTCTCAATTAAACTTTGTTTACCGGAGCACAGTCCTAATTAACCTGCAATCTCTTGATTAGTGGAGGCCGGCCGTTTCTGCGAGTGTGCCGCTGTCTGCGACTGACTGCCTCACCGGAAAAAATCACTGCCTGCTTTTCAATGCCCACTAGCCCAGTCAATAAAGGTTTTTTCGATCCGAAAATTAAATAAAAGCTGAATCTTTTACCATCGATAGAACCCTCCCAGAGGGTCATTCTCCCAAAAGTCCCAAGAAATCCCCCTGGAGCTTTCCTCACTAGCCCCCCTAAAAGTTGAAAAATGCAGGTAATCACGGAAAATCAATTATCTCTGTACCCATTGATCGGGAACAGTTCTATTATATGTCATTCGATTCGTTACGTTATGGACTACAATAATTATTATTTGTATTCATTTTTTCAATAAAATCAACAGTTTTCTTGATAAAATAATATACATGTAAAAATTTAGGGGGATTGCGATTTGATTTTTTTTGTTTTCTTCGATTAACTTCAAAGCAAGTAGTTTTAAAGAAAAATGAGCCGAATAATTATTGTAGCCACTCTCATTGCAAATCCATTAATGTATATTGTTATGTATTTGCGATTCGATTTGACGCCGTGGAAGGGGAAACCGTCGACGCGGAACGGCGCGGCTGACTCTCTTAGTCATAGTAAACAGCAAACTGGAAATCAATTATCTCTGTAACTGTTAATCGGAAAAAAATCTATCATATGTCATTCGATTCGCAAAATAAAAGACTACAATATTAGTCGGATTCATTTTCTCAATAAATCAAACAGTTTCCTCGATAAAATAATATATATGTAAAAGTTTAGGGGGATTGCGATTTGATTTTTTTTGTTTTCTTCGATTAACTTCGAAGCAACTAATTTTAAAGAGCAATGTGACAAATAATTATTGCAGCCACATTCATTGCGAATCCATTGATGTATATTGTTATGTATTTGCGATTCAAGTTGACGCTGTGGAAGGGGAAACAGCCGACGCGGCTGACTCCCTTCACCATAGTAAACAGAATAATACTGCTGTCTACATTGCATCTCATTTACACTATGAATGGCGCTCGAAACAATTAATTTTGTCTATTGTTTTGACATGCGTTGTATATAGATTTTCACTTTTCAATACTCTAAAAAAATATTACAATTTTCTTGATTTAACCATGCTCATGATAAAATTTCATTGTTTGCTCACAGAATTTATTGTATTAATTTGAAGTGTGCCTTCTCCATACGAGTCAGAGGTAACACAATTTGATAACTCTAGTTTCAGATATTGATGTTTTTCAACGAAGTTTCATGATATATTATGTGTCCGACTCCTTCATCTTATCCTTATTTTGTGAAAAATGAAGATTCAAAATTTCTTTTCATAGCTTTTCTTGTGTTTTATCTTGTTTGATCACTCTTTATAGCTTTTATTGTGTTTTATCTTGTTTGATCATTCTTCATAATTTAAACACTTGATAATGGAATGAATATAAGGGTGGGCCTACCTGAGATACTATATGATAACACTGTACTCCTGATAAGTTGAACATTTTCAAGCTGAAAGTAGATTAATTTGTTGCACATTCGGTTCAAAAATTAACAAATGTTACCAAATATTACCAATATTATCACATATAGTGAGAACGAATTACTCTGAAGCTTTCTATTCTCACTGAACATGAAGAGGCAATACCAAGCCAGAATCGCAGTTCCGTTCAAATCATTATTATCAGAGCTTTCAAATTGATGCTATGTAGATTTAACTATGGATGCTATCCCCATATCACAATATTTCCCTATTTATCCTTATCGTGATTCAGAATAAAGTAGTTGATCTCTATAATCACAAAAATCAATGTACAGTACCTATAATAAATAGTAAAAATAACAAAATTTCTAGTAATAATGCAGCTTTTTCTAGGTACGAATTTCAAGGCTCATAAAATGACTTTCTCTCAATCACAGGCAGAAACTCCAATGATCATCATAATAGTAATTTAATGAAAATTGTTTGTATTGAATGCTTCAAATAGAAAATGATCTATTCTTTTGGTGCCCTAATCAAAATCAATTTCAATCAACATTAATCGACATAAAAAAAAGCTTCTGCCAACCTTGTGTAATGAATGACAAGATGCGAGTGGAGGTGAAAAATTTGATATGTTAACAAACATAATAGAAGATGATGAATCATCTTTCAATTAATCTTATACGGTAGGGTACTTTGTGGTAAATGTGAAACACTTTCATGATTTTCCTACCTTTTATGCATGCTTACTCTTCCTTAATTTGTATGTTTGCATGGCTTTCATCTTTAGAATCTACTGAATTTTCATATTGGACTGTCTAAATAGTGTAGATTCAACTAGTAAGAACGGAAGATAAGCTACTTTACAGAGAGAATCATAGAAAGTTTCAACTCAACAAGCCCAATGTATAAATTTTTTTATGCCTCAGCCGTCATATATATATTTGGCTCAACTGAAGGTATATTATCAACCTGGCTTGGAGAATATAAACTGTAGAAAACAGCAAACACTGCATGCTAAGATTTTTCAGAAAATTGCCACTGTTAACACTATTGTAATCTATGATTTATCTCAGTTTTTGACATTCATAACTTATGATAAATTTTAGCATAGAATTATGATCATACACACATATTTTGAATATGTATTATATTATATTATAGTATGAATATTTTATCGGTTGCCTGTCATAGAATGCATGATTTAGCACATATATAACAACAAAATGATTTTAGAGAATTTAGAGAATTAAAATGTGAAAAATTAGTTTCATCGCATGTCAAAACAATAGACAAAATTGATTGTTTCGAGCGCCAAAGTTAGAGAATAAGATGCAACTAAGAAAGCAGTAGGCCTACTACTGTATTTTACTGTTTACTATGGTGAAGAGAGTCAGCCACGCCGTACCACGTCGACTGTTTCCCCTTCCAGAGCGTCAAATCGAATCGCAAATAAATAACAATATACATCAATGGATTAGCAATGAATGTGGCTACATTAATTATTTGTCTAATTTTCTTTAGATTATTTGCTTCGAAGTTAATCGAAGAAAACAAAAAAATCAAATCACGAACCCCTAAATTTTTACATATATATTATTTTATCAAGAGAACCGTTAATTTTATTGGAAAAATGAATGAAACTAGTATTGTAGTCCATAATGTAACGAATCGAATGGCATATAATAGAACTGTTCCCGATCAATGGGTACAGAGATAATTGATTTTCCGTGATTACCTGCATTTTTCAACTTTTGGGGGGCTTGTGAGGAAAGCTCCAGGGGGATTTCTTGGGACTTTTGGGAGAATGACCCTCTGGGAGGGTTCTATCGATGGTAAAAGATTCAGCTTTTATTTAATTTTCGGATCGAAACTGCTTTTTTGGACCTTCATTGACTGGGCTACACTCCACATAAAATTAATAACATCCTCAAGTCTCCATCAATTTTAATCATTATACAATTAGCTGGAAATTGATCGTTTTCCGAATTGTTGGAGGAAATTGGATTCAAACTTATACTGGACATGATAATGATTACATACGAATTGATTGTTACCGAATGCTGTTTTCATTATTAATCTATAGTTATAGTACATTTGATACGATTAGAGAAAATGACCGAACCAATCCCACTATGGTTCTCTCAATATGATGCATATGGAATATACAATACAAAAATGGAATGGATAAAACTATGGTCAAAACTTTTGGTCAAACTATTTTATGATAAAATTGAACTCTGAGACTAATGGAATAACATTTGAATAGAATACATATTTCTCCTATCATTGAATTGATCAGGTGAGTTCAGAAATTATATGTATTAATTTTGATTCACATCACATATAGCCCAGGCAATGAATGCTCAAAAAAGGGTATAGAGGGAAATGTTTGGAAGACAATTTTTGACCCCGCAGATTTGTTGAGGGTAGTAAGGAGGTAAACATATCAAAAGTCCCCACCCCTACCCAGTTTGCTAAGGGGGTGGGGGTGGTTTAAATGTACCATTTTTTGGTTTCTCGCATAAAACTCAAAAACTATGTATCTTAAGGACTTGACTGTCATATAACAAGTTAAAGCATACATAATTTCCTACAATATTCATCCCACATCTTTTTTTATATCTCCTCTAGTTTTCGAGATATCTGCTCTTGAAGGTGTGACATTTTTGAAAAAACCACATTCGCCACCAATTTTCTCTATTTTTGCTCTTAAAATTTTTTTGAAAATTGATGGGAAAAATCCATGTTGATTATGAGCTTATAGAGCATTAAATTATCTTCAATTTTATGTATAATTTCACACTTTTGCGAATTTCCCTACACCTGCAAAAGCAGCTTTAGTGTTGAGTGTGAAATATCCATTTTTGCAACAATAGACCAATTGACAATGGAATTTGGTGGGAATATTTTAAACAAAATTTTTGACTTTGCAGCTATGTTGAGACTAGTAAGAAGGGGAACATATCAAAAGTCCTCATTCCTAACTCATGTGCTAAGGGGATGCGGGTGGTTTAAAAGTTGCACTTTTCAGCGTTTTGCTTCCACGCTCATATCTTGAGAACAATGTGTTCAAGCGACATAACTATCCATTCAAAAATGAAGCTTGATAAATTCTCTAAACTCTTTGTTCAGTGGAATTTTGTGATATTTCCAACAGTTCCCGAGATATTCGCTCTTGAAGGTGTGTAATTGTTAAAATAACAGGTTTTTATCCAATGTTTTGCTCTTTCAGGGCTTATAACTCTCCAATAATGCATCATTAAAACTTATGCTTATCATAGGTTTGTAGAGCATCAAATTCTCTTTGGAATGGTGTATTATTTCACTATTCCAAGTTTTCCTTCCATTGTTATAGCTGCTTCAATGTAGGGGGTGAAATTTTCATTGCTGCAACAATTGATCGTTTGACAATGACATTTGAAGGAAGTGTCTGTGTTTTTTGTCTATGCAGCTTGATTTAGACCAGTTAGTAGGTGAACACAGCAAGAGTGCGCATCTTTATTCCCACTGTTGAAGATGTGGAACCGCTGAGTTGACACTTGTGGCATCAATGAAAATTTCACCCCCTACTTGCCACAAGTGTCAACTCAGCGGTTCCACAACTTCAACTTCATCCTTAAGATACATAGTTTTTGAGTTTTATGCGAGAAACCAAAAAATGGTACCTTTAAACCACCACCATCCCCTTAGCACAGGGGTAGGGGTGGGGACTTTTGATATGTTTACCTCCTTACTACTCTATACAGAACTGCGGGGTCAAAAATTGTCTTCCCAACTTTTCCCTTTATAAACTTTCCTTGACTGGACTAGGGGTAAAGGCTACAGTTTTCTTATCTATTCCCAAATAGAGGAAGGTTTGAAATTTGAATTCCATTGCTTGTTATTGAAATGAGTTGAGTGTTTACCTTGTAGACAAACAGGTGCAGAATATCCCTATTGACTACTTATGCATTTTATTAAAACTACACTGTATTTAACATCTAATTGTACTAATATTCCCTAACTTTCATTTGGGAGCAGTTGATGTCGCCAACCCAATGGTTGAAAAAACAAATTCATGTGAGAACTTTCTGACAAAAATTATGGAAAAATCCAATCAAACATAATAATAGCCAGTGAAAATTGAAGTGCACTAAATCATGACTGAGAATGAACTCAAAATAATTCATTCTTATGTGATAACTATTTCATTAATGATAATTATATCTTCTTTAAATTATTTTTCTAGCCTGATTGATAACAAATAGATCTATGCTTCTTTTTTTCAATAAATTTATTGTATACTGTTCAAAATCTTAATGTAGATATTTCTCCTAGTTTAAACCGCAAAATAAATGTTATTGATATTTTATAACATCATACTAGTGGTTGTATATTATTGTGTAGCTATTATTCTATTATTATATTGTATTAGGTCTTATGTAGTAATCATTGTATTGTTCCAAACTCTAACAGGAGAAACTTTCTCAACCCACTTTCTTTGTGATCTATACAGTGTAACATATTGAAATCTGATGAGTAAAGAAAATCCCTATTTGGGAGAATTTTATAGGTCTGAAGTGAAATAGCTAGTCTAGTATCGCCAAATGCGATAACGGTTATTAAAAGATTAGATAATATTTGCCTAAAATTAGAACAGCCGAATAGAAAAAGAAAATTATTTGCTACTTATATTATATTATATTATAAAGTATTGGAAAATTTGAGGTTAGGCTTAAAATACCTACTGATCGGCGACCTAATTGATCGATCAAGTCGCATAACGTAAAATCTAGCCAGACACCTTGGCAAAAATTTATTGTAAACAAATGGTATGCAACTGGAGGACTTTAAAAAAGCACATGGCTAATTGTTGTAGAGGGAGAAACAACTTATAAACCTTATAAAAATATATTATTATGTAATAAATATACTTAAACCATCAAATAAAAATAAATTAGAGTATTAAGGAAGAAGGATGTTCCTAGGCGCATGTATACAGTGGTGGATTTGCATGAACCAATCAAATTGTAGTAATCGATGGGCGGCAATAGAGAGCCGATTCAAATGTATTTATAAATATTTCTATAAATGATAAGATTTTATAAATTTTTATTACTCAGTTTATGTATCGGATATGGTCCGAGAAAATATAAGGTATCGTACCTGGGATATAAGAAATGGTTTAGTAGATTTGCATGGACTATTTGAACCTTCAAATGGCGTAGTAGCGAATTATTTGAATTTTATGTAAATTTGTAAGTCGGAAATGAAAATTGTAGAAATAAAAGTAGAACCTGCCCACTTGCCTGCCAGACACCACTATGGAATGACACTAAAATTTGTAGAGCACAAGACCCTTTATTACATTGTACCTTTTAAAGACTTAAAGTTTAAATTCATTTATTAATTTTCCATAAGACTTAGTGATGCTGCATTAAAGCAAAAGTCATTCAAATATTTATTTAATCCCTTGGAGAAGACGACTTCGGCCACCAAAAATCCAGGACTACAAGGAAATTCGGATCGCCGCCAACAGCTTATAAAAATTCAGCACGTGAGTGATATATCATCGAAATATATAAGTTAGGGCGCCCTCAGTGCTTCGAGTGAAATAAATATAAAAGCTAGCTCGTCGGAAAGGTTATAAATATTAAAAATTAATACAAAACTTGTGCAAGTCTTAAGAAGGTAAAGAAATATTTTATTAAATAAGAATAAGTCAATTTTACATATCCAAGGTACACAAATTAAATGAATATTAAATTTTAATCTTGTAATACAAACGCTCACTCAATCATTGATTCTATTTAATAATTTGTAATGATAATGTAGCTCTTGTTCACTGGATAAATTTGATTTATCTATTTCCATCAGAGGCCGAACCTTATGCCCTGAGATATATATATATATATATTGTGGAGCTCTTCCTGGGGGAGTCACTCTCACCTCCAAGGATAGGACAACACACGTAGGGTGATGTAATGCTGTATTTAAATGCCTCACGTTGGGCCGGCGAATCATGTGGAGCGGTATTTGATGGCTTCACACATGTAGAGTGAATCTTGTACTGAGTCAATGGTGTAGCGGCTATAAATTTTGTAATTGCGTGCGTGGACGCTGAATGTACACCAGACTGATTGATTCACTACAAGATTCAATACAATTGTCGGAATCGCGGGAGGCCTAAACGCTCGCTCACCCTTGATTCTTCTAATGACAAATTGTATAGTGATGAAATTTTTATAAGCAGTGTAGCGATCGCTAAACACTGAAGACGGATACCTTAAAATTATTACCTGTGAAGAATGAGCATACAAAATCATACAGGTCGAGCAAAAATCCCGATGTAGATAATTTACGGGACTGTGTCTCTAATAAGTTCTGAAGGATTAAAATACGGTATTTGGACCAAATATCGTTCAGAATATATTTCGAGAACAGAGTCTTGTCGGATTTTAAGCTCTATTGTAGGAATTTATATGATCTATGGCTGCCGCTGCTGTACAATTGATGCGTTCGCTCCAAAGTCGAGGTAGGTAACAGATAAAAGCTGATATATGAGCAGGTAAGGACAAAGAATAAATATCTCGATCTGACCCCACTCGCTACATCCACTTAGACCTGTTCCAATATCCAGCTCAATTCAATTATTTCAATGATCGTATTCGATCGGTTCTTGATGATATGGAACGTATCAGACACAATAATTGACAGGCTTAAGAAATAATCGAACTCAGAAAGCGAATTAACAAAACTGAAATATATTACAATAAAATATGCAATCATACAGTGCAGATTCAGAATTTGATTTACAGGTTGATAATAATTTAGCATTAACAGAATAGTTAAAAATTTTCTTGTGCTTGCATGATACCATGCGTGATTCAACAGAATTTTACAATTGATAAAATTGAACAGTTTTGAAAAAATAATGAAAAAATGAATTTATAAAATATTTTTAAAAATGCTCGGGGTCGTGGTTCAGGCAGCGGAGGATAGTTAATCAACTACAAGTTCTTATAAATTTAATATGAATAAATTCTAGACTCTTAAATGCTAAAGCGCTTGTCGGCGTGGCCAATAATTTAACGAAGAAAAATTTATGTTTTTCTGCACTGAAATATTTTCGAAGCGTAGATTGGGGCCCCTTTTAAAACTTATAACTCACGTGAATTTCCTTGGCGGTCGTGGTTTCCTTCTTTAGATCAAAAATCGTTTGATCGGCGGCAATCCAGGCTTCGGTTTCAGCACGTGGGGAATTTTAGTTTAAAATATTTCCTTCACCGAATTAATTAAGGGATAATTTACTTTAAGCTTTTAAATTTATCGATTGATGAGAACAGAAATTTACGAATAACAAATAAATTGGCCTAAAATATCGGCTCACAAATAGAACATTTAAAATCGAACAAGAAATTTTCACAAATAGGTCTTTGGTAACTATAAAAAGAGATCTGCACGGTAAGGATTTCAAAAGGGAAGTGCTCTCTTTTCTCCAAGCTTTTAGGCTAGACCTTGCTTCTCAGAATCTCAATGTAATAATTTGCATAAAAATTTGCCATTGGTAGAACGCTTGTGACGTAAACATGACGTCAGTGGCAAGTAGTAGAATACAACTCCTTTAATTACAATAATAATTTAATTTAGGTAATCCTTAAAACTGCTTAATCTTATAGACATAGTTTCTCTCATACAATGTACATGTGCTAGTGTAACTGATAAGGCAGGGTTGGTGTCTGATAATAGATTAACATGTGTTGCTTTCAAACGATCACCGTCTTGGTGCTATTTCTATGCACTGTGATTGGCTTAGACCTGCCATAGAGATTTAATTACCATGTGGTTCAGTTGAATTAAATTATTAATAAATTAATATTCTTGTACAATTTTTATTAGGTTTGAGATTGTTATAAATAATTTCTGCCATTTTATCAATAATATAATTTCATGCTATGACCTATTTAGTTACAATAAGACCTGACATATAATATAATTTCTTAAATAATAAATAATTTCAACGATAATACATACATTTTATTTTTTATTTTGAAATTCTTGATCCTTTATTGATAGTTTTATAATTTTTAGGAATGATATTTTACCTTGCATGAAAACCGGCATGACATTTGACAATGCTTTGAATCAGTCAGCTGCGTTCGAACTGTTTTAAAAACATCTGATCGATAGTAAACAAAGTGTAACCTCAAAATCAGTGAGCGATTCATAAATAATTTGTGCTTTATTCGCAAAATAATTATAATTTTATTGAATAATTTTCCTAGAAAATATTCAGTACAGAACGGTACTCTTATCTAATATACAGTTATTGATAAGTAAGCTTTATCGCTCGGTCGCTAACTATTCCTTTAGCAAATTCCTTCATTTTAAAAGGTAATCACAAATTTTCTCTCTTTTCATGAGATCTATTTGAAAATTCATCACAATATATATATATATATATATATATTATATATATATATATAATATATATATATATATATTATATATATATATATTGAGAAGTATACTGAAGCCTATAGAAATTAATATATTTATAATCTATGATTTATCAATTTATTATTTTATGATTTTTAGAAAGAAGATATAAAGTGAGATTTTCTAAATTGACAAGCAACAGCAAGTCGATACCTAAGCTGCATACAAATAAATGCATATTATCAATGAATTAAAAAAGCACATGGTAACATTTCGTGCTAAAGAGCTAAAAAGTAGTGTACCAGTCTGTAATATTTTATTTCGATATATTTATTCTTGTATTTATTGTGTGTGTGTTTGTTGCTCTATATATTTCCATATTTATCTGACTTTAATATTTATTCGTATAATAAATGTATCAAGTTTTTCATGGTGTACCATTTATTTTATTCCCCAATACCACGCAGGACAAATCTCATATCTATTTATTACTTATCAGTATTAAATCATTAAGAGAGTTACCATCCAATTTTATCAGTAATAGAATAAGCTGGTTTTCACAACAATATATTGCATTGTTAATTTAATTCTCTGGAAATAATACATTCCAAAGATTTCTATAAATTATTCAAAAGCAATAAACTGCAGGAGCTCCTGAGCGAGCCTATAAGGATTTTATCGAAATTGTATTCTAAAAAACCGACCAGACATATATTTTTACACTCATGCTTTACCGATTGCAGCCAAGCTGAGGCAAATCGTTATTCATTAAAAAATAACGTCAGAACAGCCAGACATCAACCACCTCTCTTCAGCAAACAGTGAATTAACGTATTTGTTCACTCAAGTGTAATGAATTGAAATGTCCATTGCCTAATACTGTACTTGAATAATAATTATAACCATCAAGGATCACCAATATTTTACATTTCAGGCGAACATTCTACGATCCGAAAACGGGTTCATGTATTGACATTTTCATACTACACGAATGACAGTAATAAAATATGTTGCTTCTTAATATTTTGATTATAGGTGATAGAGCTATAATTTGTATTGTATAGTACTTGTATAGTCTTAGAGTTTTCCAGATTCCAAGAATGGAGTTCACTTGTGTGAAATGAGGTGAGATCGATTAGCTGACACATGTAAACGACTGTCTCGATGCTTGCAAGTTTTAAAAGGTAGGAGGATGGCTGAGGTTGTGTCGGCCAATAACAAATAGGGCCCGATCCAGGATTGATACCAAGCATGCCGTAACAGATTGCCAGGTCTTGAAATGGTTCGGAGTGTGGTTGTGCGGGTGGGGGCGGGCTGGCACTGCCAGGAGAGGCCATTACCTGCAACTGGAGCGTTCATCTCCTGACAACAATTAACTCAAGACACACTCATTAAGGCAGCCAGTCGTACTCTTAATCCGGATGCTGAGGAGCCTTGCTTCGAGCACAGACACTACATCACCCTCTTCGCAATAGCCATAGCAAACATCCTAATCACAATGCAGAACCACTGCGCTGCACCACCTAACGAGCGCTATCGCTTACTCCTAGTACCCACTTACAAGGACCCACTTTTTCGCCAGCTTAAACCACACCTCTGTTGCTCAAGACTTCGGCCATGTTTCACGAATGTCTAGAATAATGTATTTCGTAGCCAGTAGAATGTATAAGCATAGAGAAAAGATAGCAAAGAAGATAACCCATGGTATAGATAGGGCGTTTACGTTCCAAATTTGTTCATATGATTTAATTGATTGATTAAATTTCACTCAAGCGAAAAGCAGTTATTTCTCGTGAAGCTTTGACACGCTGGTATAGTCTGTCTCTCATACTGTTCTTACACTCTCTCAACCGGCCGTAACAGTAATAATAGACAGTATTCGTGAGTAATCGGCTTGAGTTAACAGTGAAATTTAGAATACCTATACCATGGGATATCTTCTTACACTGTGGTATGAGTGAAATTTTAAGCTCAAGTTACTTATAAAGATTACTGTCCAATATACACTGGTATATACATTGGTTGGAGCTTCAATGACAATTAATGGAAATAAAAGAGGTTTTAAACCAATTTCAAATGAAACTACAAAATTTATGAAACTATTCATGCACTTGAACGGAAGGAGCAATAAGAAATCAAATAACGCCTACAAGAATTTGAGATTCTTACAGAAAGCGTATTGATTGAGTTTGTAGCGTGAATGTTAATGTTGTGGAACTTTTCCATTATTGAATAGACTTAGAACGTTGTCAAAAATCCACTTTAATTAAATAAAAATTAATATTTTACAGGACATGCTTTCGTGTGTGCTCACACATCATCAGCTGTAAGTTACAGTAAAGTTACAGGAAGGAGAAAGATTCCAACTTAACAAAAACAAAAGCAAGAGCTACTTGATCATTCTGACTAATTATCATTCCTATTTTTAATTTAAGTAGCTCTTGCTTTTGTTTTTGTTAAGTTGGAATCTTTCTACTTCCTGTAACTTCACTGTAACTTACAGCTGATGATGTGTGAGCACACACGAAAGCATGCTCCTGTAAAATATTAATTTTTATTTAATTAAAGTGAATTTTTTACAACGTTCTAAGTCTATTCAATTAAGCGTATTGATAGTGGTAATCTTGAATAATAATATTCTTGTTTTGGAGGGAATTCTTGAAGTCAATCCACACATATATTGAAAAATTATAGCCTTAATCCCGTTTCAAATTAAATACATTTAAAAAATTAAATATGCAACATTTATTATTATTTTTATTGCATCCCAAACATCCGAATAATCAGACTGGGGATAAGTCAAAAAGAGCAACCTAAAGGAGGTTCTTAACACATATCATGATACATTAAAATACTGTAATTATACAATAGTCACATGAAATATTAATAAATATATATATACAGTATATATATAAAAACGCAGTTAGTCAAGATTACCTATGTACAAGGACCTGGGAAGAATCAAAGACAAGGAACAATAATATATCACTCCTGCAGAAACTCATCCACAGAATAGTATGGCCTTTCAAGTAACAGCCTCTTTAACATTCCTCTGAATCTTCGTAAGTCCGCCATGTCTCTAATATCCTGAGGTAATCTATTATATATTTTGGGCCCATATATTGCGGAGATTTTTCAAACATGGCGGTTCTATGAGCAGCCACTGATAGGGAGGCTGAGTGCCTTGTATTGTAACTGTGGATTTCATTATTGCGGGTGAAGTTTGGTAGGTTTTTGTGAACGTATGAACAGATCTCCAAGATATACAGTGACGGCAGTGTAAGTATCCTGCTACTCAGGAATAGTTCTCGACAGGGATATTGGGGGGGTTCACCAAAAATAACTCTTAATGCTTTTTTCTGAGATCTAAATACTTGGATGAAGAATTTTGATCTTCCCCAAAGGGTTATGCCATACTTGAGGAAAGGAAAAAGATAACCGTAATATACCACCATTAGGGCTTTGAAGCTCAATGTGTTTTTGAGCACTCGCAGAGAGAAAATAGCCGAGTTAACCCTGGAGCATATTTTTTGAGTGTGTACTGACCAGTCCAATCTACTATCTAGTGTTACTCCTAGAAGATCAACAGCAACGCTCTGCTGGGGTACACTCAAATCGTAAAGTTTCTGGATGCAAAATGGGGGGGTTGGAAGGTAATGAACTTGGTCTTACTTGAGTTCATAGACAGACCATTTGCAGCAAACCATTTCTTGATATTCAGTAGCTCTTCCTGTGTTTGGGTGACTACAGCTCTCAAACTTGAATTAGTGATAATAGATGATGTGTCATCGGCATACTGAATAAGTGGCTTAGTAGAGCAAGATGACAGATCATTTACGTATATAATAAATAATGTGGGACCAAGAATGGAGCCCTGTGGTACACCAGCATTGATTACAGCCCATTTTGATTGATAATTTTTATTGTCATGGTTTATTAGGGTGGCCTGCATCCTCTCTTTCAAAAACGAATTGAACCACCACAGCTCCCTTCCCCGAATGCCATATTTTCTCAACTTTTCAACAAGAATATCATGATTTACGCAATCGAATGCTTTTGACAGATCGCATAGCACTCCACATACCTGCTGGGAGGCGTCTAAACTTGCTGACACAGTATTGAAAAATTTTATTAGAGCTGCTTCTGTATCAAGTCCCCTTAAGAAGCCAAATTGTGTTTTTGAGACTATATTATTCACTCTCATAAAATGAAGAATTTGTTCATTAGCTGCCTTCTCAAAAAGTTTGGAAAAGGCTGTGAGGATGGCAATGGGTCTGTAATTGTTCAAGTCCTCTTTGTCATCTTTCTTGAAAATAGGTCTTACCAGTGCATACTTCATTTTATGAGGGAACTCGCCAACAGTAAAAGACTGGTTGAGGATCCTGGACAAGGGTTCAGACAATATATCAGCAACCATCCTGAAAACTTTCACTGGAATTTCATCCCATCCAGCTGAATTTTTATTTTTAAGTGATTTAATGAGCACCTCCACTTGCTTGGGACTAAGAAGTTTAAATCTCATCCTAGAGCTGCAGTTACCTACCACGTTTCTTGTTGAAGCAAGCAGATTGTGAGTACTTCCAACACGGTTTGGAACATCGATGAAAAAACTGTTAAAATCCTCTGCTACTGAACTAGGATTGATTCTTGCTCTGGACATTTGATATATCGACACCCGATACAATATTAAGATAAGAGATTAATTAAGTTTCTAAAGTTGTAAATACCGTATTAAACCGTTGTGAATATCTTATTATTTTTACCATAAAATTTACAAAAATATTGAATACCTGATTACTAAAAACACTCAAGAAAAAAGTGAATTATTGTATGATTTTCTCGCATATCTCAGGTTCATAGAATATCAATCGCCATATTACACCAATAAGCATATACACAAATCTCTGAATGATTTATGATTGGCCAAATTGTGTTTGTTAATACCTGATTATTGTGGGTTGAAAAGAACGTTCACTCTGCCAATTTGTGTTTCTGCATCGAGATTATTTTAATACTGCGCACATAATAAATCAGTTTATTCAGTTTTGTGCTGTATAATGGCTGAGCTGCTTTAGGTAATTAATGATATGGTCTCATCGCATTATAGTCAGTAATGGACTTACAACCTGTTTACGTTTAGCTGATTACTTAATTGGAGAGTTTTAACAATAAAACTTTGTTGACAGCTTATGAACCTGTTAAATATTCTATATGTAAGCCCTGTATTGCATTAATTAGATTCAGTAATTAAAGCCGTTTTAGTGGTGTGCAAATGAGGCTGGGGCTGCTGGCTGCTGGCTCCGAGTCTAGAGCGCTCACAATTTGCGTAGGCGCAAAATCTTCTTGCTTTCACGGCTCGTTTTCCGTCTCACTTCATCACGTTGGCGTTGCATCTCTCTCTCCATTAAATTCCTCTACATACACTCAAATTGTTTCAGTGTTCACTCTCAAACTGCTCAACAAAAAATAATGAAGCCAGCAATGTTCTTCACAGTGGATTGAAAACTAACAAGTATTCTTGATTACATCAAAAACTGATTAGATTTTTGAATTTCCATATTGTGAGTTGAATAATGGAACAAATTATTGAATTGAAATAATATTGAGTTGTGTTATTCTCATAAAGGAATTTCTTACTTTCAATTTAAAATTGTATAAACTTTTATAAAAATTTATGGGATATAAAAATTCATCACATTTTATTATAATAATCTCATCATCCTCTTATTATTTCATTAACACAATAAATTACACTGATGTGAAAACTGTATGATTATATTATAATTTTATATTTCAATATTATTGGAAATAAATGTTTCATATCATTTTTCATTTATTGATAGTTCGTTTTGCAAAACTTCTATTAAAACTATTCAAGCATTACATTACACGTTTTACACAGCCAATAAAATGATTATTAGATCATTACATGGAAACATGCCTAGATTGATTTTTTCATTGATATGGATATCGGATTGTGAGGGCAGGCAGTTGGCTACTACTATTGCGGCTGTGTAGGCCTAACATGCTTCCAGCATCGATTCTCATTATTTGAAGAATGACAGCTTGAACTGTGTTATGATTTAGCAATATGCAGCGCAGCCGGGAGTCATGGTAGAGGGAAGTGAGCCACAGATGAAAAACATATCGTAATACATTTTTAATGGCGATGGGAGGGTGGTGAGGGGTGCTGGCTGGGGTTAGTAATTGACAGCTGAACGGAAAAGATAAATGGAGAATCTATTGGGGGCAGTGCCGGTGCCGATACAGCGGCAAAAGAGAGAGTGAGAGAATGAGAGAGAGTGGGATGTGATGAGCATGGATAGGGTGCAAAATATCAGCACAAAACTCCTCATTATCAGATAACAGCCAATACCCTCCGCCCCACTGATGGTTCTTAATGCGAATATGCGGCGTCGATTCACGAGGCTATCATAGCATACCAAGTGGCTTAAAGTGAAATAAATAACAGGGGATGTTATAGGCCCAAGCTACGGTGTATTAATTTTCTTTCTGAACTAGCTATAGGAAAGCTGTTTCTTGCAAGCAATTCTTCAAGGGATTATCACCGTATTACAATATTGTATTTCGAATTGATTAGCGGTCTTGGAAATGATCTTGTACACATTACGATGAAGTCTTTCCTCATCATAAATGTAGAGTTTCCATAGAGCAGAATGAGATACTTGAAAAATAATATTTTATATCTGATGAGCTCTAAAATTAAGAGCAATCAAACAAAAGATTGACGTATTCTTTAGAGTTAATTTTCTAATTTATTTATCTATCCAATGATACACATAATACATCATCAATTTGTTTGCGGAAGGACCAACAGGCACAGTCTAAAACTGTTCCTTCCCCGAATTTTGATTCATATACAGAGTCCAAAAATTATGGTTATGTTTCATTCCTTATTAATTAATTATTCAAACAAATATATTAATCAATTCAGTTATCGGGTGAAACAATGGTCAACCATTGATAAGCTAACATGGAATTATCACATCAAATAATGATTTCTGCATAGCTGGAATATACGAACGACTGTTATGTGGGAACTGAGAGTAGGCTTCTGAACTGCTCACTCTCTCTCTCTCTCTCAGTGCGGTGTATTCGTTGCATTGCGTTGTGCTGCGAAGGAAAGGCGGAAAGGTTAATGGCAACATAAATAGATAATTGCGTTTCTTTGTCGGCGGCCCGATGTCATTATATCTGCGGCACAGTATCTCCGTTTTTTCGTCGTTTTTCGCCCAGATCGGGATCAGCGAAAATAGGTTTTTGTTGGGCCGAAAGTTGGCGGCGACTGAATAGGCTGTAACGTCTTTATGCTGGAGCTGAGAGCCCTGGGGACGGACGCAGCCAGAGACAATGGAGCTGCCTCCTGGAGGAGAGGAGCCAACGACAAGGGTCGCATTGTCAGCTCAAATTGGTATCCCTTCCCACCCTCCGCTTCTACCCTTCTCGCTTACAATTATTCCCTATTTTCCACATATCAGTCACACCACCGATCGCCGGTCTCGCCCCCCAGGGAACCACTTCGAAGGGGAGAGGTTTGCTCAGATAAAAAACTTATTTGATTTTAATTTGATCTATCGTTACGGCCGGCTTTGTTGACACTAACCAATTACTTAGAGAGTCGCTCGCCTCGGGGTCTGACGGCACCTGCTTCCCCTCCCCCCTCCTTCCCACCCCAAAACCGAGCGTACGCAAATTTAAACATGGTCCTTTATTAAGTGATGTAGGAAGCAGTGGCACTCGCTCCTAATGTAGAACACGCTCGGCCAGTTTCACAGTCGACTGACTGAGGGCGCGCTACTTAAAAGCCAGCTCAATCCCAATTCACCCGCTTCTCGTCAATGTAAGCCCTCGCCCAACTCTCTCATCAAACAATTTTGCTCACTCCAAGCGAAGGAATCATTTTCATAAATGTAAATCTCATATTTGTCTTTATATGTGAGCCTCTCATATTAGTAGAAGGTCTTTCTCATTTGTTAATTATCATCTCTTGATGTATGATACATTTGAAATGAAGATCGTTCTTTAATCACAGGCTGATAATCTGTGACGTGGATGAAACTAGAGAAAGCCTATAGTTGAGAAATAGAGATGTAGGAATGGAATCGGTACCTCATTCCAGTCTTTAATGGGAAACCATAATATTTCATATTAGCCTAACATATATTATGTGCTCGGAATGTATATTCCCATACTATAAAAAAAAAAAAAATGTTCCCCCAAAAAACTAAAATTACCTACTACATCAATTGAAGAAAGTATTACATAGTTTACAATCAAATACAATAGTTAGTTACAATAAAAATCTCTTATACTGCACCCTCTACATGTTTAGTGTACCATATACTTCCTTATTTCATAGTAGGACTGATAAGGAATCAGTTTCCTGATAAATTAGTTGAAATTCAATTTCAAATTTCATTCAATCCAATTCACAATATTTACAAATTATGAAAAAAATCACACAGCTTAACAATATTAGAGTAATAAGTTATATTATAAAGTACATAAGAGTATAATTTATTAAACAATAACTTCAGACAAGAATTCGAACATGCTAAATCAGGACTAATTTGTGAATTTGGATAGAAAAATACTGCTTGCTGAGAGTACAAAACTCTACGTCTACGAGCAGGAATCAATATATAATAATTTATGAATCAATAGAGAAGTGGAAAAATATAAAAAGAAGGAAGAAAGAAAAATTAGCAACCAATCACTCACATTTTCACACTAACCATGCTCACTTTCCAAATCCGGCTCATTTTCCCAATGCATAACCACCATTATCAGAGTATTTTTACTATGAAACCACATTGAACATTGAATAAGGACTCTAGATAGTCAGGCATAAGACCTTTAAGCCATCCAAGAACTTTTGTTTTAAAAACAAGTCGATTTTGTGTTCTCTTAATTTCAAGAGGAATATTGTTGAAAAACTTAGGGCCGAGGAATACCAACGATTTCTGGAAACAAGTGGTATACGATTTAGGAAGTCTTAGTAAATCAGATGTCACTCTCCTAGTTTGATAACTGTAGACATCCCTGAACAACGCATGACCACAGTTTCCAGACATAACATAAAACATATACAATACCTTGAAAACAATTATATATCTGAGAGGCAAGCATCTGAGACTCTGAAAGATAGGAAAAGAATGTTCATATCCACCCTTCTTCTTGATGGCACGAACTATGGATTTTTGTATAGTTATTAAGGGCTTCGAGTGACTAATGTAAGTGGAGCCCCAACAATTTATACCGTAGTTGATTTTTGAATCCACAAGTGCAAAATATAGCTGCCTCAGGACACTCATAGGGAGAAATTTATTCAAAAAGTAGAACTTCCTCAGTATTAACAGCAGATGGCTTTTTATATTCTGAATACATCAATGAGAAAGAGTACAGTATGAGAATGTATGAAAATATTATTCTACTCAAATTATGAACGATCTCAGCAAAGAGCATAATAAAAAATGTATTGGATGCAGTTCAGTAGCCTATGATGTCACTTATTGGTTGTAGTATTTTCTTTCTTCATTATTCAAGCGTTTTGTTGAAAAAATACGAATATCGCTTAGTTAATTGAATAGATACGAGTTGTGAGCTGATTATTCACTAAGTTAGCAGCATCCATTTCCAACCTAAATAGCCTGATCCTGACAACGAACCGCTGTCGATGCTATTACAGTCATTGATCTCGTGATCAATGCTGATTGGTCGGCGAAATAGATTTTGTCAAAACAGATCGGGGCTGAGAGAGAATGTTGTGAGTACTGCGAGAGCCGTGAAGTGGCGGATTAACTGCTGGACAGAGGACAGAGCACATGAGGTGGGATGCGATGCACACTGCACAGCACTGTCCAAATCCGGCCTATTAGGCTGTGGTCGACTCGCAATTAGCAATATCCGCTTAGTGCCCTGGCCCTGGCCCTGCAGTCCGCACCTGCGGCAGCCTCGTGTCTATGGCTTGTTCCCGGATCAGTCTCTTCACTAAATCGCATTGCGATCCTGCCACAGCCACACAGCTTGTTTCGATTGCCGAGCCTAATTGCAACTTCATGCCGCCTGTACAAACTCCCGCTAATACTCTAACCAAAAATACTGTTTTTTATGGGAAAATCTACTGGAAACAATCATTGCAGCCGGCTTTCTGTTTTCGAGTTTGCGGTAGTCAGTGAAATTCAACGAGCTGAATCTTCACACCTACTGTGTAGCCGATCATTTTTTTTGACATTGGATTGAGAAATTGTATTAGTGGATTTCTTTTAACTGCAGAAACCAATAGTTGGCTGGATGCTGAACTGATAATGATAATTAAGTTTTGATGAAATATGTTAATCACTACCATTGACTATTACATTCATTCTTGTTCTACAAAATGACAGTGTTGATTTTTCAACCAAACATCACCATCTTTCACTTGAGTGCATACCATCAAAATATATTTTGGCTTTCGAATTTCAAACTCAACTTATACTTATGTGAAATTAATGTGTGTCCAATTAGGCAAAAGCCTTAAGAGAACATTTCACCAAAGTTATTCATAGTAATTTTCAGAATCTGTTTCATTGGTATTTGAACTACAAACATACCGTAATGATTTGAACTTTATTTAAAACATTTCTAATGTATGAAATAGCAACTTTACACTTTCTGGTTGTTTTATTTAATTTTTTCCCAATAACTCAATATTTTCAAGTTCTGAGAGTTTATTGAATGTAATCATTCTATTATATTCGATTTTTAATCAAATCAAATTCAAAACTTCTAGTCCATTTATTTCAATAAGTGAGCTATCTGAGCGTGTATTACGTATCATCTACGCAATAGTGAATATAAAATGA
Organism: Nilaparvata lugens; assembly: GCF_014356525.2. Lineage (NCBI taxonomy): Eukaryota > Metazoa > Arthropoda > Insecta > Hemiptera > Delphacidae > Nilaparvata > Nilaparvata lugens. Next base: position 26,933,807 of record NC_052504.1, on the reverse strand, counting down.
AATGTTGCTTAAGTTAAATTGCTGTCTCAATTTCATGCCGTTCTGTTTGATTGTCAATTCTCATAATCGTTATCTGGTTATTGAACTGCTCTCTAGAAAAGAAATGAGAGGCCTCTCTAGAAATACAAGTCGCATAGATATAAATTGAAATATAGTTTCATAGCCAATCAGAATAAATGATATATAATTAAGATTATATTTACATAAACTAAGTTCGACTCCTGATGTAAATGTTTACACCATGTCAGAATGTATTGGATATTTCTGTTATTCATGGTTAACCTAGGAGGATCCCAGATGTGAGTATGGCATTGAACACACACACACCGGCAAATGATAAACTTGAAGCGCTTATTTGCGATAGTGTGCGGTCAAACAGACTGAGCCCACATAAAGAGAATGTGGTGTACCGCGGGATGTGATTGTATTGTGCACTCCACCGGCTATCTGTTAAGTTGCTTCACGGGGTTGTTAAGGCTCAGGGGATGGGAAGAGGCCTAATCAAACGGTATTAAATGCAATTGGCGGTCGGGCGGGGGTCAGAATTGGCGGGAAACGCCGACGTTGCTTGTTGGTGGACAGGAGCTTCAGCAATTTGTTGAATGGCGCAACCAATATTGACACTCCGACCAACGACAATCGAAATAGCACTTTCAATATCAATGCACAGTCCTGATCAAAATACTACTACAGTGCTCTGAAGCTTCCTCGTTATGTTACGATGACTGCCACATTTGAACACTCAGATCCCGAGTGTGTGTTGAACGATTTCCAGGATAGAGCTTCCCATCTTGGAAAAGCACCCCTGGAAAGCAATATATATTTAATTATTCTCTTAATTGCATTAATAAATTCCAATGGGACATATAGTAAGTTTTCGCTCCATTGATAAATAATGATAGATCACATTTTCATTATTCACATGGTTATTAAGTTCATTGAGCGAATACATTCCAAATGAAAAAATATACTGTTAAGTCCTGATCACTGAGCCATTCATAATCGTTTTATATTCGTAAGCCGAAGTGTATTTGCATTATTATGAGTCGATGAAGAATATGTCCATTGCTGTTACAAACGTCTTTCAAGTGGAAAATACAAACATGGATATTGACAATCTAGAAGACTTCAAATGTTAAACTTCAAGTTCAATTTGTCACCATTTTCAATGATTTAGGGATTTAGCATATTTAAATGATTACTAAACATATATCGAGATTTCCACTAACCTATAATGCTACGGTACTGTACCCTCTCGCAGATAATTCATTCAAATTTACGTGCATATTAAATACTCTTGAAAGACGTTGCATGTTTTTAGTTATAAGAAATTGGACATCAAATAGATGGTAGGTATGAACAAAAAATAAAAAAACAGGGACGAATACAAATTGCCTGCAACACACGTCCGATACAGCACAATCCCTCTCAATAAAAATCTGGTGTCGTACACTCACACAACTTTCCTTGCTCATTGAACTGTAAGCCTCATTCTTAAACGAGAATAATTTAGGGGAATAACATAATGACGACTGGCGGCAACATATTTGAAACTACGATCAGACTACTGTATATGTGTCATATATAATTTATTGTTTTAAAAGTACTTTTTCCTTTGTGTAAATTGTGAAATTCGATGATTTTCTTTAGTCGTCAAACAGCTGTTCTACAGATAAAATAGCTCGACTGTGTTCTTTTCATAAACTGCTCTACCTACCTACCTACCTCATGCATGAGAAGGGGGTTACAAAGTCCATTTCTCTAGGATGGGGTGAACCCACCATTAGTTTCCCAGGAAGGAGACTCTTGTCAGTTGTTAGGGCTCATGGATAGCTATCCATAGTGTAAATTTGAAGAGAATCGTTAGAGCCGTTTTCGAGAAAACCGTGAAAAACATGGTTTTTTAGTCATTATCCGCCATTTTTCTCAAGAATATTACGGAGCTCAAGCAATTTTCCCAGAAATGAGACTCATGTCAGTTGATAGGGCTTATGAATAGCTATTGTGACATTTTAAAATTATTGAGACCATTAAATGAAATAAATCGAAGAAATAGAAGATATTATTATTGTCAAGGATAATATAAAAGGAAAAAGGAGCCTCCTTCATACGCCAATATCAGAGTACAAATCAGACTATAGAATTATTCATCATAAATCAGCTGACAAGTGATTACACAGATGTGTGGAGAAGCCAGTCTATTGCTGTATTTTCATAAGGTCTATAGTTTCAATCAGGTACTTGTGGATGAAAATACTGCGTGAGGTCTACTGTACACAGAACTACTGGTAATTTATTGCAAATAATTTGTAGATTGTTTATAGTTAACCATCAAATTTAGAGGTCACAACTTTGTTTATGTTAGTGTTAGCTGTTTTTAATGCAGTCAAGAAATTAGTCAAAATGAATTATTTATACTGCTGAACTTACGTTTCAAAACGATGATATAATTACTTCTAAAAATCAATAATTATTGTAATAAGGATAAGAGTTTGAAAATAAAAATATATTTATCATTGTTAAAAATAATTTATTAATGGAAATGTACAACATGTTAAATATTATAAAAGCGAGCATGATCATGGTACAAGCATTATCACTGATAAGAACTGTAATATGCATTTTTTGTTATTTATTATTGCAATAAGAATCTCTTGTATTGTCACGTGGTATTTTAGCACCACAAAATATTTTCGAAATGAACTATTGAGCTTTAATAGGATTATAAAATAGAAAGAATAGATAGCCTAGTCAAGGTACCGCTCAAGTAAAATCTAATGTTATTCATGATAAAGAGAAATCAGGTTATCTTTAAGCGATAAGAAAATCATGCAAAATTGTAATTCAACAATAATGAGAATTCCTTGGCAGAAATAAAAATTATAAAGCGGCTTATTTATTATTGGCAGATCATAAAAATAAAAGTTTGCATGTACATTTTGAGGTTAGAATTCTTTTGTTTTGTTCTGATGAATCAATCGATCTAGGATCAATTGACAGTTCTTTGAATCGATACCTAACGAATCAGCTGATTGTTCGATCAATCACTATGAATTGAATTGTAATTTTACTTACAAAATATATATTATATACACTAGGGAAGTTTTATGTAAAATAGATAAGGACAATTATTGTTACATGATTATTTATTGCAATCTAAAAAAGTATGAAAACCAAGAGTACACAAAGCTCACATAAAAAATTAAATGTATATCATTTTATAGCATCATATATCGAGATTTATTTATTGGAATAATCTAAGACTATTACTTAACTTATATATTTAAAAATTTTTATTCATCTTTGTATAACAAAGTTAGGAAAACACTGAATCTTAAAGAACCAATTATATCACGTCTTACTAAGATGAGAAAGGCAATCAGAAGGAAGCCTATAAATCGTTTAAGGAAGAGATGAAATTTTTCTGAAAATCACTCTCTCTGGCTTGTGATCTCGATCTGTGAGGAGCACATGGAGATTAGGGTTCTTTCTTCCTATTAATTTTTAAAATCATCAAGCCATTCCCCTTTTAAATGTGAAGTATATGTAATCAATGTTTGATTATTTGTGAACTCAGTGTTGCTAAAGAGTTCTTAATTGTAATTTATTCCCGTAAATATATTTTTAATACTGAAAGAAATTCATAAGAAATCTGGACCATGCACGAGCTCAGCAGAGACAAAAAGGACCTGCCTAATTAATTATTGGAAATAATTAATTTACTCTACAAGATCTTCAAGAACATCATTATAGTGAGTGTGAAAAATTTGTCTTAAATGAGCTCATTTTAAGAAGGCCTTTAACAGAGAATTGGGGAATTGATCAAAGCCCTATATAAATTTATTCAAGTTAAGAAATTCGAATGTGTCAACTATTATCATATAAGTTATAAAAACTCTTTTTTGAATTTATTGATTTATGTAGGAAGCTTATTTCCATGCACGGCACGAACTCATGAACCCTGAGATCTTTAAATTGTTATTTTTATTAATTATTATTTGTTCATTGATCAAAGTATGTCCTGTTAAATCTACAGACCGAACAGGTTTTAAGTTGTAGAATTCTGAATTGACTGGAAGTCCACGTATCAGTATCAAATACACACATATATATATTTTTAAAGCTTACAACTGTGAATGCTAATAAACCTTGTGATAATTACTAAAATATTAAGGAATTTATTTATATTGGAATTATAGATATAAGAATATTTTATATATATTATTTTATGGGAATATACTTTATGTTTTATGTCAGCATACAAAATCTTAGAAGTTTTTATTATATCCTAACTCATCTCGTGATATACAGTTGGAGCTGTCTTGGTACCAAGAAAAAATCTTCTGCAGCAAATAAAATCAGTGAATCAATTAATATTGATCTTATTAAGAGCATTCATTACTTATCATCCTTTGACGATAGTCATACTATTCAGCCAGAAAGATCTTACTGATAATTATATTAATAAGTCTACAGTATATCATATAAGGATCCAGAGAACTTCAAGAACTGGCATTGTAAGTTCCAAGGAATTTCAAAAGGGTAAATTGGTGAATACCTGTATTCATGACAAGCGTTTCAAAAATCAACTAGAAAAGTCATAGTTGGTCTTCATTATTCTTGATTAAATATATGGTTACTGGTAATCAGTCACCAACTATCTTTTTGACATCCTTATTGGTATTCTTCAAGAACTTCACGGAAGCAGCAGTAAGAATTATTGATCACCAGTCATTGAACCTTGTGGTGATTGATTATATTTGGAAAATTCATGCATCTACCACTGAGCTAGAGCTGCGGTTTGAACCCAGCATTTTGCGAGCCGGACGGCCTTAACTTTTTGCAAATTTATTTGCAAAATAGGGATTTTAGCAACCGCTCTTATAAATATCAAAAATACCGAACCACATATGAATGGTTGGCAGTTCACACCATTACATAATGTCACCCAACACGTGGGCGAAAATCTATATCTTTACAGTATGAAATATAGATATTATATAATAATTATTATAGAATCAACCGCATGGACTGATGTAAAAATCTCTGTAACCCGTTCAGGCCAATCATAGGTCAGAAAAATGACACCAAAATAGGGATGATATGCAAACATGATATTCTATTTTTGTTATCAGTGACTAGAAAAGGTCTTATCACATGCGGTAACACATTGTATGTTGAATAAGGAGAAATATGAAGAGAAGCTAATTACTAATAAAAGGCAGATAATTTAAGTTTATTTATCGTAAAGCAAGAACTATTCTCTTACTCATCTCTGACGTGATGTATACGTCATACTCTTTCCACCAATAGCAAAATTTCTATGCAAATTAAGTAAGATGGAAGTGCTCAGCCAAAAGTTTCGGGAAGAGAGGCACTTACTTCCCTTCTAATGCCTTCACTGTAAAGACCTTATCCTAAAAAGTTACCATTTCCTAGTGAGATTCTTATTTGTTAGATTTATGTATTTTAATTGTTAGCCTATACCTGAGGCAATATTATATTTTGTTATATTTGTAAATTATTCTATCAATTAATTGCTTCCATAAATCTAAATTTTATTATCAATTTTTTGATTGGTGAAGGAAATAACTAATTTCTAAAAACCCCACGTGCTGAAGACTGAAGTTTGAATGAGCCATCGAATCTGAATTAATTTAAAGAAACTACTATGCCAAGAAGGATCACGTGAGTTCTCTTTCATTTTATGGGGCCCCACCCTTCACTTCGAAAAAGTACAGAAATTATTTCAATTTTACTTCGTTAAATAAATTGGCCACATCAAAAGCGCTAATAACATAAGTGTACTGAATTATAATTGTAAGTTTTTGTGGTTGTTTAACTGTCCTTATCTGCCTGAACCACCACCCTGACTAAATTTCCAATATTGTAATATTTCTGGTTGAATAATTTGGAATCTTAATTTATGTATGAGAATTTTTAAACTTTGTAAAAGAACGTGCATGATAGCCCAGCATCATAGCACAAATTCAATTAAGTCTGTCAATAGAAAATTATTCAAACCTGTTTATCAAATATTGAAACGGTACTGTTTATTAACTATTATTACTGTTCATTATATTTCAAATTTAATACTTTATTTCCTGAGTTCAATTATTTCTTTAGCCCTCCAGATTTTGTGTTTGGCACGTTTGTACTTGTTAAGCACCAATCAAAGACAATCATTGAAATAATTGATTCAAATCTGGATAAAGGAACAGGTCTTAGTGGAAACATTAAGTGGGGTCAGATCGAGATCAGACGTTCTCTGTCCTTACCTGCTAATATATCAGCTTTTATCTGTGCCCTACTTCGACTTAGGAATAGAGTTCCTACTACAGAGCAGAAGCAGCTACAGCGTGAGAAATCACACAATAGAGCCTGAAACTTGGGAAGATTCTGTCCTCGAAGTATCTTCTGAATGGCATTTGGTTTATCAAACCTATCCTAGACCATCAGAATTTATTAGTGGCGCAATCCCGCAAATTATATGCACCAAGTTCCTTGCTCGACCTGTTTGATTTCGTACACTGTCTCCAATACAGGTAATAATAATTTAAGGTCTCTGAATCTAGTGTCTAGCAATTGCTGTACTACGACTTATACTTGCAAGGAATATTATTCTCACACAGCTAGTCATTAAACAGATCAAGGGTGTGCAAGAGTTTATGTCTCCCGCGATTTGGACTATTATATTGAATCTTATACTGAATCTCTCAACCTGGTGTTCTATAGTGTTCTTTCACACACTTATAAGTTTGAGGTTACAACACCGAGGACTTAGTGTAAGATTTTATACATGTGTGACGTCTCCATCCGGGGCATTGCTCAAGTATAAACCAGGAACCCCCCAAGGAGCGTTACACTATTTATGGTATAAATTTGAAGAAGATCGTTAGAGCCGTTTTCGAGAAAAACGTGAAAAACATAGTTTTTTAGTAATTATCCTCCATTTTTCCGCCATCATGAATTGAATTTCATTGATTTTCTTATTGTCCGATCCTCATGGTATAAGGACCTTAAGTTTAAAATTTCAAGTCAATCGGTTGATTAGGAATGGAGTTATCGTGATCACAGATACACACACACACACACATATATATATATACACAGACCAACACCCAAAAATCCTGTTTTTGGACTCAGGGGATCTTGAAACATATAGAAAACTTGAAATTAGGGTACCTTAATTTTTTGGAAAGCAATACTTTCCTTACCTATGGTAAAAGGGCAAGGAAAGTAAAAATGACACTCGATTGTCTCATGTCACACAGTGTCTCTTGAAGATGAAAATTCCGTTACTTTTCATCGTAATGTAAGAAAAGACTCTTTGTAAACAATTGTTCAGCTGTTACATCTTACATGGATAACATGATATATTTATATTTTAGCCAAAGGTAAATCTTCTTCTTCTTCTTCTGGTGCCTATCCGTTAGCAAATGTTGGCAATCATTCTGGCAATTATAACTTTGTTGACATCCGCTCTAAAAAGTTTCGGGGTGGACACTGCAAACCATGTAATCAAATTTTTCAACCAGGAAATTCGTCTCCTACCAACACCTCTCCTGCCAAGAACTTTACCCTGTAGTACACATTTTAACAACTGATATTTAGTTCCATCACTCATAATGTGCCCCAGATACTCCAATTTCCGTCTCTTGACAGTGTATATTATCTCTGTCTTCTTATTGAGTTGTTGAAGAACCCTGTTGTTGGAAATGTTGTCTATGCATGATATTTTCAGTTTTCAGGGTTCTTCTATAGATCCATATCTCGAACGCTTCAAGTTTCTTTGTTGTTGTTTCAGTCAGGGTCCAAGACTCAACTCCATACAACAAGATGGAAAATATATAACAACGGTGGAGTCTGATTTCCAGTTCAAGGGTCAAATTATGCGACTTGAATACTTTCGACATGATTTTGAATGCTGCTCTCGCCTTTTCAACCCTCACCTCCTGAGAATGGTCACACTGCTCATTCAAAACTGTACCCAGGTACAGTTTACCGAATAAAAAATGCAACCGATAAAACCAAAATGGCTTGGAAAATCGTTCGGGAGGAAACATGTGTTAAAGATGACAATAGATGTTTAACAGTAACATTTTCTAACAATAGCATAGGGTGTATCTTGAACTCATTCAAATATATCTTATTGATACATGTAGCACTCTTTACCTTATTTACCTTACTGTAGAAAGGTAAAGGTAAAGATACTTTACCTTATTGTAGAACTATTTACCTTATTCTTATGTTGGCACTCTCCCCACTACCCTAACATCAATAGTAAAATGCACATTGTCAACTTTTTCTTTACTGATTATCATTGTCTTTGTTTTGTTAATGTTGACTTCCAGACCATATTTTTTACTAACATCAGCGACTTTGTGCATTTGCAGTTGAAGTCCTTGCGGGGTATCGGCAAAAATTACTGTATCATCCACATACCTGAAATTGTTGAATCTCTCTCCATTCAATAGTAGGCCGGCCTCCGAGTATTCCAAGGTTACTTGGAAAATTGCCTCTGAGTACAAGTTGAATATTAGCGGAGATAATATACAACCCTGCCGTACTCCTCAGAGAATTTTAACTTCTTCCGTTTTCTTATTGTTGACTCTAACAGATGCTGACTGATTCCAATACAGGTTTTTAATTATACGCAAATCCTTACCATCAATTCCGCTATCCCGCAGGACCTCCATCATTTTATTATGCTGAACTCTGTCAAATGCTTTTTGATAATCGATGATGCCGGCAGTTTATATTGCAGTTTATGTCGTGGCAGCGTTGGAAAAGGATCTGTGTACCAAAAAGTTCATCTCTAGTTCGCAGTTCTTTCATGGAGCCAAACTGTGTAGGCGATACTAGATGCTCACAGATTTTATAAAGTCTACGATGAATAATCTTCAAAAATATTTTCAACAAGTAGCTCATGAGGCTGATAGTTCTACAATCACTGCATTTCTTGGCCCCCTGTTTTTTGGGAAGAACTATAAATAGACTACCAAGATAAATAAAAAGACTCAATTCCAATGAGGAACAATTCATTGTGTCCTCAATTTTCATGAGGAAGATAAAAAGAAATTGGACACCAGGTCAATCTCGAAAGTGACCAATAATGGAAACGATTTTTTTCAAAATACTCCCACTATTCACATGTGTAATTTCATTTGAAGAGGGAAATCTTTCTACAGTCTTTCCACTACACTGCACAGAAAACGTACAATATCCTAGGACATTTTTTAGGTTTAAAAGATATTATTTTACTAACAGTGTGAATAAAAACAGTTCATCTCAATTTGAGCCCGGAAAAGTCAAGGTCAGCTGCGATATCCGTCCCGAAAGTGGTCACTTTTCGATCACTTAGCCTACAGTTTCCGGGAGTATTAATTATTGTGCATGACGAGAGGGACCCTGATCTTTACGGCTTTCTACTCGTTTACTACCTACATTTATCTCATTGGCAATTATTTATTTATTCATTTACAATGCAATAACATTATAGAAGATAAAAATAAAAAGGTAGTCCTTGTGCTATTTTTCTTCCAAATTTATAGGTGACAAAGTCCAATATAAGGTTAGAATTTCACGTGTACAATTTTTATAAAATTTTAGTCCAAAAAAACATGAAAACTATGAATTTTGAATTTAGATGACTTGAATTAATAAATTGATAAGTAATATTCTACCCAATTACCACTTGAAACTAATACTTTCTTCGTTTTGGAACCATTGAAGAAACAGAAACTTGTAAACACTGATATTACAATAATCAATATTGTAATTATTGTGTAATGGAGCAATTTTTGGGGAAAATCCTGTTTGCTTTCATACTTTCATAAGTAAATAAATGAAAAGTCGGTTTCTATTCGCAACTTTTTGATATTTTAAATATGGCTATGTTTCAGTTACCTATCCAGTCCTTTGTTGCTATTCACTCATTTACATATCATTAAGTAGGGAAAAAATCGTTCATTACTTCCCGTCAATATATCTTGCTTGGCTCGGCTAATGCCTTGACTGGAAACATGCTCACCCTGCAAACGGCCACTTTCCGTGAATAATAACTGTTAGAACAGTATTCATGAAAATGATTAAAATTGTCTGTTTTACTTAAGTTATCAGTCCTTATGACAGAAAGAGAAGGAATGCTTAATTTTCTCTATGATACAGAATTGGATGAATCAAAGTGAATGGTTGAAAGTAGAGAAGTAATTCGGTTCAATCATAACTGTGATCGACATGGATCGATCGATTGAGTGTAATTGCAACGGCAGTGATCTGTCAATTTGCAAGCGCTAGGTCGGATGGCAGCAGGAGATTGTTGGCCGGAGTGTACCTCTCTAAATAATTAGTGGAACAATTAGTTAAACATTGGAATGAATTAGAGGAGAATTGAGTGAGGCGGTGGGGTGAGGGGTGGGTTGTGGGCGAGCGGGACGGGGTGATTAAATGGAACCGTGTCCCGGGGCAGCCGAGCAAACACCGCTTGTTTGCTTTGGGTTACCGCTCGATAATTGTCTGCTAATACACAGAGCCTCTCTCCAATTCGCTTCTACAGTAGTTGCTCTCAGCTCTCAGCTCTAGCGGTGCTCTCTGCAGTGGTGAGTGGTGAGTGGAGAGGAGAGTGGAGAGTCGTCTACCAGCAGCCTGAGCAAAAATCCACGTCTCACGTCTCACTCAAATCCACATCTCATCAGCAGCCTCTCATCTCCTCTCTCTCCAACTCCTCCTCCTCCCACTCATCCCACTCCTCTTATAACTCTTCCACCTCCTCAATCAAAGCCATGCGATTCACTCCACTCCACTCTTCCACTCCTCCCTTCACCACGTACGACACACACACACACACACACACCTACGTGGGATGGCTTTTCAACCAACATCAATCAAATATCCATTACCTTCATCATGTTTGACATTTAAGGCAATTTGTTTGCTGTCCTAGTACGCTAGTGTGTAAACTATTCGCTTATATCTCTACTCTGGTTGATAGCCTGAATGCTCTCAATGCGATTTGCTTTGTATACATTGCAGTTTTATGGGCTTGCAACTGCACCTGTCAAAAATTGCCTCGTGGTATTGAGTTCATTCCTATTTCAGAGCAAGTTTTTAGACTGGATTAATTGAGGTCAGTTGTCATTTACAATGATATATTTCATACTGTATTTTTCAATATACAATATAACTCTCCATTCCCGCCCAAAAATGTAATTCCATAGTACTTTCTATTTCCAGTCTATGGAACTTAGTTCAGTTTATAGTGTTCACAGCTACGACATTTCAGATAAAAACAGGAGAAAGATGTTGGGAAATCTACTCTGAGCTTTCGTAGGCGTGCGGCTTCTGTTTAAGACAAGCTAATTCGATTGAAAGTGGATTGTTGTCTCGTCATATAGTTATTTGAAATCATCTACAAATAGAATATTTCAAAGTTCCACAACATTTCATAATTATTCTCTAGCCAATAAACCCCTTTCAATTGAAGCAATTGAACCAAGATTGGAGCATGAATAGCAAAAAAGATAGGGTCTAAGTGGATTTGAACCACTGAAGTCAGCCTCTTCTGATCAGTAGCCGTTTCAGTTGCTAGAGTTGAGCGCCTTGAAGCAGAAGGGAAAGCGACTTGGAACATAGCTGGCATCAGATAAACACGTGACTACCCCCTCCCCCTCTACCCCCAGCAAGCCAATCATCAGCAGTAGCGGGCGTCTCGTCTGTGTTGTGCTCATTGTCGCGTGGCACTTCCCCTCAAAAGAGGACGAGGCGAGGGGGCAAAGAGAAGCTAAAGAGAGGATAAGGAGGGGTAAGCGCCTACCGAACCAGAAAATCACTCCAACTCTCATTAACATTTTTATTGCACCCACTGATTCTCTTTTCTCTCTTCTGATCTCTTTATCGCGCACATCGATTCTCCCAAATCTCTTCTATTTCCCAGAGCAATTTCCTTTTAGCTTCGTTAATTTGAGCTTCACCGCCCAAACAAGACATTAAACTATAACACATCCCTTTGAAACTTCAGCTAAACGGCGCTCTGCTTTCAAACTCTTTGCTCGATCCCAATCCAATCTGTAGCGAGGCACCGACATTTTAACGCTCAATTCATTCTAATATAACTCGACAATTACCAAATCAATTTATCAGTAGCTACATTCAAAGTTTATTGGACATCATATGAAATAAATCACTTTGTTAACTTGTTTTTTATAGTAGGTACAGAGAGATCCTTTTCCATTACTAACTTGATACATCAATTGAGGAATAGCTTTCACCAGTTTACAATATTCTTAATCACAATTCCAATGTTTTAATTATCATTTTTACGATTTTACGATGGTTGGAGCCAAGTAATAAGTAGGGGAAAATAATCAGTATCTGAATCAAAAGGATACAGTAATAAGATATTAGTAATGAATGATATCGAGATCGTAAATGACACATTATGATCGTTCTGTTAAGTTCCAAGTTCAATGTTAAGAGATGAAATTGAGTAGCCCACATCATAATGTAATGGAATAACAGGGTATAGACTGATAAACGACTATTCTTATTCTTATATTGTTCAATTTAATGTTCTATACATCTCAAAATAATTACCAATCAAAAAAGACAGAAATTTTTTATTTTCTTCATAATGTACGGTATATATAATTATAATCTAATCGACATCTCTCAGATGTAGGCTCCCTTGCTTGAACTGTTCTGGGTCGGTGAAGTGTTGCACAACTCTTGCTCCATAAAAAGCAGATAATTGTTGAACAGCCAAAGAATCAATTCCTCTTTGGAACATTTCCACCAATTCTTGTTTCAAATTGTCAGCACGCTCTTGACACACAGTTGCATAATCCCTGAAAAAGACAATTCTCATTTTAAAAATAATAATACAATCATGAATGAGCTGTTCACAATCTCCATTGAATATCTATTGGATTATTGGTCTATTTATTTATTGTATTTTTTTCAACTAGCAGATAGACTAGTTCAAGAATGTTTTGAAATAAAATGGGAGCCAAGATTTTCTAGTAGATATTAAATTAAATAATCTATGAAGCTTCAGGGATAACGGATGTTCCACCTTTGCCTAATACGTGGCTTTCACAATTCTGTTTTTCAATACAATAAAAAATCAAATCATGTTCATGCTTCAATGAAGCCTGTACTCCCCTGGGGATTGGACTCTTCCTAGGATTTACTAGCACGTCAGTATTTTTGAATGCTAGTGAATTTGGATGTGACCTGTTACACGGTGGGCACGAACTGCCGTTCAGTATGTGTGGTGTCGAAAGCGGAGAGAATGCTAATAGCCGTAATGATACGGACATCAGACAGGCAGACTCGAGTGACATGAAGTGCATTAGACGCAGCTCAGCAATTCACGTGGAATTACACACCAACACATGCACACACAAACGCATTCCGGCGGTTTTCCACAACATTTACAGTAATTTATGTTGTTTGAGACACGGCACACTGAATGCCCACGTCCCATTTGCTCCATTAGCGAGCCGGTGGCGGCACTAATCGCAGCCTCCAAAAATATTAATCGAAACGAAATGACAAAAATTATTTCCGAGTAATTTCTAAATCGGCCAGAGCTCTACAGCAAATAGCGAGCGTAGCCTGCACGCCAATTAATATCACTGAATCGATATCAAAGCGTGCAGAACTGTCGCCTCTTCAAAAATAGCACGAACAATGCTTCTTCAAACTAAATCAAGATCCATTTGCATACTACTTTCTCCGTATCGAATTAATGCAAAAAAGTGCAATGATGATCATTCTATTACAAAAACCAAATCTGGAAATGAAATTCACGCTACATTGTAGTAATGATGCAATCGATTGGTGTTTATGTACACTTACACAAATTTCTAACATTTATACTATTTTATACAGTGCAGTGTCTAGTTTCAGGCTATATTCAACTTAATTGATCTCGGCTCCTAATTGATTGAAATTGATACTATCCAAAATGAAATGAATGAATAAAACAGAAGAAATTCCATTGAAAGTTTTCTAGAGTGCTTAGCAGCATCTACATTCTTTATAAATCATGAGTATCTGCAATCTGCAAGTAATGGAGAAGTATTATAACAATAGCAAAACTAATTTAAATCAATTATCACAAAATAATTATAATTGTTAACGTTCAACTCTCACATGCTCCGTCGGATAATATTCTACCTGTTATAAAATCAAATTAGTTAATTAATTAAATAAATAAATGCAGTTCATCAGAGTTTGAAACCAGAACTCTCCGGTATTCTCCCTATGAGGGAGGCCTCTCAATTTGTCTGTTAATTATGATAGACTTGGATGAAAGTTTGGTGGTAGTAATGATTTGAAGTTTGAAGTTTGGAGCAACTGCGAAAATAGCTGGCCCTACTCTCACTCATGAGCGGAGAGGAGAGCTCCTCGTAATGGGGTTTACACTTGTAATAGCTGCGGCCCGCTAGCAGATGAATAAGCCATGATGATGCTGGCAGTTTTAGTCGTCCAAAGATTGCCCTCCATTATTCAGGTCCTGGCCGCTTAACTTGTAAACGTATACCTCTTACTCCTCTCTTTCACTCTTGTAATTTCCATCCCCGCCCCCCACCACAATCTCCTCTCTCATGCTCTCAAGCACATTTCTCCTTCAGTGTCTTTCTCTTCAACCTAAGTAAACTCTACATTACTCCTTCTCATTTTCCTTTTTATCTTGTAGCACTGTGTCTCTCACTCCTCAATTTTCCTCTTCTTTTCTTCATCTACTGTTCCTCTCAGCCACTCATAGTTAATTTTCAAGTCCCCTTCTTCATCCGCTTCCCACATTATCTCCATCACTCTCACTTTCTCTATGGCTTTTCTTGTACTTGAAATTTCCTTCTCTCACTCACCCTCTCTCACTTATTATCGTGATGCAGATTTCTCCTGTCTCTATTCACTTCTCTTCCTCTTCTATCTTTCTTATTTATCAAATTCTCTCATCCCCTGCTCTATTACGTTCGATGCGATCCTGTGGAGTGACTACCTCCATCTCTTTCTAGTCCTCTGCCTTATCTCACTTTGCCTCGCCATTCACTCTCTCTATCACTCCTTTGTCGACCAATCTGTGGCTCTCAGCTGCTCGGCTACAAGTGAATTAAACAAATTGAGTTGGCCGCCGCGAACAAAGAGATGGCTGCCCTTTACCGCCCCAGCCACAACGCGAACAAAGACGCCCGAAATTGCGATCTAAATTGTTTGAGAACTGAAATCTTCATTAACCTTTCCAGAGCAGGACATTTCACCTGCACCGGCTTACTAACCGATCTACAAATACTAGTTTTCCACACTACCAACTGATGACTTATACGTTTGTATAGTTCATGAACCAAAAAACAATGAAAATGAATTTCAGAGTATTGCAGATGAATTACAATCAAAATGAAGGGAGAATTGTCCAATCCATTCAACACTATAATCATAATATAATTATGACATTGGAGAAAAAACTAGGCTGAGCCTGTACTATTTCTCTCCAAAACTTTTGATAAAATGTCAATGTTGTCCAAAGGCTGAGATTGTGAAATCACACAATGCTTCATCACTCGATTTTCGGTG
Organism: Nilaparvata lugens; assembly: GCF_014356525.2. Taxonomy (NCBI): domain Eukaryota; kingdom Metazoa; phylum Arthropoda; class Insecta; order Hemiptera; family Delphacidae; genus Nilaparvata; species Nilaparvata lugens. Next base: position 26,918,225 of record NC_052504.1, on the reverse strand, counting down.
ATCTTTGAATATGATCTAGGGAGAATCCAATTGGTATTCATCCAATAGTGCATTTCGCTACATACTTAGAGCTTATGGAAAGCTTATGAATAGATATGGAGTCCAGTTGGAAATAATAGGTCAGGGAGCTTGCAGGAGATCCTTTGTACTTTTCTCGTAATCATTTCATCCCTTGAAATACAGGAGTATTGTAGCTGGCTCATATAAGTTTCACTGATACAAACCTTGACCGAATGATAAGCTTGATGCCCAACTTGCCACTATGAATGAACTATGAAATCTACGTTATAATGGACCATGACTTTCTGTTTCATTTTCATGAAGAGTTTCATATTAATATGTATATTTTTTGTATCTTTGAGCAAGTGAAATAGAAAATATTATTCTTTTCCTTTGTTAGAAAAACTGTTGTTCTATAAGATCTCTTTTGCAGATTAGGATTCTGGAACAAGCTTGAAATACAGTTGTACATACAGTTGAGGACTATAAATTGTAGAATTAGGTAGATACTGGAGATAATGAGCGAGTTTTGATGAATGATGATTTAATTACTGAGGCTGGCATAGCACAAAACGATACAAACGGAATGTTTTCAGTATATTTGAAATTGTTTTGAAAGTGGATGTTATTTGTCGAAGAATTTTCATTCCAAATCTTTCAGAATAGGAAGTAGACATTTCATGGTCGGTTGACTAACCTGTGAAGACATAATTGGATGTGGTGACAAATGTTCGGTGGGCACATTTGGTAAACACGTGTGCACTGCTTGCTGCTCGAATAGTACTATATCCTTCGACACAAAGTCTATTTCCATTCCGTCTCACTGCTTAGTGACTGCTTATCGCAACCAACACTAATCTCAACATCATCAACGACAAATTACACAACTCCAAAAACAAATTAGATGGATCGTCTATTCGTCTCTTTCAAATTAGTAACCGTCGAGTGACAAGTCCATGCTAGACAGATCTGGGAATTTCAAGTACATCACCTCTCATTTTTAAGCAATTTTGGAGCATTTTTTTGATGTTTCATTTTAATTTGAAATATACTTTGAGAAGTGTGGTGAATACATCGAAATTTACTTTGTAAAAAAGTTACACATCATGATTATATTTTCAATTCTTTGTAGATTTCATCAATCATCAATAAATTATTCTATCATCATGAAGTCGAGAGTAAAACGAGTGTGAATAGTTTCATTACAGAATGTTATTTCATACAGATGATATTTTTTGCACAGAGTTCTCTCAAAGTTATTCAAATAAGTTTTGAATTCAGGCTTTGAGATAATAAAGCTGCGTTTACACAAAAATTATCAACAAAATGTTTATTTTTCCGTCCTTATAGATTCTGTTAGATTGAACGGAACTTGAGAAACTCATATGTTCATCAGTGTATGATAAGTTATGTTTAATCTGATAGAATCTATAAAGACGGGAAATGAACATTATGTTGATAACTTTGATGTAAACGCAGCTTAATTCATCTGAATAAACATTAAAATATTGTATAATCACATAGTTTCCATCAAATTACTCAATATTATTGATGGATCAATGACAAAGATCAACAAAAATTAGTGATAAAGATTAAGATTGGTGAATCAAAAATAGTCTAAACGAGCATTAATGAAGTTTTTCAAAACCATTTATTTACCCGTGATAAATTAAATAAAATAATTTTCAGTAAATTATTTTAATAGGAGTACAAATTAACTAGCTATCAACAGAGCTATACATGAGCATCATGAATATCATCGATAAGAGTTAAAAACTTACACTTTCACTCCATTATAACCAGATTTGAGTTTTGAATTTCGAGGGGTTCCATGATTACACTGATATTCCATCTTTTATTAAATTTTGCGTTTAAAAGAAGTTCTGTAAAATATCTATTATTTGTGACGAACTAGAAAGCTGAAAGCCATCAACATTGAAAATCATTACCATAGAAACGGAGAAGAAATATCTATGAGTTGAAAAAATGAATTTTTCTTTGCTCAAACTGGAGAACGAGATTGAACATGTCTGACTTGAATGTCGGTATTGGTTTGAAAAATATTGGCATCACTTTATTCATATCAAGTAATACATGGATTGTCTTAAGAATTAGAAGGTAAAAAATAAAATCAACATAAGAAAACGACTGCAAAACTGGTTCATAGAAATGAAAAAATATCTATAATTTATTGATAATAATATCTAGACTTACAACTACTGACGTGGACTGTATTAAATTCGACAACTTTTCTATTCAATTAAATTGGTATATACATGTATAAAGGTTCAACGAAAGGGGAAAGCAACATACAAAACTTATTTTATAAGGTAGAAGCATTAAAAACTCACCAATCCGTAGCTGTATCTTAGTAAATTGCGAATTAATATGATTGGTAAGTTGATATTGGAAGAAATAAGTGAATTCAGAGGATGGAGAGCAAACTTGATAAATTACTTAACTTAAACCAAGGAATTGAAATTTCAAATCGATGTTTCAAATGTTCTAATTTTTCTTGCTTGTCAGCTCTCGTACAGAAACTTTCGCTCTCGTATTCAGTTTGAAATTCAGTAATTAAGTTACAGTAATGATGGTTTCACATAACAATCATTCGACGAAAATCACACAAAACTCGATCGACAAACAAAACAACTACGTATTACAATACTACATTTCGACTCAAAATGCAGGACGGGGAACTGGGCTCCAATCCTTATCGCATATACGATCCTGGGCAATTGCGATAATTATGATTCTAATAACGAATAGAATTCACAGCGGGATTCGAAAATCTCACCAGGGCACTACCAATAATAAAAGTACTCTATGAACGTTCTGTGAGTAGTTAACAACCTACAAATTGGTTTATAGCTCCACCATGCAATTTCCTATAGAATTCACAATCACCTAGATGGGTGACAGTTGCATTGACTTTCCAGCGGCAGTAAGTTTGTCGCGTCTGCAAGTTTTTTTAGTGTACATAAAAAATAAGCCATAGTTAGCTCAGTTTATTAAACTGTTGTTTTGATTGCATTATCACTTGAAAACTGCATTCCAATCACACTAGGAAGTTGAGGATTCCAGCTCGAATCAATACAGATTTGATTCGTTAAAAATATATGAGAGCAATATTTATCTCGCAAACACAGTACGTATGTTTACTTTTCTGGAAACTCTGGAAAATGTGCATCAGAATCATCGACTCTTGAAAAATGTTTATTGAAAGCCAACGGTAACGGTGAAAAATTGTTTGCCGTTGTATTAATAAAATTAAAAAACCATTTGCTGAGGCAGTTTGTAAAACCAATGAAATTATTTGTTGAAACCCTTGACAATTAATTAATCTAATTCACTCAACGTCAGAGGGAAAGAGTAGGTGAAAAGGACTGTATGGATCAATAAATAAATAATATTTCCCTCACAGTTTGAAGCATATACCGTTTTTTCTGCATGTGATGCTTTGCTTTGAATAAAAATACACACAGAGCAAGAGGAAAGAGAGGAGTAGGAGTGTCTGTGGTTGCTAACGATCAAACCAATTACAGGACGTTGTAATCTGTGCCCCCAGTGTTCCCTTGACGAGCGCTGCCAGCTCCATTCAATCGGGAATCACTGCTTTGTTTCAATTTTGCAAAAAATAACAAATTTTTAATTAGGGAAAATAATAAAAAAAGAATGGTCAATGTATCATTCTGTTACAGAATCGGGAATAATGAATAATTTTTCATGCCTTACCGAAGCTCACACTCCAATGCTACTAATAATAATCATCATCGTGATAAATAATGAATTACTCCGATCGCTGCCAGATTTTTAATTCATTTCATAACAACAACTCATCATACTAATTCCCCAAACAAATTTTGACCGATTTTTCTGAAATCGCGCAATGGCTATTCCAGAGCAATTCATGAAATGGAAATCAAACTTTAACATATTGGGAACTATTTAATAAGTTTTCTCAACCACAGCTATTCGTTGACTTACAAAATTTGCAGTATCCCTCAGTTTCCCTCTTTGAGACAGACGTTTTGGAGAAAAACATAATAAATATTTTTTTTGGAAAATTAAGAACATTTAAAGAGTATAGACCAAGATATAGCTTACAGTGGAGAGTGCAGTGATATATTTCAACTTTCGAGTGATATGTATTAATTAATTAATTTTCAAGCAAAGCGAGAGAGTGAGAGATATAAGCGAACATTAAAAGAGGATAATGTAATTTTGATTGTGTCTTGTCACTGCTGAAGAAATTTCAAATGATTTATTTGTCAGTTGAAGAACCGCAAGTCCTTGATCTTCAGAAAGCCAGTCGTCCCACAGCAGGCTGATTTCCCGTTCACCGCAAACTATCACTTCAGCATATTGAAAGTGGATAGTTATAATGTTGTGGAACGTGAGAAACCACTATCAATTAACTACTGTTGTTATTCTACATAAACACCCATTTGGAAAATGCTATTTGAGTTAATATCTCCTACCAATATTCATAATCCTAGAAAGTGAATTTAAAGACTTTTTCAAAGTAGGCAGTCATGAGATCAGTATTAGTTGCGCCGGGACTAGTATTAGTTGAATCTGGGAATTAATTGACTTGTAATAAGGAATAAGAAAATTTATTCCAAAAGCAAGGTGAGAATGTTCTAAGGTGCTTTGTGATCTTGCGATATTGTACATAACACGATATTATACATGCGATATTGACAGAAACTCTGGATACTGTAGAAATGTTCTTTTATAAAATTATGACTCATTCTTTATTACCAAATACATTTCGAACCAAGATAGCAGAATTCCTTCTAAATCTATCAAATAGTAAGATTTTCAAGTTGAATTGGGGGAATATGAAGTTCACACCCTTCAATAATCAAATAATATGGCATAATTAATCGTAATATATAAAAATATGATAGGTTGATTCGCCATCAAATTTTCTTGTTTCTCTTTAGGTCTACTTTTGAATATAAATAAAAATGGAAATTCAAGTACCCTTTTAAAGTTATTTAGTCACGACATAGTTTCGACATTGAGTTTCGGCTATATTGCCATTATCAAGTAATCGTCATATTGATGATGATTTGATCCAAATGACTGAACGTTAGTTCAGAGCTGAGAAAATTTCACCTCGGTTGCAATTTGAAATATCAAGCAAAACAAATACTGTACCATGGAATTCAATTTCAAATGCAATACTATAGTGTACTTATACATAAATCGTCAAATTTATTGTACAAAACCGTCAACATTTGAAAATTTCTAAAATCAAAGTATCTTTTTGCTAGGAATATTCATTACAGTATAGAAAACTTATGACAGCAAATGCTCTATCTTGACTTGATAATGGCGTTATAACCGAAACATGTCGTGACTTAATAATTTTTAATTGGTACTTGGATTTCTATTTTTATTTATAAGCAAATAATAATATTGAAATTGATTAAATAAGAAATAAGATTTGTTATGAATACAAATACAAATAATGAGGAAGAAGTATTGATAGATAGATCGATAGATAGTGTGACGTTATATTTGGCGTCGCATGTGCCCTGCTTGACCGCAGTCGGTAGAGCAAAAATTTTTGAATAATATTATTATTTTTACGACTCCTGAAAGAGAAATACCACAAATTTCTTACCAGCTCTTTAAGGAGCTCAAACAATTCTCTGCTTTCAATGGCTGCAAACGTCGGCTGCTTTAGAAATCTGCAGCTCTCATAACTGATCTGGTCGACTCCACAATTATAGATGCAGAAGAAGTACGTAGATATAAGGTTTCTGATTTTTGTACTAGACAATATGGTATCGACACCAATGCCACTCGCCACCATCTGACAAAGGGGTCAGCAGTGTGAGATGATACCGAGCGGAATCAAAGGCGATACTCTATCAGAGTACCTTATAAATTCTATTAATTTGTAGTACTGCTGCAACTTAATACTATGACCCTTTTGTTCTTCCAAATCGGATGCGATGATTCTGAATAATTTATGTAAATCTTGAGAATGTTATATTTCCAAAGATTTAATAATCAATACTGTATGTCGCTGATTTATCCAACTTATTCGGTGAAGAATATAGTTGGTTGATAATTTAAATAATTTGTCAATACTGGTAAATAAAATAGACTATAACAAGATTGGTCATGCATGAAGATAGGATCATAAATAAAGGGTACACCATTCAACAAATAAAATATATAATTACATGAAAATATCAACGAGCAATAATAAAAGATAGAGCAACAAATATAAGAATAATATGAGAAAATATATATAGTAAAAAGTATCACAGATAGCTCACAAAAAGATTTTACTTTGCTTATTAGCATCAATTAATAAATCATGTGCTTTTTTAGCCAGCATAGTTCTTTCTATTTATATAGCTCAGTTGTCGACTTGCTGTTGCTTGTTTAATAAAATTTATAAATCTTGCTTCCAATCAATATGAAAAATTTAAATATTAAAATATCTCAGGGCTTGGGTTCGGACTCTGGTGGAATTCAGATAAATCAATATTTATCTTATGAACATGAGCTTCATAAAAATTCTTATAAATTATTGATAAAAAGATAAATAAGTGAGCATATAATATAATATAATAAATCAAATATTAATGAATATTTCATCTGTGCATACTTAAATATTAATTCTTATAAATTGTTTTACGTATTGTAATACGTTTTGAATATTTGCGAAAATTTCAATATTAAGTTTGATCTTCAAATAAACCTTTGATGAGCTAGCTTTATTTGATTGTGATTTATTCGTAGCACTGAGGGCCCTCTTCAATAACTTTTTCAATTGAACTCACGTGTCAATTTTTCACAATTATTGATGGCGGTCTGGATTTGTCTCGGTGTCCTAAACCTTTTCTGGTGGGCTGCTGTCATCCTCTCTAGTGGGAATATTTAAAATTAATGACTCATGTCATACTACGACATCACTGAGTCTTATGAAATTTATTTTTTAATTACTGATTCAACTTAATACTATGACCCTTTTGTTCTTCCAAATCGGATGCGATGATTCTGAATAATTTACGTAAATCTTGAGAACGTTATATTTCCAAAGATTTAATAATCAATACTGTATGTCGCTGATTTATCCAACTTATTCGGTGAAGAATATAGTTGGTTGATAATGTAAATAATTTGTCAATACTGGTAATAAAATAGACTATAACAAGATTGGTCATGCATGAAGATAGGATCATAAATAAAGGGTACACCATTCAACAAATAAAATATATAATTACATGAAAATATCAACGAGCAATAATAAAAGATAGAGCAACAAATATAAGAATAATATGAGAATATATATAGTAAAAAGTATCACAGATAGCTCACAAAAAGATTTTACTTTGCTTATTAGCATCAATTAATAAATCATGTGCTTCTTTAATCAGCATAATTCTTTCTTCATTTGGCTGTTAATAATCATAGCCTTGAGAGCCATTATTATCTAATCTCTAGACCATTGACACCGTAACTGGTGATAACAATTTCCAGCTTCTTGTGCTGAGACCTATCAATATCTTTTCAATAATAGATTTTGGGGAATACCCAAATTTTATTGTTACAATAGATAGATAGATAGATTTCTCGATCCATGAAACATCTATAGCTGCATAAGATCACTTCAAAATATTTAAACACATACATAATAGAGTACAAGTCAAATTATTATGCCTATAATATGGTTTCAATGGTTTTTATAGCATTATAGGTCTATGATGGATTCAGGCAGCTGGAAAAACTCTTCAACATGATAAAAATCTGGTGTGGTACACTCACACAACTTTCCTTGCTCATTGAACTGTAAGCCTCATTCTTAAATGTGAATAATTTAGGGGAATAACATAATGACGTTTGGCGGCAACATATTTGCAACTACGATCAGACTACTGTATATGTGTATAATATATATATATTGTTTTCAGAGTACTTTTCTCTTTGTGTAAATTGTGAAACTCGATGATTTTTTCAAAAGTCGTCAAAACAGCTGTTCTACAGATTAAATATCTCGACTATGACTGTGTTCTTTTTATAAACTACTCTACCTACCTACTTCATGCACGAGAAGGAGGTTACAAAGTCCATTTCTCAAGGATGGGGTGGACCACCCATCAGTTTCCCAGGAAAAAGACTTATGCCAGTTGATAGAGCTAATGAATAACTATACAGGTTATGAATTTGAGAAAAATCGGTCAAGTCTTTTTAAGAAAATCGTGAAAAACATGGTTTTTTTGTCATTATCCGCCATTTTTCTCAAGAATATTACGGAGCTCATGGAATTTTCCCAGAAATGAGATTCATGCCAGTTGATAGTGCTTATGAGTTGATCCATGGTATGAATTTGAAGAAAATCGTTGGAGCCGTTTTCGAGAAAACCGTGAAAAACATGGTTTTTTAGTAATTATCCGCCATTTTTTCGGCCATCTTGAATTTAATTTTATTGAATTTCTTATTGTCGGATCCTCATGGTATAAGGACCTTACGTTAAAAATGTCAAGTCAATCGGTTGATTAGGAATGGAGTTATCGTGTTCACAGACATACACACATACACACACACACACATACACACACAAACACACAAACTTACACACACACACACACACACACACCACACACACACACACCACACACACACACACACACACACACACACACACACACACACACACACACACACACACACACACACACACACACACACACACACACACACACAACACACACACACACACACACACACACACACACACACATACACTCACACAGACCAACACTCAAAAATCATGTTTTTGGACTCAGGGGGCCTTGAAACGTATAGAAAACTTGAAATTGGGGTACCTTAATTTTGTTTGGAAAGCAATACTTTCCTTACCAATGGTAATAGGGCAAGGAAAGTAAAAAGGGTTTGAGCAGAGCCAGGTATTTAGAATTTTTTTGAACTCTATAGTTTCCATGTCTCTAGACTTGAAGGGCAATTTATTCAAAAAACGTCTACCCATTATCATTGGTTCTGTTCTCAATATTTATATCTGAAAATTTCCTCAAATGCTATCGATACTGTGTAAAAATTGGCTGTGAGTGTGGCTTGTTCTTGTCACATCGCAAGTTATTGCCATTTATTGAATACCATGAATTATTCAAGATCTGTCTCTTCTGACGATGGCTTTCCTGCCCTCAATGATTTCAATCTGTATGTAATATAAGATTTGATCCACTCTCAGTCATCAAAAACTAGGCTCCATTGAAATCTCTCAAGTAGTATCAACTCAGGATCTATAAATCAAGTAAGCATCTCTTTCAGTTGAACAGCTGTTGTAGCCTCTGAACAGAGGAAGCAGCTACTGTCCTTTTCCCTAAGCAGCACGAGCTGGCGAGTGAGATTGTTTCTCCCAAGACTAATTGGTTCCCGAGTGACTTATGTTTCTATTAGTCGCACTAAAAACATTCACGGCCCTCCCACACACTTTCCGCTGCTACCATTGCTTCTAACTTATATTGCATTTAGAAACTACTCCACAAATCATCATAATTCTATTTTAATGTATTGATGATGGCATCCAAATGACAGCACGTTAGTTCAGAGCTGAGAAAATTTCACCTCGGTTGTAATTTGAAATATCAAGCAAAACATATACCATGGAATTCAATTTGAAATGCAATACTAGTGAACTAAACATACGACGTCAAATTTCTTGTACAAAGCTGTCAAACTTTGAAAATTTACTAAAATCAAACTATCTTCTCGCTAGGAATAGAAAACTCATGGCAGCAAAAAAAAAAACGTTATCTTCTCACTCTTAAAAACTTTATCTTCCCACTCTTTATTGTTATGGAGCAAAACTCCAATTAGTTATGGAAATAATAATACCAAACTACTGTATCATGAAAACTTGAATCGACAGGATCAGACTAGAATGCTCTGGCATTCAGATGAAATTCAAGTAGTATGAATTTTATGATCAATGGAATATTCATTCAGACTTTTTTTAAATTGAATCCATGGATATTTTCTCTTTCTTTATCCATTAAAGATTGTTTATGATAATAAATTACCACAAAGGAAATAGGAAATGACATTGAGTAATAACTCTGTCGATAAAAGCCATATGAATAAAACAAAGGAGATTAGTAGATTCATGACGTGCTTCATGAATTGATATTATATAAATGATATTAGATTACATGAATGATATTACATGAATGATAGTAGATTCATGCTATTGTGACTTTTCACTCGCTTGAATCTTCTTTACTCATAATTTTAGCAAAAGGTTGGAGAACGATGCTCATACCACAATGGATTAAGCAGTGTTTACATGGTTTTCTGAGATTTGGGGGAAAAAAAGTTTAAGAAATGATTTTTGGCAAGGTGGATGGTCGCTGGATGCATGATAGTTAGACCTAATGATCACCAATCACGTTGAGAGGGGAAAAAGCATTTGTTGGCCGATGTATTCGCTTGTGATACTTTGTTAAGCATGTGACAGGTAGCGAGCTAACGATGCGCTTTCTGTAGCGCACTTCCTGACGCGAAGGGCTGCTGCCCATTGATGGGGCTGATCTCACGCAATCAGGACACCCTTCAAGAGTCTTTTGGCGACCAGCGAACCTGAACAGGTGTCAAAAACTATAACCGGAAGCTGTGAAGAGTCGCTGCCATCGTTAGCCGGCTTCGGCTTCATTAGTGCACTTGCCGTCCTCACTTTTGACTCGGCTCAGCGGCGTTGATCAGTGTCCGCCCTTGAACACGGTAACATCACTCATTCATCCACCAGATGTCCTAATTTGGCAAAAGTTGAACACGTTGCGGTTTGTTTGATGTTCCTATCGCCATAAAAATCTGGAGAAAATCTTGATTGTAGAATGATGCGTTAAGGCTAGCTACTCATATTTTCTTCTTGTATAGAAACAGATTAATGCTGTAAGGCTAGCTATTCATATTTGCTTCGTCTATACTAAGTGAGGAGATGGCAGTATGAATTTTATTATGCTCTCCTATCATGAATAGTAAGGTTAATAATTTTGCACTAATTTCAAACTTTCAAAGGATAATACAAAAATTCCATTCAGCATCCAGTTTTGTGTAATACCTATAAAAGTAACTTCTATACTAATACTTATATTCAGCGCTAAGTAAATGCTACTTCAAACAAAATACATAGGCGATTACTCTACAAACATCATAATTTTAAACCATTCATCGGCACTTATCAATTCATCTATCATGTTTCAACAGAGATCTTCTAATCCACCAACATATGTCCAAAAATTTGAAGCAAAAATTGTTATGCTCGAAAAAATTGTTTCTTGACTGATGAGAGAATATAGTGTCATTCATTATTAGATTAATTGAGTGAAATTTACTTTAAAAACTGATAACTACAACTGAGTTAACTTTGATAAATGAGAAAAATCTGCACTCCATTCACCTCTATCGACATATTGAATCAATTCAAGGTTACTTCTAATTATTTCAAGTTTATTGCCATTAGTTTGAAGGACATTCATTTCAAGTCTTACTTCTACCTACAACTGAACTTCTGGTCTCGATGTGATGTCTCATTCTGATTCTTCAATGTATTGTAAATGTAGATTCATAAGTTGTAAAATCGTTCCCGGTGGTTCGGAACCCACCTAATACTGTACGTCCACTTATCTTCCATTATCTACCATCTCCTTACCCACGTAGGAGCTTCGAGCTCATGTGCCTCAGCAGAGAAAATGTCATTTTGTCATTAATATCGGAAATTTCTCTTCTTAGAGAGTCAATCACTTTTCTTTTTATTATCATGAGGATCAACTGGGATGTGATGGATGGGAGAACTCAAATCCATAGGGGTGCTGGAAGAGCTTACTTTGTGAAGAGCTTATGTTGATAGGTTTACTCTAATGAAGCCAATTAGTTAATTTTTATAATACCAAACTACTGTAATAATGGAATCTTGAATCAACAGGATCATTCTAAAATGCTCTGTCATTCAGATGAAATGCAAGTACAGTAGTATTAATTTGATGATCAACGGAATATTTCTTCATGATTTCTAGATTCATTCTTAGAATTTTTTCTTCTTCTTCTCCTTTATCCATTTAAAAGTCCTGAAGTTCTTCACTATTTTAAGAATTCAGTGTACTAGATGGGTGATTGTGTTTTAGGTTTGGGCTGATTGTCAGAGACTAGACATTGCTAAATTATTTCGCCTGCAGTTGAGATTCTATTCTTTCTTAATTCAGATTTTTTTAAATGGACACCAAAATTGACCTGATTAGTTGTCGATTCCTCCTTGAAGCGACCAATGAAGCTAGAGTTTTCACTTTAGTATGCCCATTTTCCCACTGCTACGTGAGAATGTTGCAATAGAAGTTTTCAATTAGCTTGCAAATAAATAAAGAAAACATGCGCAGAAAAATAAGCTTTTCATTAAAAATTGTTCTTCCAAAGTATTTCCTTTAATTTGCAAGGGAGAGCGCGAGTCAGATGCTTTATCAAACCCAAAGACAATGGAGAGAGTTTTTATTTCTCCTTGAGCTACGATTGGCGAAGCGCGCAGAAAAGTTTTCATTTTAATTGAGTCATCTTTGAGATATTGCGTAATGAAAAACTCAATTATCATAAACTGTTGGCGAAGACGGCCGTTCATTATCAAAAGAGAGCTTCCAATTAGCAGCAATCAGGGCTTAAATAAAAGAAGTTTCTCCATGCCTTGTTTTTCTTATCCAATCTAGAAGTTTTGATCTCGAAAAGTCTAATGAAAAGAAACTCAGCGGTCTGGAAAGCGAAAGAAGAGCACGACTTCATTTCTCTCAATATAATTGGATATAATTATTTCAAGAGCGCAATGTAACGAAAATTAGCTACTTTCACTGTTATTCTCCTCATTATTTGAATTTTTGTCAATGAAAAATCATGATTTTCATCGCAGGAGATAAAATGCATTTTAGAATTCTATCATTCTGTGCTCGAAGATTGGTTTCATATTTTAATTAAAAAACAATATTTTGGATACATTCTATTTCCAACTTTTCTTCAATAGTCAAGCTTGGAGATGCATGAGGAAATGGTAGAGTGGAATATAACTATCCTATTATATTAAGCGAGCAATTTCTGTATTTATATAATTATCTGGTTATTTTTATACCTAGTTATTTATGTTTTACGGATCTCGAAAACGGCTCTAACGATTTTCACGAAATTTGGAACATAGTAGGTTTATGATATAAGGATTCGATTGCACTAGGTCTCATTCTTTGGAAAACTTGCTGAACGACATTAAAAGGATAATTCATCCTTGGAAAACAGATGATAATTTCGTCGTCTCTCGATAACAGAAGATGCGTGTGCCTGTGTGGGAGAGAGACAAAATTACTTCCAGCTGTGTAATCATAATCAATCAGCAAGAAATTTTATCTAGCTAGACAATTTAATCGATTTGATCAACATAATCTGATTTATTGTCATGTCATGATAATCCTCCTAAACTAGAGTATATCATAATTTTCAAAATTGATCATTATTTGACAATTTACAGTGATTAGTGAGTATTATTTTGTTATTCAATTTGGTTTGTATACAATCTAAATTATATTTTTTTCAAATGTTTGCACAGATAATTGAACCTGAATTGAAGTGTATGGAACATAACCTACTTTCTGGACTATTTATAGTGTATAAATCAACATTCGGGAATGAAACAGTTTTGGTCTGTGCCTGTTAGTACTTCCCCAATCATTTTAAAGAATTGTGTTCGGTTTATCAAAAGTCAATAAATAAATAACGAGCGATGCTTGGTGCCCCGATATTAGATATGAAGATACACAATTGAATAAGGGTTGAGCAAAACTCAAATACAAGTAGTCCAAATTGATTCCTGACTTACAAGAATCAAATCCTCAGTAGCCGAAAGCTATGATCCAAATTCATAATTCCATTATTCATAGCTCCAAATTCATAGTCTCTCGCTCTTATCATTTTCCCTGATTCGAGAATCGGGCTGGACAATATCGAATCATGTACAGTATAAGAAAAGATATCACGTTATTTTAATATCGAAGAATTAATATAAAGTTAAATCATTACTGTTCACTTGAATGATCAATGACGTCTTATTTGAATGAAGTAAATCCTTATGAAAATAGTTCATATAACAAATGGATGCCGAGTTTCGATGACTTGGCTTGGCCCATGCTTTTAGGTTGAATTCAGCTGAGCAAAACGTTTAAGCGGTGAAAAATAGTCTGTCTAATCATTTCCGACTCTCTCTACTTTTTGAAAACGGTGCAAGAGACTAAAGTCTATGTTTTATTTGCCTCGTCAGTTAGTATCTTTTGAAAAATAACGCCGACCGGGGTGGGCGATCGTTTCACCGAAATGTTGACGGCAGATTGAAGAGTGTGGGGGAGGGTTGTAGGTGGAAAGGGGTTTGGAGGGGGAGCTTGAATTGTGTGGTCCTGTTTCGAGTTGTGACAAGTCGGTGTGTATGTTTTGACACTTGGCAGTGACGCTGGATTGTAAGTCTTGCCAAACACTTCTGCTTCTCTTCTAACATACTCAGAAAAACATGTTCAACATGTCTTGCTACGATAAACCTCCCAGCCATTTATCTGTTCAATCGATCCTTGTTAACCGCATGATGAACACAATTAATGCACTGCTTCAGACAGATGAAAAAACATGAAGAGAGAGATATACTGTGCGATAGTGGAAGAGTTTAAAAAAATAATCTTGTTCACGACTCTCTCATAATTGTGGAGCATTTGCATCCAATAAGGGGATAATTATTTTATTATATTAATTTATGATGAAATATAATGAATAATCATAATACAAAGTGATATTTTAGTCCTGTTACCCTATTGCAAGTGGTAATTCATTTCGAATGAAGGAAAATGTTGTGTTGTTGCACGTAGCCCTTGTGTTGGTAACTCAATCGGTAATACGAGAGACCGAGCTTTGCTCAGAAGTGTAAAAGTATAGAAAATTTGTAACGAAAGATTGAATTTATAGTTGATATCAATTTTTTTTCAGTTGTACAATTATTTTCACAGTTATATGAGGAGGCACAACAGGCTTATGCGCAAAACTGTCCCTTTTCAAATGTTTACTACATTCCAAATCAAAATCTAGATTGAGCTACTATCACTCATCAAAATAACAATTTATTCACACTTCAAAAAACAAACACATCATCAATTACAAATAGATATACTTTGAATTCGATTTATAATGATATGATATAATACTATGTACATGGCTATTCCACGCTAACAGCATCTAGTAACAATTTTGGACTTTCTGAAGTAAACATGTTTTCTAAAAAAAAGAAATAAACAAAAATACGTTTTTCTTGCTGGATTATCCTTCACGTGAGATCAGCTGAGGAATATTCATTACGGTATCGACAGACGACAAAGTTTCCAGCTGTTTTTCCGAGGACGTATTTATCCTTTTGATATCCTTCAGCGAGTTATCTCAGGGTTGAGACCTAGTGAATCGAATTTTCATATCATAAACCCACTTTGTTCCAAATTTTGTGAGAAACGTTAGAGCCGTTTTCGAGATCCGGTCACATACAGACATATAAACATATAAACAGGAATTGCTCGTTTAATAGTATTAGATACACACAGCAGTGCGAGTAGATTATCCTTGAACTATCGTGTAACATTCTGTGTGGATTGCGGTCGTTTTATGAACAGTATTGTATTTGCCGTGGAACATAAAAATTGAAAAGATAGTATAACTTCAATTGGTGGACATTTTGAGCATATTCTTAAATAATCTTCAGTGATTGAAAATGAGAAGTTTTGGGTTTTTGCTTTTGAATTGCAATATTCTGCTAATATCAGAGATATATTATGAATTATCATCATTCAAATATAATATGATACTGTGAACTCTCTGAAAGGAACGATACCTATTTTATTTTCTAAAATTATTAATAAATCTATTTTATTTTATACCTAAAATTATTTTCTCGTTAACAAGGAAATTCTTATGAATATGCAAGTTACTCTAAATTTTTAAGTTTCTTATTCAACTAATTTGCCGCTTTTTGTTGAAGAAACAAAATATTCATGTTTTATGTATTCATACATTCATGTATATTACGGGTCTGTTCATTCACATTGGAAATATATAACTTTTAATCATTCTCCAGTCGTAATCCTTTGACGGTGCAGAAGCCTGAAGCCAATTCTACCAGATTAAACGAAACTTGACAATCATCATCTGCTTGACATCATCCATTCAATCTTATAGAATTTATAATGACGCAAAAAATCGTATGTTCAAAAAACGATGTGTGTGTAACTGGGCCAGCTAGTCACTCTCCATCTTCATCGTTTAACCCTATACCTCCCAGTTTCAGGAGATCATGGTAGACAATGATTCCCTACAAAGATTAATCTCACAAATTTAATATCTTATTTAGCAACGTGCTTTGCGAGAATTAGCAGTGATTATTTATCCGTCGGATTTCAGAGAAATACAAGTCTTGTTGTATACCCACCCATTCGTTAATGAGGTTTCCTTTCCGCCCGTTTCTCAGGAAACGAGAACGAGATGACATCGCTTATAAGCGAGGTTTTGTTTGCGGCCAAGTTTCCCTCTAATGGCAGCAACGCAACAAAAATCCACTCCTGCTTCCCTGCTCCACTTTTCACCAACCCCCACCCTGCACACCCACCCATCGCGATCCAATTCTCGAATTGCAAGTTCCATAACTCGACACCACCCTCTTCCATTTCCTCACACCCTTATCCGTTCAGGATTCTCTTTCCTCATGCTCCCTTCATCGGTGTCTCCTTTATTCTCGTCATTCTAATTCAACCCGACCAGCGAGCGTCGTCACTTCCTTCTCAAGACTATCAACAACAACTACAACAACAACAACAACGGAAACACCGTCAACGGCTCAAAGAACAGCAGTAACAACTTCTATTAACCGTAATTAATCAGCTTGAGCGGCTCCGCGAAAATTAGTTGCCAGCTCACTTGAACAGTTAACAATGCTTGCTGTCGCGAATAAATCGCACGTATTTTCAATGCTAATGAGCGGTTGCGGGTGAGGCCTGCAGATCTGCGTACTCTCAGTATTGGAAAACAAAAAGCCTGATGAATGTTTACTCAGAAAATGGGATGATTTCATAGCATTGGGATTTCATCTCCCATCTCACTAATTTATAGAAACATGAATTGAAATGTATGTGAAATCAATAAATAATGAATAGTTATCACCCATGTATAACTTAGCAAACCCATTCGCACTCCGACTAATGAAATATAAGATGAGTTTAAAGTCCTTGACATTCGACAATTGTATGTCAGAAGCTTACTCATCTTCCTTCATTCGTGCAAACAGTGATAATATGTTTAAAAAATCACAATCACACAACACGCTCAGAAAATTCCATTGGCATTGAAATTCCGAGACTTATTAAAACTCACTCAACAACAAACAGCCACTATATTGCACAACTTTTATACAGAAATATTCCTTCCACCTTTCGTAATGCTCATAACTGTTCACCTTATGCGTATAATAAACACATCAAAATATGGTTGAGGGAGATTGGTAGGGAAAACATAGAATCCATAATGCATTCTAATTACCAATAATTTATTATCATCAATTTTTTTCATTAAAAGTTGTAGTTACAAAAAATTATTTATCTACAATTTATTTATTACTATTTTTTTGTACTTTTGATTATTTTTTTAGGTGTTTTAATGGTTTTGGTTGGGTATAGGTTTTGTTTATTTTTTTAAGGTGTTATAATGTGTTCAAGTACAATAACACATTGTTTATAGCTTCTACTCAACAATTGACGGGTTCTTAATTGGGTTGCATGAATGCTCTCGAAGTGTATCATCCTCTCAGTAAATTTTAATAATTATCAATTCAAGAATGACTTATTCTTATCAAACCACAAAACAATTATTCTCTCAATAAAGAACAGACTCCTCTCCACACATAGTCTTAAGCCTTCGTGGATAAGATGCATGTGATTTTTTTCTCTTTTCACATTTTGGTTTCATAAGGATTATTATGTATACATTGTACAATGCGTATTATGATCAAGTGTGATTGACTACAATATAAGTGTACATGTTAACTCATTCATAATTGAACTAATTATTATTATTAATTGATTATTATTGAAATATATTTAACTGTGTATTTGATTCATGCAAAAAATGAATTTGAATTTAAATGCTGAAAATTCGAATTTCTTTTTTGGGTTAACTTACAAACTGCTGGAACTCTCGGAATTTTTGTGAGGGTCAATTTATTATATTCCATTCGTTATAGAGCGTCGATTCACTTTTCTGATAGGTTGAAGATGAAAATGGCGAAAATTATGAATGAATGAGTTCTTAACTTCACATAAATGTATTTGTTTGCATTTCTGCCAATATAATAGGACATGACAGAGCTATTGAATACTCGCACATGAACTTTCTCATTATAATAGAATTATTTCAGGAAATGAATTGATCAGCCTCAATTACAGAGGAAAGTATGGATAAGTGAATTTTTACACCTATTCTTTTATTGTAAATAATTTATCGTGTGACATTTTCATTCATTGATGAATGAATTATTGTACTTATTCATTACAATAAGTACAATCGCTTTATATGGAAGGATAAAAAGATCAAGACCAGAACTTTTCCTATCAAATTTAAACAATACACAGTCAAAAATAAAGGCTATGAGAATAAAATTTTAAAATGATTTCTATCTTGAATTAATAATCAATGAGTAGTGATTTCCTAGAAACTGCAATAAACAGTGTGTGAGCTAGTGTTCACGCGCATCTCAAGTCTACTATTCAGAGATCCAAGCCAGCTGGTGACAGGACAATAACGCTGGAGACACACGAAGTCTGCTATCTTTTCATAGTGAATGATTCAATAGAATCAACAGTAGCCAAAAGTTTGCAATTGAAATAATAACATTTTCTCGAATTTCGAGCTTATTTTAAATTTTAGGTAAAAATGCTATTGAACATTAATTGTACAGATTTTCATGCCTAATTTTTTCCATTTCGAATTTTTTGTTTAAATCGTATCTGAAGCCTGATAATTGGGAATTTGAAAAATCAAACTTTGCATAGAAAGGGCGGAGCTCCTGGAATTTTTACAGATATAGGATTTGTGGCAGTTGATAGAGCTTATCAATGACTATTTTAGGTATAAATTTGATCAAAATCATTGGAGTCGTTTTCAAGAAAATCGCGAAAACCCCTGTTTTTGACAACATTTTCGCTATTTTATCCGCCATTTTGGATTGCATTAGATCGAAATTGTTCGTGTCGGATCCTTATATTGTAAGGACCTTAAGTTCCAAATTTCAAGTCATTCGGTTAATTGGGAGATGAGATATCGTGTAGCAATACTATCCTTACCTATGGTAATAGGACAAGGAAAGTAAAAATGGATGACACCTGTGTGAGTTCCTTGTATAAACTCACTATATTATTCGAATGAAGCCTTGAAACAGCTTCACAGTTTATGCAAGAAGCCCACTGAGCTACTTCTCAATGCCTATAGATAGAGGCAATAATTGATGAGACTCCCAATACCGGGTTACATTTGTCACGTTTCCGCGACCGCATTCGAAGTGAAAACTGAACATTTACCGAGACACAAGTCACGAGCCTGATGATAACTCTTTATAAACACCAGAAATCACAGATCTCTACCACAATAATACGGTCCACGGAAGCTCGAACAGTGCTGCTTTAATTCTATTCTTATTCGGATGCAGAATGTCGCGTTTTTGGACTCAAGCTCTTTGTTCAATTATCACCATCATTCTATTGTGTGCATTGTGCAGGGCAGAAAATATCACATCTACTGTGGCAGCCGAGACCAACATAGAAGAAGAGACAACAGTCACTCCAGCTCCAGTAGTAGCAGCCTCTAATGGATTATTACCCAGGCAGGTTTTCAACGAAATGTACTCAGAGTGTCTCTACAAGCTATCGTACCCCTGCTTTGGAAGAAAACTTCTTGTTCTGTTGGATTACTTCGACAAAATGCGAGAGATTAGTGTCTATGGTGAGTAGACCTTGTAATCACACGTATTCATAGATGAGACTAATCAGTAACCTTGAAATATTGTCAATAATAGATAATTGCTTAGAGTTAAAAACATACTTTGCGGACTGCGAGAGCCCACTCAGATAAAGCATCACCATCCTTTAGCAGGTTCGAATCCCGCCCAGCGCTTGTATAGGTGAATAATCTCAAACGCTCAGATGAATAGTTGTATGGGAATTTTCTATCAGGATAATTCATGGTTATTAAATCTGGCGAGAAGTAAATCAAAATATGATATCATTCGAATCAGATGAATACTGATTTTATTCAGTTGAATACTGAATAAAATTAATTTAATTCAGATGATAAATTCAGATGGTTTCAGAAGGTTCAATTTAGATGAATACTTTCAAAATTAAGAATAATCCTCATTACTGATTTTCATATTCTTTTATATATTTTTTCTATTTCTATATTATTTTATCACAGTTTTTCACAATAATATCGCTGGATAATCAAAGATTATAGCACCATCAAATGAACTGACCATTCATGTTGAAGTAGTTTTCATGCTGGTTCTTGTCCCAGAAATGTAAATTCTTGTTTTTATGTTTCTCGACGTTACAATGACCGTAGCATTCTATAAATAAAAAGGCATTCATATCTATCTATCTGCGGAATTCATTCGATTTAAAGAATATTTTGACATTCCATAGAAGCATTAAAATCGCTCCTTATCATTTCAGGAGATAGGCCTTGTTTATTCACTCTTGAGAGACAATCCATTGCAATTGCATTACTGTAATTGTTTTATTGTAGGCCTATATTGTTCCTCCACATTATATTAATTTCGAGTGTGTTTTGAATAAATATTGAACTCGCTGGATATTCTCAAACTTCTATCCAACTAATCTGTTGGTGTTTTCCCTTCTCATTCGTATGGTCAGCGGGAAAACATAGTACTATCCTCGCTAGAAAAGAGTCAAGAAAAATTAAAATTATATGCTTGCTGGTTGAGTAGCTTTGTCAAAAAAGTTAAAACAAAGTTACATGAAAAAATACGAATATAAACTTTTAGATCGGTACTTCCAGGTCACTCAGCCACTGGAGAGCATCTGGTCTAACATCTGCAGCCCCAGTTGAGAACCTATATAGTTGGAAATCTATATATAGTACCCTTTCTAATGATTATTTTCCATCTGGAAATATCGATGTGAGTAGCAGCTTCATACTTATTTGTTTGTGTTCAGATGGATGGATTTCAGTAGTGCGAACGACAGAAGCCGCCACGCCGCAAATAACAGAGGACCTGCTGTTTGCGCGCAGCGCCTCGCAGGGCCAGAGGCTGGTGCAACTCATCGAGCTGGCATTCGAGAGATTCATCGATAATCGCGTGATAAGACTGGCGCTGCCCAATTGGAGTAGCAATGACGCTGTGGCAAGATCGAATGACTACGTGGATTTCGACTTCTCTGGATATTCAGAGGACTCATTTGAAGGTAAGATAGCAGTAGGAGAACAAGTGAACGGAGCAATTGAAGATCATTATGTTAATTTCTTCACTCTTCAAATTGAAAAAACAGATCAATTAAACACAAACAGAAGTATCTAAATCTATTAAAATTATCCTTGCTACTCACTCATTCATCTGTAGAATATGTGGGGAAAGAAGAATGAACTGAAGAATAATATAAAAATGAATTATTCCCAGTAGGTGTAACTTCAAATGGTACATTTGGAACAATAAATCGAATAATATTGTACTATATAGAATAAATAAATCACTGAATTCATTATACTGTAATATGTTTGATTTCCAGGAAGAGGCAAGAAGAAGAAAAAGAAGAAGCTGATGAAGAAGAAGAGCAAAATTATCAAGAAACTATCAATGATTATTGGAAAGGTGATGATGATAAAAATGGCTATTCTGGGGCCAATCTTGATCAAGCTCATTGCTCTGAAGAAAATCAAAGCCCTGCTGCTGGGGAAGATCGGCTTCTTGCTGTCAGCGTTCATGTTGATAATGAAGTTCATGTCCAAAGGAGGAATGAAAATGATGGGAGGAGGTGGAGGGGGATGCAGCTGTGGAGGGGTGAGTAGTTGCACTATATTATCACTTATGTCTTATCAGAATGGTTACTAATTCGGTATATTTTTGAAGAACCCAATATGTGTGAATGGAATTCGCAATCCTAGATATTTAAGCCCATCGCTAGTTACAAAAATGTTGTTGAATATTGAAGTGTCCTGACAGTAACCAAATGGTTATAGCCAGTAGCGGCTCGTGATCTTCTAGCTTGGGGGTTCAACCTCATGATCTATTGGAGAGAAAGGTCAAGAGGATATAGAGTATTGAGCATAATCAAGTGTAAAGGTGATCAATAATAATTACACCCCAAAGATTGAGCATATTTCTACAAATATAAATTTTTTGTCCTGTTCATATTTTTCTTGTTTGATTTTTACTTCGGGAGTTGGTCACCATGTTTTTATTTTACACCTATCCTCAATATCAATATTGTTTGTATTCAACAAAAATACTGAACCTTATCATATTTCTTCATCAAAATGCTGTTACGGTAACACAATAAATTATATTCACACTCTCACTAAAAGAAATGGACACACTCGAAATACTCACGAATACACGAAACACACTAGAAATTACTATATTCTTCTACACGCAAAAACAATTATACAACGAAAATGCAGTGAAATCTATCACAACTGTATACAGTATAATATATATACCCGAAATCATATCGTATAACCTCAAAACTGTCACGCTTTCTACTTCTTGTTTACCGCTTTTTTACTGTTTACTGCCACCAAATTTGAATTTATTGGTATGTTCAAGATTGCACTGCTACTGAATCCGTATCACGAATATTCACGATTCATTCCGAAGTTTACCGAATGCTTCACTTGCCTCGGCTAGGTTCGGCTACTCTCGGTTGAACTCGTGCAAAATTGGTTCAGACAGGATTGTGAACCAAATCCGTGCTAGTAAACCGATTCCCCTCCTCCGTACCACTACCTCACCCAGCCCTGTTTTTGGGTTCACATCGGGGGATGAACACTGCTTTCCACCTCCACGCGTCTCGTCTTCCCATTCGGTGCTGTATCAAGCAAGCCACTCCGGATTCTCAGGCACCGGCAGCAAAACATCAACGTTAAGTTTACGTAGATGAAAAATGTTGAGATGTAATTTAATGATTTCGTGGCAGTAAATAAAAATATAATAATTATTCGAGTTGCAAATTCATCATTGTATAGGAAGTTGATTCAATTCTGGGGGTTCAATGAACCATTGAACACATAGGACGAGCCGCCACTGGTTATAGCACAAGAAGTGAGTGTACTTTTTTTCCTTGTAAATGAATTCATTTCTAAAAAAAACTCGACAAAATTTTTTCTTTCGAAAAAGTCAAATTTGAAATTGCCAGTCCTTTAAAGTATATGATTGAAATCATACATTTTAAACACATATTATTAGAATTTCAATATTTTTTTAGAATCATTTAAATGCTTGAAATAGAAAATAATTCATTCATCACAAGATAATACATACAGAAATACATAACGGAAACAAGTGACACGGAAGGATAATATATTTCAAGATCATATCACTTTTTTGGTGATGAAATTAAATGTCCTGAGCTGGAGTATCCGCCCATGTTGTTCGTTTTTTCTGCTTAAATGAATGATGAATATCAAGTGTAGATTTTGTTGATCAATATCATTGACATCCATTGTGATTACCCGTTCTACATCATTGATGATAATTGTGAACATATCTTATTTATCAATTTCATTGTTTGATATTGAGATTGGATATCCTCCTATTAGTATTTTTCATTGCAATGATTCTCGCAATTCCCAATTCAGTCGAATGTACGTTTCAAATCGTTTATGCATGAGTTTGTAGCCCAGCATCAACATGTTTTTTTTATTCCATTCACAAATTTAAAAATTGATTTGGAGAGAAACAACAGGATTCATCCAATAATATATTTCTCTCTCAAATTCAGATATTATCACAAAAGACAAGAAAACTCAGATATTATCATATTATTTGTTTGTATCATCAGGGAAGTATGTGCGGCTGTAAGGGCTCACATGATGCGGTAATGGGCTACCCTCCGGCCGGGGTGAGCCAGTCAGATTGGAGCTCGAGTGGGGGTGGCGGAGGCGGTGGAGGCGGTGGCTGGGGTGCGAGTGGGGGTGGCGGAGGCAGCAGTGGCGGCTACGGCAGCTCGGGAGGCGGCGGAGGCGGTGGATCGGCGTGGAGCAGTTTGACCAACGCGGTCAGCAGTGGGGCGGTAGCCATGGGGGGTGGCGGAGGAGGCGGCTGGGACCGTAGCTTCGGACACGACCTCGCTTATGCCTACTACCGGCAGCAGGAATCATCCACTGACAAGCCGGTGTCTTTGGATGGCGTCTGATACATCATTAACCAGTGCCAAGTCAATAATTCCTATTAGCCTACCACCATAGACTTACTAAAATCACTTCATCGATCAATGTATTCTCACACATACACTGACAACATACATCACATCATCATCACATCCCTATTTATATATTCTCTAAATAGTTTGAAAAACTTGTTTGATAGCAATGAGATTACTTTTATTTTCATAAAATGGATCACACTATTATTAGGATACCTTATTGTTTGATCTTCGATGGTGAAAATCAAGACATCATCAATCATCCTTTCTTTATAAGTTGAAAATTCAGGATAACCATCATAAACATTGGTTTCAATTGTTTCAATCCAAAGTCTGATAATGCAGAGTTTTTGCCGATCAAGTTTGATCATCGATATCTCCCTAAATCTATCTCCCAATCTATCGAGCTAATTGAGGCAAATTTCTATTCAATTAGTTTTTGTTTAATTTGTCTTTGGTTTTTGAGTCAACTTTTTGAATTGCACAAGCTCCCTGAATGTCAATACTAGTGAATAATATTATTTACAAATCATAATAACTCTAAATGGACTATGTTATTGTTATAGGCTTGATATTCGTAATATAAGTTGTGAAATATGAATGTGATTATTGTACCTTGATTAATTGATCTTAGAACTGATATCAATTCAAGTTATTTAAGTATTCAATTATTTATTTTGAATTAGTCTAATTATATTTATTTGAATATAACGAATTTTGTTTCTGTTATCCCTTAGTTCTTTATACTCTTGTTGTGGGGACTGCGAAAAGTTTTTAGCCTTATTTGCACATAATGGTTTGAAAGTTTGTGATAAATCACATTCGGGAACATAACTGAATCAAGATGCTTGTTCATACCAAGAAATACCAATTATATACAATTAGAAATATGAATTTCTTCCATAATAATTATTATAATGTTGCAACTAGAGAGAAATTATTGAAAGGTTCCAGTGATGAGTGTATTGTAAAAAGCAATGATTGCATTTTACTCTAATGAGGACGAGAACAATGATAGTAATAAAAAATGAAACTAGATTCGTAACCAAAAAAATGTTTCTGATATATCAATTAATGATATGATTTTTTGTTCTCAGAAATAAATTACAAACTAGCACATCATGAATGCAACCTTTATGGAAGAATATTCGAAAAAATGAGTGAGCCTGGAAATAATATTACTAAACGAACCGGTCAGCAGTCTATTTTGAACAGCGTTCTGCATCATCTCACTAATTGATAACCTGGTTCATTTGTGCAGTGCGCGACGGCACAACTCGAAATTCAGCCGGCGATTTAATGATTTCGATTTTACGGCACTTTAAGCAGCGCTGGCAGTGTGGCGACTAGAAAGGGTGGCTCTGTCCGATTGCACACTTCTTGCGCGTCATCAATAAAATTTGAGTGACGTTTCGACGACTAATTACCAGCAGCGAGTCGGCTGCTGGCGAATCCTGTCGCATTCCGCTTCTAATTGGTGTGTGTTGCCGGCTTGAAACGAAAAGAGTGAGAGAACGTAGAGAGTTGGAAGCTGAGAGGTGTCTCCTCTTTCTGTCGGATGACAAATTCGACTAGCACTGTCTCTCAGCTCACTCAGCGAGCACTCACTCACTCAACGTGTCATTTCGACTTCAACTGTGAGATCGGTCGTGCATAGCAGGAAGACACACACACATATAGCTTGCACAGTAAACTTATACTAAGTGAAAGTTACAAAAAATAGGATAGCATTATACCTCTACCAAATTTTCAAGACTCAAGACTCCCATGATTTATTGAAAGTATGGGAACGCTTTACGCTAAATGGTAATTTACGGAAATATGCCATTGATTATTTATTATTGGATGGGATCTTACTGAAACTTTAAACTCTATATGAAACAGGGAAAAGTTGAGCAATGATTGTCTCATTCCATTTGAAAAAAAAACTTAATCTGATTCTTTCAATCATTCAGGTCTATAAGAGTGAAACACAACATAATATGCAACTTTAATAAAACAAATTAATTCAACCAAATAGTGTGATTACTTTTTCGCCTACCAAATACTTTTCTGAAAGATAACTACTCATCGTATTTGTATCCACAACCAATACATTGCGCCATTTGAATTCATGTTCGATTAAGCCTTGGAGCCCATTAATAATTACATTATTTAAAATGTATTCTCAAATAAAAATATTTGTCAAATAAGGTTGGAAGATGATAAACGATAGCTCAGTCCTTATAATTTGGAGATAATTATCAGCTCGATACATATAGTAATACTTTCTCAACTATAGGTATTTAACAATACTTTCTCGAATTTGAAAAAAAATCTAAAGTAGCACTTTTTCATCGGCAATGCTCGGAATTATCAGAGTATTGATACAGCAACACAGATTGCATTGGTGAGCAGCAGATACGGCGCAATGAGGCAACCCGCTACACACATGAATATTTCAAAATCTCTAATGCTATCCTGTTTTCTAGAGGCAATACTCACTCACCAGCTCAACACACTATTTGTTACGTATTCCCAAACAGCCATCTCACTATTGCAGACTTGGTTCGCATTTGAGCATTCATGAATTCTTTACGCATTTGTCTCAAATTGCATGTCATATTTTCTTCCATCGTTCGGTTGTGATGACTTCGCAAATATAACCATATCGGTACATTGCTTTGTGAGCATTGAACTGAAAAGAAAATTACAAAGGTGCGTTCAGACTTATGTGCCACGAACAAGCGATTCCACTTTTCATCAGCTTATCCTTTGCTTATTATAACTGTGTTTAACTGTTTATTTATCTGATTTCCAACGGTTACACCAATTTTCAACTCAAGTACAACAATGTGAGAGAATAAAAATAACAAAACAAATAATACATATAAAAGTAAAATACATTCATAATGATGAATCAAATTCCAACAAATAATCTAGCAAAATAATCACAAATTCAATTAAACAATCAAACAGAATTCAAAATCGATAGTAAAAGTATGTAATAAAAAATTCTATGGTTTTGTATGCTGACATAAAACACAAAATATTTCCCATAAAAAAGTGTATATAAAATATTCGATATATCTATAATTTTTCTTAAATAATTCTTTCTAAAATCTGAATAATTATCACAAGATTTGCTAATATTCACAATAGCGAGCTTTAAAAATTTATAAATATATTATATTTAGCACTGATGCTTGGACTTCCATCAATTCAAAATTCTACAAATATAAACCTGTTTGGTCTATAGGTTGATATGATATACTATGTTCAATTGCAAAAATAATAATTAACAATTAATATCTAACATGAGATCTCAGGGATTTATATGAATTTGGGCCGTGCATGGAAGTAAGCTTCCTATATATCAAATAAATTTATAAAATGTTCTTATGACTATGTGATATCACTCAACACGTTGTGACTTCTTATTTTAATTTAAGTCAATTTGAATAGCGCTTTTAATTATTTCCCCACTATACGTAGAAAACCTAAAACGAGCTCGTTTGACTTATCACTCACATAAATGAAGTTCTTGACGGTCTCGTGGATTGAATAATTATTTCCAATAATTAATTAGGCAGGCTCCTTTCGTCTCTGCTGGGCTAGCGCGTGGTCCAGATTCTTATAGATTTCTTTCCGAATTAAGATATATTATAGGGAATAATTACAATTACGAACTCTTCAACAACACTGAGTTCACAGATAATTTAACATTTAATACAAATATTTCACATTAAAAAGGGTTTGGCTTGGTAATTTTAAAATTAAAAAGGAAGAAGAACCCTAAACTCCATGTGCATCCTCTCAGGTCAAGATCTTAAGCCAGAAGAAGGAGGTTTTCAGAAAAAATGTCTCTTCCTAGAATATTATGTAAGCTACTCTCTGATTGGTCTTCAATTTAATAAACTCAATACAATTGGTCGCCTCGGAATCAGGGCTTCCTCTTTTTCTTATGATAGAAAAAATTAAATAAAAAGTTTTTATATAAATACATGTAGTGTTTATCTTAAATTAATTTCATAAAAAAGTAACATACGATTTTAATAGATATACATTTTTTTTTTTATATGAGTTTTGTATACTCTTGGTTTTTCGTGCTTTTTAGATTATAATAATATTTATACAGAAATAATAGTTGTCTGTATTTCTACGCATCAACTTCCTTAGTATACATAATATATCCTTTGTGAGTAAATTTTATATAATTCAACCTGTTATACTGATTGATCCAGTGATCAGCTGATTCGCTCAGCATTGATTCTAATAATTATCGATTTATTCAAGATCGACTAATTCTTTTCAAAAATGTAAACAATAATTCTAACCTCAATGTTCATGCAAACTTTTATTTTTTATAATCTGCCAATAATAAGTAAGCCGCTTTATAATTTTTTAATCTTGCCAATGGTTTCTCATAGTTATAGAATCACATTATACATGTTTTCTTATCGTTTTTGATAATACTATTACTCCTAATCGCTAATAATATTCGATTTAAGTTGATTGATCCTTTGACTAGGTCTAACCTTCTTTCCATTTTATAATTCTATTAAAATTCATTGGTTCATTTTAAAATATTTGATGGTACTAAAGTACCACGTGACACTGTTTATTTCAACGGTTACCAATTTTCAACTCAAGTACAACAATGTGAGAGAATACAAAATAACAAAACAAATAATACTATAAAAGTAGAATACATTCATAATGATGAATCAAATTCCAACAAATATCTAGCAAATAATCACAAATTCAATTAAACAATCAAACAGAATTCAAATCGATAGTAAAAGTATGTAATAAATATTGAAGTTTTTGTGTAGTTAAGAAGTTCATATTATGGTAATAATTAATATTACATAAAAACTGAGAAATTGTCAAAAACACAGATTTTATTTCATTTTTTTTATCTGAGATAAACTCCGGAGTTTATCAGAGATTGAGAATGGTGTAACAACCGAAACCGGTCTTTCTAACTATCAATAAAATCTGTGGTTTTGACAATTTCTTAGTCTTTTTATCTAATTAATATAAATATAGAAGTAAATATAAGGACACAGAACAAATTCAACAATTTGAAGAAATAAAAAGCAATAACATTAATCAAATCGATTAATGTGGGATAAAAGAAACACTGTAATTATGTTTCTTCACGAATACAGCAGAAGAGTGCGCGTGTTTGTGGCGATTTTGTCTGTACGCTCTTTTAGAATGTAAGTTGCAAAATAATCACAATATCTATCTCAACTATGTTCGAAAATGCAGCCGTCCCAATAACAGCCATAGTATACCAAATAAAAGGCACTGTTTACGCAATTGTCTATATTCATTCATTTGGCAACAAGAGTGGTCTGTAAATAAGTCATTTGAACTTGTAACGTCACTTTTGGGGTTACATAGAATATATGCCCCTCGTTGGTTATGGAGTATTTGTAACCTCTTCCTTGGTGTGCATAACATAGTATGCCCCACGCTGACGTTGTCGTGTTATATGTTGCCCAACCTGACCTATACGTATATATATATATATATACAACGTTGTGTTCTGTACACATTGACAATGATAATAATTCTGAGACACTCCACGTTATAGCAATGTTGATCTAACGGATATGGGTTCTGACAATGTATAGAGAGCACGACCTTGATGGGCTCAGTATAGAGCTTGAAGCAATATTTGATATAAGACATTTCAATAACCTGTGCAGAATATGTCTGCAGATTCTTACCAAAGGCGTTGCTGTTACAATCCTTGTCAATATAAAAATATATAAGGGTTACCAGTATTGAAAATACAAAGCCACTCTGCCTTCGAACCAGTCCACTATCATTCAACGAATTGGTCAGAAGTGTCAATCATACCAGACAGGGTCAACGACAGAATAAATTAGGGAAACCTTATAATTTCTATGGTCCTATGTGTCGGCCGCTGCTGTACAATATACTAATGACCTCAGAATAATAATATTATTCATGGCTGAACACCCGAGTACTTAAATAACCTTCAGAAGTTATTATTTCCGATGTGGATTTAATAAGAATAATATATTGCTGATTTAACTTAATTATTTTATTGAAGGTATCTCCTTTCAAATTATACAGATTCCGATCAATATTTAGATATATGTCAGATATTATGAACAGGTTACAGCAAGAAAGAACAAACTCCACGTTACAAGATATATCAATATTTATTACATTGATAAAAAAATTGATCAGTATGAAATAATAGCAACATTGACTTTGATGAGAGGTGAGCTTCATACAATATAATAATACAATAAGTCTTGAGTAGAAATTATAACTATGATGATTTTAAATAGGCAAGGCAATACTCAAATGGCCTATGAATGTGATCATTAAAAATTTTAATACAATAATAATTAGGATCTCTTATCTTAGGGTTCGTGAATTCGGCTGCGGCGGAATTTTGAGATGTCCATCCGAATAACTCTAGCTGAATTAATTTATGATATGAGTATTAGTTGATGATTTAGGAATAATTAATACAGTATCCAGCTTGCAAGCTTAATAAGATTTTTCCCCCACTTCTCTTCAATAATTAAAATTATTAACGATTAATTATTATTAATCGTTGAATACTCAAGCTTGAGATTTTAATTTTATATTTGATTTATTCGATGATCAATATGTAGTTTAAGTTATAAAATTCGAAGTTATGAGAGCTCTCTTAATATAGGCTAACGACTCACGTGAAAATATATTTGATTTTTCTTGTAAAGATGTCTTCTTTTTCGTATCCTCGTGGTACTGCTTGGCTAATTCCTCTTTTCAAATTTTATAGGGATTTTAATTCACGTAACTCAAACATTAATATTGTATCACTGAGTTACAAAACAACAAATAACAGATTACAATAAATTTTAACATAAATTAAAGCTTAATAAATGGACAAAGGCCTTAGGAGATTCCTTGTTCAGTCTTCCTTCGGTGGCGGATTCTCGTCGTCTCTCTCAATTCTTCCCTTAGATCATAGAAATTCTTACAAATGGCTACCTTAATTTAAATATTAATTTCTAATTGGTCCATTGCCATGATACTATTTTACGTCATTTGACGTGTGAAAAATAGTGCTTCCTAAAGTTTCTTAACATCCATTATAATTATGCTTATTTATTTAAGAAACAGATCCCATGTACATTTCTCACACACTGAGCTGAATAGAGTATAATTATGCTATATAAAATTTATATAATATCGCTGTCATTTTTGCTATAAATTCAAGTTTCGCGGCAACTGCTGGCTATGTTTTTATTGGCCGGGCAAAGTCTCAGCTGATTCTGTATTGAATGTTAGTGGCACTGGCATATGCCTTCTGAATGAATATTGTTAATGACATTGTTTTTCTATAAGTTAGATTTCTTTTACAATAATAAATAAGATGCTTATAAATGCTTTAAATAATTTTATACCTCTCCTATAAATATAATTATTCTTATAACATGTACTCATGGTACATTTCACAATTGTTCTGCAAAGCAGATGATTGTAAGTGGCAGTGGCTGTGACGTCACGCCATTATGATGATCAATACCTTACACATTTCCTAACTATAAAGGAGTGGCCGTAGTCGAGTGGATCAGATGCTGGCTTTATGATTCAGAGGCCCGGGTTCAAATCCCGGCCCGGGCAAGATATTTATCTCGGGCCACTCCCGTGTTTTCGGATGGACACGTTAAGCCGTCGGTCCCGGCTGCCTAAAAAGCAGTCGTTAGGTCATGTCAGAGGCCCTGAAATTGATCAGTTGCGACCTGAAAACTCTGACACCAGACCTGAGCCAGCCAGGTCACTCGATTATTATTATTATATCCTAACTATAGCTAAGCATTTTATTTATATTTACAGGAAGCGTTATGTTTTTTTGCGAATATATGAATATAGAAGTAAATATAAGGACACAGAACAAATTCAACAATTTGAAGAAATAAAAAGCAATAACATTAATCAAATCGATTAATGTGGGATAAAAGAAACACTGTAATTATGTTTCTTCACGAATACAGCAGAAGAGTGCGCGTGTTTGTGGCGATTTTGTCTGTACGCTCTTTTAGAATGTAAGTTGCAAAATAATCACAATAATCTATCTCAACTATGTTCGAAAATGCAGCGTCCCAATAACAGCCATAGTATACCAAATTAAAGGCACTGTTTACGCAATTGTCTATATTCATTCATTTGGCAACAAGAGTGGTCTGTAAATAAGTCATTTGAACTTGTAACGTCACTTTTGGGGTTACATAGAATATATGCCCCTCGTTGGTTATGGAGTATTTGTAACCTCTTCCTTGGTGTGCATAACATAGTATGCCCCACGCTGACGTTGTCGTGTTATATGTTGCCCAACCTGACCTATACGTATATATATATATATACAACGTTGTGTTCTGTACACATTGACAATGATAATAATTCTGAGACACTCCACGTTATAGCAATGTTGATCTAACGGATATGGGTTCTGACAATGTATAGAGAGCACGACCTTGATGGGCTCAGTATAGAGCTTGAAGCAATATTTGATATAAGACATTTCAATAACCTGTGCAGAATATGTCTGCAGATTCTTACCAAAGGCGTTGCTGTTACAATCCTTGTCAATATAAAAATATATAAGGGTTACCAGTATTGAAATACAAAGCCACTCTGCCTTCGAACCAGTCCACTATCATTCAACGAATTGGTCAGAAGTGTCAAATCATACCAGACAGGGTCAACGACAGAATAAATTAGGGAAACCTTATAATTTCTATGGTCCTATGTGTCGGCCGCTGCTGTACAATATACTAATGACCTCAGAATAATAAAATTATTCATGGCTGAACACCCGAGTACTTAAATAACCTTCAGAAGTTATTATTTCCGATGGGATTAATAAGAATAATATATTGCTGATTTAACTTAATTATTTATTGAAGGTATCTCCTTTCAAATTATACAGATTCCGATCAATATTTAGAATATGTCAGATATTATGAACAGGTTACAGCAAGAAAGAACAAACTCCACGTTACAAGATATATCAATATTTATTACATTGATAAAAAAAATTGATCAGTATGAAATAATAGCAACATTGACTTTGATGAGAGGTGAGCTTCATACAATATAATAATACAATAAGTCTTGAGTAGAAATTATAACTATGATGATTTTAAATAGGCAAGGCAATACTCAAATGGCCTATGAATGTGATCATTAAAAATTTTAATACAATAATAATTAGGAATCTCTTATCTTAGGGTTCGTGAATTCGGCTGCGGCGGAGATGTCCATCCGAATAACTCTAGCTGAATTAATTTATGATATGAGTATTAGTTGATGATTTAGGAATAATTAATACAGTATCCAGCTTGCAAGCTTAATAAGATTTTTCCCCACTTCTCTTCAATAATTAAAATTATTAACGATTAATTATTATTAATCGTTGAATACTCAAGCTTGAGATTTTAATTTTATATTTGATTTATTCGATGATCAATATGTAGTTTAAGTTATAAAATCCGAAGTTATGAGAGCTCTCTTAATATAGGCTAACGACTCACGTGAAAATATATTTGATTTTTCTTGTAAAGATGTCTCTTTTTCGTATCCTCGTGGTACTGCTTGGCTAATTCCTCTTCTTCAAATTTTATAGGATTTAATTCTTCAGATTTTAATTCACGTAACTCAAACATTAATATGTATTACTGAGTTACAAAACAACAAATAACAGATTACAATAAATTTAACATAAATTAAAGCTTAATAAATGGACAAAGGCCTTAGGAGATTCCTTGTTCAGTCTTCCTTCGGTGGCGGATTCTCGTCGTCTCTCTCAATTCTTCCCTTAGATCATAGAAATTCTTACAAATGGCTACCTTAATTTAAATATTAATTTCTAATTGGTCCATTGCCATGATACTATTTTACGTCATTTGACGTGTGAAAAATAGTGCTTCCTAAAGTTCTTAACATCCATTATAATTATGCTTATTAATTTAAGAAACAGATCCGATGTACATTTCTCACACACTGAGCTGAATAGGAGTATAATTATGCTATTATAAATTTATATAATATCGCTGTCATTTTTGCTATAAATTCAAGTTTCGCGGCAACTGCTGGCTATGTTTTTATTGGCCGGGCAATACTCAAATGGCCTATGAATGTGATCATTAAAAATTTTAATACAATAATAATTAGGAATCTCTTATCTTAGGGTTCGTGAATTCGGCTGCGGCGGAATTTTGAGATGTCCATCCGAATAACTCTAGCTGAATTAATTTATGATATGAGTATTAGTTGATGATTTAGGAATAATTAATACAGTATCCAGCTTGCAAGCTTAATAAGATTTTCCCCCACTTCTCTTCAATAATTAAAATTATTAACGATTAATTATTATTAATCGTTGAATACTCAAGCTTGAGATTTTAATTTTATATTTGATTTATTCGATGATCAATATGTAGTTTAAGTTATAAAATCCGAAGTTATGAGAGCTCTCTTAATATAGGCTAACGACTCACGTGAAAATATATTTGATTTTCTTGTAAAGATGTCTTCTTTTTCGTATCCTCGTGGTACTGCTTGGCTAATTCCTCTTTTCAAATTTTATAGGGATTTTAATTCACGTAACTCAAACATTAATATGTATTACTGAGTTACAAAACAACAAATAACAGATTACAATAAATTTTAACATAAATTAAAGCTTAATAAATGGACAAAGGCCTTAGGAGATTCCTTGTTCAGTCTTCCTTCGGTGGCGGATTCTCGTCGTCTCTCTCAATTCTTCCCTTAGATCATAGAAATTCTTACAAATGGCTACCTAATTTAAATATTAATTCTAATTGGTCCATTGCCATGATACTATTTTACGTCATTTGACGTGTGAAAAATAGTGCTTCCTAAAGTTCTTAACATCCATTATAATTATGCTTATTAATTTAAGAAACAGATCCGATGTACATTTCTCACACACTGAGCTGAATAGGAGTATAATTATGCTATATAAATTTATATAATATCGCTGTCATTTTTGCTATAAATCAAGTTTCGCGGCAACTGCTGGCTATTTTTATTGGCCGGCAAAGTCTCAGCTGATTCTGTATTGAATGTTAGTGGCACTGGCATATGCCTTCTGAATGAATATTGTTAATGACATTGTTTTTCTATAAGTTAGTTTTCTTTTACAATAATAAATAAGATGCTTATAAATGCTTTAAATAATTTTATACCTCTCCTATAAATATAATTATTCTTATAACATGTACTCATGGTACATTCACAATTGTTCTGCAAAGCAGATGATTGTAAGTGGCAGTGGCTGTGACGTCACGCCATTATGATGATCAATACCTTACACATTTCCTAACTATAAAGGAGTGGCCGTAGTCGAGTGGATCAGATGCTGGCTTTATGATTCAGAGGCCCGGGTTCAAATCCCGGCCGGGCAAGATATTTATCTCGGGCCACTCCCGTGTTTCGGATGGACACGTTAAGCCGTCGGTCCCGGCTGCCTAAAAAGCAGTCGTTAGGTATTCCCATCTCAACAGCCATCTCACTATTGCAGACTTGGTTCGCATTTGAGCATTCATGAATTCTTTACGCATTTGTCTCAAATTGCATGTCATATTTTCTTCCATCGTTCGGTAGTGATGACTTCGCAAATATAACCATATCGGTACATTGCTTTGTGAGCATTGAACTGAAAAGAAAATTACAAAGGTGCGTTCAGACTTATGTGCCACGAGCAAGCGATTCCACTTTTCATCAGCTTATCCTTTGCTTATTATAACTGTGTTTAACTGTTTATTTATCTGATTTCCAACGATTACACCAATTTTCAACTCAAGTACAACAATGTGAGAGAATACAAATAACAAAACAAATATACATATAAAAGTAAAATACATTCATAATGATGAATCAAATTCCAACAAATAATCTAGCAAATAATCACAAATTCAATTAAACAATCAAACAGAATTCAAAATCGATAGTAAAAGTATGTGATAAATATTGAAGTTTTGTGTGTGTAGTTAGAAGTTCATATTATGGTAATAATTAATATTACATAAAAAGACTGAGAAATTGTCAAAAACCACAGATTTTATTTTATTTTTTATCTGAGATAAACTCCGGAGTTTATCAGAGATTGAGAATGGTGTAACAACCGAAACCGGTCTTTCTAACTATCAATAAAATCTGTGCTTTTTGACAATTTCTTAGTCTTTTTATCTAATTAATATAAATATAAAAGTAATTTACGAACAATATAAGGACACAGAACCAATTCAACAATTTGAAGAAATAAAAAGCAATAACATTAATCAAATCGATTAATGTGGGATAAAAGAAACACTGTAATTATGTTTCTTCACGATTACAGCAGAAGAGTGCGCGTGTTTGTGGCGATTTTGTCTGTACGCTCTTTTAGAATGTAAGTTGCAAAATAATCACAATAATCTATCTCAACTATGTTCGAAAATGCAGCCATCCTAATAACAGCCCTAGTATCCCAAAATTAAAAGGCACTGTTTACGCAATTGTCTATATTCATTCATTTGGCAACAAGAGTGGGCTGTAAATAAGTCAGTTGAACTTGTAACGTCACTTTTGGGGTTACATAGAATATGCCCCTCGTTGGTTATGACGTATTTGTAAGCATAAAATAGTATGCCCCACGCTGACGTTGACGTGTTATATGTTGCCCAACCTGACCTATACGTGTATATATATATATATTATTATATATTTTCAATTATCATTCCATTGTCAATGTGTACAGAACACAACGTTGTGTTCTGTACACATTGACAATGATAATAATTCTAAGGACACTCCACGTTATAGCAATGTTGATCTAACGGATATGGGTTCTGACAATGTATAGAGAGCACGACCTTGATGGGCTCAGTATAGAGCTTGAAGCAATATTTGATATAAGATATTTCAATAACCTGTGCAGAATATGTCTGCAGATTCTTAACAAAGGCGTTGCTGCTATAATCCTTGTCAATATAAAAATATATAAGGGTTTCCAGTATTGAAAATACAAAGCCACTCTGCCTTCGAAGCAGTCCACTACCATTCAACAAATTTAAACATTTAAACATTTAACATTTAAACATTTAACTTTAAACATTTAAACATTTAA
Source organism: Nilaparvata lugens (assembly GCF_014356525.2). NCBI lineage: Eukaryota > Metazoa > Arthropoda > Insecta > Hemiptera > Delphacidae > Nilaparvata > Nilaparvata lugens. Next base: position 26,880,557 of record NC_052504.1, on the reverse strand, counting down.
ACATTTAACATTTAAACATTTAACATTTAAACATTTAAACATTTAAACATTTAACATTTAAACATTTAAACATTAAACATTTAACATTTAAACATTTAAACATTTAAACATTTAAACATTTAAACATTTAAACATTTAACATTTAAACATTTAAACTTTAAACATTTAAACATTTAACATTTAAACATTTAAACATTTAAACATTTAAACATTTAACATTTAACATTTAAACATTTAAACATTTAACATTAACATTTAAACATTTAACATTTAAACATTTAAACATTTAACATTTAAACATTTAAACATTTAAACATTTAAACATTTAAACATTTAAACATTTAACATTTAAACATTTAAACATTTAACATTTAAACATTTAACTTTAAACATTTAAACATTTAAACATTTAAACATTAAACATTTAACATTTAAACATTTAAACATTTAAACATTTAAACATTTAAACATTTAAACATTTAAACATTTAAACATTTAAACATTTAAACATTTAAACATTTAAACATTTAAACATTTAAACTTTAAACATTTAAACATTTAAACATTTAAACATTTAAACATTTAAACATTTAACATTTAAACATTTAAACATTTAAACATTTAAACATTTAAACATTAAACATTTAAACATTTAAACATTTAAACATTTAAACATTTAAACATTTAACATTTAAACATTTAAACATTAAACATTTAAACATTTAAACATTTAAACATTAAAAAACATTTAAACATTTAAACATTTAAACATTTAAACATTTAAACATTTAACATTTGAACATTTGAACATTTAAACATTTAACATTTAAACATTTAAACATTTAAACTTTAACATTTAAACATTTAAACATTTAAACATTTAAACATTTAACATTTAAACATTCAACATTTAAACATTTAAACATTTAAACATTTAAACATTTAAACATTTAAACATTCAAACATTTAAACATTTAAACATTTAAACATTTAAACTTTAAACATTTAACATTCAAACTTTAAACATTTAAACATTAAACATTTAAACATTCAAACATTAGAGAAATGCCAAAACGTCGACTTGAATCTTAGACCTCACTTCGCTCGGTCATTAATCTAATCTAATATTCATTCAATTCCAATTTCAATCAAATCATAAGCATCACTGCAATCTACTGTTTTTATTTTGTAACTAGTAGGTAACCCGTGCTTCGCAATGGTCCATTTTGAATCTTTGCAAACTAAAAACTTGATGTAATAAAAAATTCGAAATTTGAAAATAGGCCGATAACCATCCTTGGTTAATAAAGAATCTTTTTGCGAATTTCAAATCAATCAGTCAAGTAGTTCAGACGTAATTTCACGTTCGTGTATGAGCCAGCTCTTTCTATTATTATAGTAAAGATGATGGATGATTCATCAGTATCTTTGAATGAGAATAACTTTTAAACGGTTTGAGAAACCGGTGCGGTTTTCACCATTTATTTTCTCTTGAAATTCTGTATCATATAACCAAAGTTAGTTTTCTGTCTTCTAACTTTGTCATATGACTACCTTCCAATTTAAAAAAATGATGTTGAATTCATTTATTGATTGGCAGAAAGCATTTGACAACGTTTCATGGGCCAAATTGTGGGACATAATGCTCGTAAAAGGATATCCCAAACATCTTGTTGCTGCAATTGCGTGTGCATACACCAATACAGATATCGTTATCACGTCCGGCAATAATAGAAAAACGGGAAAAATCAAAATAAATAAAAGTGTAAGACACGGGTGCCCAATGTCGCCTACTCTCTTCAATATATATACTGACGAGATTCTGCAAATTTGGAATCGGTATGTTGACGCAGGGATAGAGCTCTGCAATAATGTTTTTATGAATTCTCTACTATATGCTGACGACACTGTGATCATTTTCAACACGGAAGATAAACTACAATATGATCTTTTCAAGTTAAACAAAATTGGGTTGGACTTTGGCATGAAAATCTCACCTCAAAAATCCAAGATAATGGCATTCAGGGGAAAGTGGCCAGTCAGATCAAAAATCGTGATAGACAATCAAGCATTAGATCAAGTGAGAGACTTCAGCTACTTTTGATGCCGCATTTCATTCGATAAGGATGAAGATGTTGGTGAAAAAGTGGCGAGATTCAGTGCGGTCTGTGGCACTATAAGACGAGCTATAGGAAGGCGAACGAGACAAGATACCCAGCTGAAGTTTTACAGAACAATGGCGATACCGTTAATAACATACGGTAGCGAGGCATGGGTTTTAAACAGACAAACTGAATCTCGTATACAAGCTGCTGAAATGAGATTTTTACGAGCGGTCAAAGGTTGTAGTAGACTGGATAAAATAAGGAATGACAACATAAGAGCTGAATTGAATGTAGAACCGCTATTGGATATTCTGAAGAAATATCGGGAAAATTGGTCTACTCATTTATTCAGAATGCCATCCAATAGGCTCCCAATATTAGCATGGGAGTACAAACCCGAAGGAAAGCGAGGCATAGGAAGACCAAGGAAGAAATGGATGCCGGTACAGGCCAATAGAGCCTAATCCTTGTAAGAAGATGATGATGTTGAATTCAAAATGGCGGAACAAAATTTTGATGCAACAGAAAATCAGTTATTTTTATTCGAATAGGATCCCCAATCATACCTATCATCTAATGTCCATTTTAAAAGAAATTTTCAGCTGCTTCTATACAACAACTGGAAGCATGACAAATTGAAAACTTGAAGTAATGAAATCATGAAGAACTGGACAGTGGCGTAACGTACACCCCCGCTGCTCCCTTGGCGCGGGGGGCCCGGGCTAGGGCCCGGATAATATGTAGGCTAATATAGGTTTTCTGAAAAAAAAAATTACCTGGTCTAGGGGGCCCGGGTAAGGGCCCGAAATGATAACTATATATTGCATACTTTAAAAAGAAAAATTAAATAATCATGGAAGTAACTTTTGTTAAAAAAGCAGAAGTTTTATTGTGCAAAATGACAGGTTTCATTCATTGTGTAAGAAGAAAATAATATGCAATAGAACAATGTCTGGTTATAAATTAATATCAAGAGAATACAAGTAGAAAATAATGAATAAGGCACGAAAGAAAAACAATCATTGTTCAAATCTACTCGTAATAATAATTATAGTTCCATTGACAGAGCTTCAATGATTGTGTGCTGGTAGTGATCGAGCTTATTGAAAAACTAGGAATGTTGTTTCTTTACAAATCATTAAAGTTTATACATCCGGTGAGACAATCCAGATCAGACTGAGGCTACTCAAACCACTTACTTATAGATAAGATTTACTTCTTTTCCCTCTGATTTAAACAAAGATTGTCAGAATGGTTCTAAAGTAGATCGTTATATTTGTTTACTATCTTCAAGTAAGCATTGGAGGAAAGAAATTATTTTGAATTTGGATTTAATTATGAACTTGGAGGCATGTAGGAGACATCAAATCAAATGTTTTTATAAATTACTAGCAGGGCACCCGTGCTTTGCTACGGGAATTAAAAGATAAAGTTATTTTTGTGAAACATTTATAATCTAAATCCTCCCAAAATTGTTATAATTGTTTTTGAGATTAGGCCACAACTCGGCATGGAAATGATTGAGTCAAATCGTTCAAATAATCAATTGATGTGTTGGAAGTGCTCTGTAGAAGAGTAGTCTAATTGCAGCGAATTTTGTAGGATATGGGGCGGGGCTTAAGAGTCGCCCTCGTCTTTATTCATTGGCAATTAATATTTCCCGTTGACAGTTATCAAATTAGCAGTGATAATGTTATTTTTGCTTTGAAAATTGAAGATTAAATTCCAAATTAGGTTGATTCGGAATTTGATGACTCTGGTATCCATGGATCTCTTGCTTATTCTGGAATTTTTGGCATAGCATGTCGCTTACTTTTCGTTTCACTCATCCAAAAGTGTAAATGCAGCCAATCCACTGATTCTTTCTTCCATGAAAGTCCATTCATAATAGTATAACATTCATTGTGGCTGATTTCACATGTCCCAAACTCTACAATCATAATAATATTAAAGTGGGATCATTTTAATGTGAATTTGCATAAATTTGAATGGAGTTTACTCAATCGCTTTGATTATTGACTACCATTATATGATTTCTTTCTTTGATCTTAGCTTAAAACCAAAAGCTTAGGGGATGAAGATTTGGATGTAAACTATCATATAACTCAATTTGATTTCTATCTAAATTGACAACTTCAGAATTCACTTGTGATCTATCAATATCAATAGGTTTGTCTTGTGTCGTAATAACATCATGAAAGGAAATAGAAGCTGCTGATGGAATATTATGTTTTTTTCGATTTAGTTTTTAGCTGATTTTAAAACATGAAAATATCAGGCCCAGTAGGCACAAAAGCATGTTCAATTTCAATCAGGATTAAATTTCATGAGAATTAATCAGAGCAGGGTTTTTTCTAATAGAAGGCTTCTCTGATTGGTGTTTAGTCCGGATTATGGATTAACAGACAGTGCAACTGTCTCTCTCAATGCCATGGCTGCGTACAAACATAGAGCAACAGAGGAACCAATACAACAGAAGCTGAAGAAATTATTCGCTTTTCTATCACATCACAATGAACATTACATTCAACTATCATATGTTTGGAGAGATTGATTTTAAATTTTTTTGCTATCATCCAGATATCCAACCTATTCTTCCAGATGTTCCATGAATACTGCAATGTTTTAAAATAAGATCGCCAAATTTGGTAACTCAACTACATCTATTATAATGTTTTCTATTTGCTCACACATTCTTACATTTTAAACAGACTATGGAAGACTTTTATCTGATCAGCTGCTACTTGTGTGACCAATAATCCTTTCTCTTGGTAGTTCAATGAATTATCCCAGAGTTGAGACCTGTTCCAAAAATTTTGGAATAATGTTTTTTGTTCCAAGCACAATATATTCCTGATTTAATCAAAATCGTTAGAGCCGTTTTCGAGATCTGTCCGACATAGATATCTATCCACACATCTATCCACAAACATACATATTCGAATAAATTGCTTTCTTAGTATAATTATTGACTTCAATGATTATGATTTCATTCGATAAGAGCTTATTTCACATAATAATAATAACAGCTGGCATCAAAAGAAGAAATGTCAAACATGATTGAAATTGAAACAGTAGCGGTCATCAACATTATTTTCTTCATCTGATATAAAATAACCAGATTATGGTAAGATTCACATCAATTTGTCAGCATTGTTTGAAAGGGGAGCATTGATGCTATTAATGAGGAATACTGACAGTTAACGATCTGTTATACATATTCTCCAATATTTTTATCGAAAGCTACCTTATATTTTCTTTGGTAAAACAATCACTGTTTGGGAATAATTATTGATTCATTGGAAAAGCGCCTTACTTCTATGCAAGATATTTTCACATTAGAAAAAGCAACAACAGCTATTTGGCCGTTTTAATAAATAACCCCTTTCTTTCGCCCAAGTTAAATTTTGGCCGATTTTCCTCATTCTTCACAAACAGATTCCACAACGGATACTTCTGAAGTTTTTAAAATACCCCTTTAAGCAGTTTTCGCAAGTTGTCGGATACACAAACAAAATTAGTCTTGATAGAATAAGATTAATTGATAGTAGCAACTCCCGTCATAAAAGTTTGTTTTTATGAAAAATGAAAATTATCTATACTCCCAGGAATAGCTCTGATTGAAGCAGCAGTGCCCAATCAATTTGTTCTCGATAAATGCATTTTAATTAATTCTTCAACTTGGTGCCAACCTAATGAAATAATCTCAACTTAATGCCAACCTGACAAAATTATTATTTGGTCGCCAGTTATCAACTGTTTCGAATAGGTACTCTCTCTAGATTATAGTTCTATAGTAACATATTATGATATGGACATTTCAATTATAATTAAGGGATTGGGAGAAGAAGAATATACATGCTAAAAGACGAACTTGAAACCCTTAAAAACCACCCTTAGAGTTGAAATATCGCCAAAAGATTTCTTAGTGAGCACCTAGGACGTATAAGAAAGCTATATTCCAAGTTTTGTTGCAATCCATCCAGTAGTTTTCCAGAAATCGTGATCAGTGAGTCAGTGAGATAAGAATTTTATAAGTACAGAATTAACTTTATTATTTTAATAATTCATGAATCTTAAGACTAGATACTACTTACTAACTCTATTTCTAGCTCTAAAGGTTGGATTCTATATTTGTAGCTTAAAACATAATTCTTGACTTGATTGTAGAATTCAATCGAGAACAAGTTTTATTTTTTCAACGAAGCTATGTAAGCTATGGAAGATGTACGTTCACATTAAAGTTTAATGCTTGGGATTAACGGAGAAGGGGGCTGGAGAAAAGTGGTACGATTTTAGAAGAGGGGCCCGGAATTTTTTTTGCGGGGGGGCCCGGTTTGGAAACGTTACGCCACTGGAACTGGAAATAGGCATGTAACCATCCTCGGTTAAATCTATATGTAAAAATTCAAATTAATCAGTTGAGTAGTTCAAACGTGATGATGCGTCAAACATAATTTGACCTATTCCTTACTTGTATAAGACAGTTCTTTCCTTTAAAGGTGTGTAGATATATAAGCGCCGCGAACATGAGCAATTCACTTTTAATCAGCTGATTATATCTGTATTTTTACAGAAACGGTAAGAAACAAATATAAAAAGCTTGGCATCAGCCGATTAAAAGTGAATTGTTCATGTTCGCGGCGCGTAAATCTGTACGCACCTTATTATAGTATGGATAACTGAAGAAGACATAATACTTGAAAACCTCACAGAATCATATTGAATTTTTCAATACATCAATAAATTACAGTACCGTTTAGATCCTCCTCAATTTAAATCAGGCAGCCTTTTGTTTTCCCAACCGGTTTATACTTGAAAATTCTCAGTGGAAGCCTATCAGCTGACATTCGTTCCACATGCTCTTTCCATTGCTGACAAGATGCAACTCTGTCATTCAGGCAGAAGATATTAAGCTCTTTCCATATATCCTCATTCCTGATGTGATCTCTTCTGTCACAGCCCCTAGTTCTGTGAAGAAATCTCATCTCAGCTGCCTGCACTTTACTCTCATGTGGCTTTGATGTTACCCACGATTCACTACCATGAGTAGTAGTGGAGCTGCCATTGTCTTATAAAATTTCATTATCGTGCTTGTGGTAGCTTTCTTCCCCAATGTTCGACTGATACTTCCACAAATCATTTGGAACCTTCCTAATTTCTTCTCTACATCCAATTCATCTTTATAACTAATTTCACATCCCAGATATGTGAACTGAGACACCTGTTCCAATACCTTGTTGTCTATTACAATCTTCGATCTTATTGGATACTTTCCTTTAAAAGCCATGATTTCGGTTTTCTCCCTTGATATCTTGAAATTATATTCTTCACAAATTTCATGCAGTATATGAACTGAGTTTTGGAGGTAATTTTCGTTTTCCTGTACTACACACAAATCGTCTGCAAACAACAGAGCATTCAGGTACACACTTCCACCAATATCAATTCCTAAATCTACTTTACATTTCCATTTTCGGAAAATGTGGTCCACATTTATATTTTCAATATAAACTATTTTTTTCAATAGTTTATGTCATTATTAATTGACATAGACATTTTCTCTCCTAAAAAATATGATTCCATCAAAAATAGATATTGAAGAATGAATCTCTCCATTTGTACTGCCAATAACAAACTGTAAAAAGTAATAAAATTTCTGGTTTCTAAGCCTATCATTCCTCGTAACTATACTGCCATTTAGAATTCCTACATGTCGTAATACTTGAAATGTTTTAGGCTCATTGACGGCTCAATTTATTGACTGAGCGAAGTAAGGTCTAAGATTCATGTCAATGGTTTTGCATTTCTCTTTATGTTTTATGTTTGTTTAAATGTTTATATGTCCCGCATTTACGGCGAAACGCGGAAATAGATTTTCATGAAATTTGACAGGTATGTTCCTTTTCAAATTGCGCGTCGACATATATACAAGGTTTTTGGAAATTTTGTATTTCAAGGATAATATAAAAGGAAACTGAGCCTTCTTCATACGCCAATATTTGAGTAGAAATCAGACTATAGAATTATTCATCATAAATCAGCTGTCGAGTGGATTATCAATTTATTGCATGCAATGACGCATGCAATTCAATATCTCAATGTAACTTTTTGAAGACACAGCTGTTGTATGGACTACTAATTGCATGCAGTGAAGCATGCAATTGATAACTTGAAGTAGCATAGTATTTTCTCCCGACTTTTCTCTGCTTTCAACTCTGTAAGCTTTTGATGATAGTATATCATAGCTGTTTACATCAAAATATCGTGGGGCTTCACTCTGGAGTGTGAAAGCATAGAATATTTGTAGCGGAAGATTGAATTTAGGCTTATAGTTCATATTTATTTATTCATTTTCTCAGTCGTACAATCATTTTTACAGTTATATGAGGAGGAAGAACAGGCTTATGCACAAAACTGTCCCTTTTCAAATTTAATATCGGGGGACCGAGCTTTGCTCTGGAGTGCAAAAGCATAGAACATTTGTGACGAAAGATTGAATTCATAGTTTATAAATTTATTTATTAATTTTCTCAGTCGTACAATTCACAATTTTTACTGTTATGTGACGAGGCACAACAGGCTTATGCCCAGAACTGACCCTTTTCAAATCTATACCACAGTCCAAATGAAAATCTAGGTTAAGCTACTATCACTCATCAAAATAACAATTTATTCACACTTCAAAAAACAAACACATCATCAATTACAATATATATATATATATATATATATATATATATATATATACAAAAGATAGCATGTTACATTATTATTGTATCAACGGTATAATAATAATATTAATTGACAAAATTAAATATCATTTGCAAATGTAGTATTGAAAAGCAGTAGTAATCTACTTAATTGCTTCTTTAATTTCATATTTCTTTGATAAATGATTATTCTAAGAAGGAAACATACAGTTATCTATTATAAAGATATTTTGTTGTCAAGAATAAATTAGTACTCAAAGAAAAATCATGTGTTTAGGCCTACTGGCCTAATAATACTAGTAAAATATTAAAAGAAAGATTAATTATTAGTAAGATGATGAATAATAAAGATCAATTATCTTGGGAATTGATTACACAAAAAATATAGGTACAAATTTCAATTTTATTATTATTCTTATTAGCTTATAGCTTTGATGGGCGGGGAGACCCAAGGATTGGTCGCTGGAGGTCACCCGATAGAAAAATCCATCGTCAATATGGTATATAATGTGGTATTGCGGAGCGTTACGATTTCCTTGACCAATTCCATTTCGACTGAATGTGTTTTGTCAACTATTGAAGTCGCAACGCAAACGCATAGCATCCTCGTAGAGGGGAGGCAAACAATACTAACCAAAAATCTATTTTTTCCAGGAAGGGTATAATATGGAAAACACTTAATATTTCCTGCCGCCGATGGGCAGTACTTTATACCTGGCACTAGAATTCTTAGAAATAGAAGCATTTGGTTGACTTTGGTTTTACGCTTCAGTGAACATAATCTATTGGCAGGGTAGTTCTACCTGAGGACACCACCGATGGCTTATTGACCGGGCTTTCCAGAAGTACCTAACGGGAAACATTTGACTTGTTTCATGGAAGCAAAGTATTGTAATACTGTATAAGTATTCATAGTTTTATAAAGCAAGGCCTTTTGGTTCTGATACCCGAGACGTCAGTCTGCAGATTGTTCTTATGGAATGCATAAAACTTCTAGTAATTAAAACCATCCTAAATAAACCTTGATTAGTCCCAACCGATATGGTTTTCAGTAACTTTAAGGACATGACAATAATACAATAATTGTGGGTTGGAAACGTAATTTTGAATATTTATTATAATAAAATATTAATCCCATTTTCCCGGTGCTCTAAACTCGTTATTTAATAATAAGCCTACAGTTTAAGAGCCATCACTGATAAATACGTCACTTAGTATAAATACAGAAGAACAAAAATCATAAACCTTATTCCGGGCCACTTTCTCATTAATTCTAAATTCTCGTATATGTGTGTGATAAACAAAATTTAATTTGAAATCACAACATTTTTTGAAAAACATACAGTTTTGAATTACGAGCTTATTCTAGAAAAATTGAAACCCCTTTCTTAGCTGGCGTCTAGAAATAAGAAATATATTGACCGATAAATACAAACAATTTGGATGCAGATTAGGCGATTAGGCCTTTCCTAAAGAAGCCAGCTTATAGTCTGTTATACAATAAATGAGCAATTCAATTCATAACATCTTAGTAGTCATCTTATAAATAGTGTAATCATTCATCAAATCAGTCTTATCTAGTCATAATTATCATCACCCAGTACAATTGAATAAATTAAGTCATACATTAAAAAAAAAAAAACATAAACTATTTGTAAACTAACAGCACTAAATATCACATTTTCAACAATTTGAAAATTAATTTACGGAATAATAAGCATTTTCATTCAGAATGAGATTTACTGCGTTTTTACTTTCCTTGCCCTATTACCATAGGTAAGGAAAGTATTGCTTTCCGAAAAAAATTAATATACCCGAATTTCTAAATTTCTATACGTTTCAAGGTCCCCTGAGTCAAAAAAAGTGGTTTGTGTGTGTGTGTGTGTGTGTGTGTGTGTGGTGTGTGTGTGTGTGTGTGTGTGTGGTGTGTGTGTGTGTGTGTGTATGTGTCTCAAAAGTGTATGAGTGTATGTGCGTCTGTGAACACGATATCTCATGACTCATCTCCCAATTAACGGAATGACTTGAAATTTGGAACTTGAAATATATTACATTTACATAGAGCTCAATTTATTTATTTAAGTTATCTTCATAATTCTATCTATCTTCTATCTAGTTCTAATAGGTTACCAACCCATCCCTATCTTATATGATAAACCTTTAATCATAATCATATACCTACATGATTAAAAAACAGCAGACATTCAATTTACTGGAACAAATAATGGAATGCCTTAGAGTTCAGATGTAGGCAACACGCCTAACTTCTTCCTACATTCACTACCATGTCTCTACGAAACTGTACTTGCTTCTGTGAGACACCTTGTTCCAGTGAGAACTTGCTTCTGTGAGACTGCCATTTATAGCGCTATTAGTTTGGACGGAGACCTTGTCTCTATGAAACTGCTTGTATCTGTGGGTTCCTGTGAGACTGCCATTTATAGAAGTACTTGCTCCTATGAAACTTGTCTCTGTGACACTAATATCGTTCAAAAACACTATTTGTCTCTGTGAAACATCCCCGAAAGATTTTGAAAAAAACAGAATATTTAATAATTGTAGTCTGTAAAATAATAAGAATGTAATAGTCAAAATACTTGTCTACCAATAAGAATAGATATAAAACTGAAAATACAAAACGACGAGAATAATAATTAACATATTTAAAAGAAATAATGTGAAAAGTTGTAAATTTAGAGTTTCTCTCTTGAATTCAAGATTGAATGATTGAGAAGATAAATCTTTCTACTGGTTTCTGCGCTGGCAAATAACAAGTGCAGATCTCAGTGGAGCATTCAGCTATTGGCTATCCGCCTACGAATGTGAGAGACTATTAATAGGTCGTTTTGTGAGAACAAGAGTCGGAAGATCACTCACCAGCCTCCCCCTCATCCCCACCGGGGACCCAATTAGTAGCAATTTGACTGGCAATCTGTTTTCTCTAATGAACTGAGCCCAAGTTATTTACAGAAGCGGCCAACACTTCTTATTATATGATCACTACTGGATCCTTACAGCAAAACTGGCTCTAATCGCTCCTTTTATTCCGATTAGTTTACCGACAGTTCTCTTTATCTCAAGCGAAATGATAGAAAATACAGAAATACACACTTACACAAAAAATGTAGGAATCTAGTTTTGGAAGATTCAAGGATTCTTTGCCTTCCATCCTCGAGAACAACAAGACTAACTGTAAGTTGGACGTATGCCTACTGAATCAATTCTTGAGTAAGTGACGTCATCTACGAGATGATTGAGAGATCAATTCACAATAGAGAGGAGCGAGATAATCATAAATAAGCGATCAATCACAGTTCATATCAATTCCACTCTAACTATAAAAACGTCAAGTTGCATATATAATATTTAGGTTATCGTATTTATGTTATCGTATTAGATTTTATTATTACATCTTTAATTTACTCTTACCTACATCTAACTCATGATCCAAAGGATCCCATAATACGTCATCAGTATTATCAATTAAGTAACTCGCAATTTCTCGAAAAATAAGTGTTGCCGTGAATTGATCAATCACAGTTCAGAAGCGATCAATCACAATCATAATTCGATAGATATGAATGTGCAACCAGGCATATGATTCGAGAATAAATTACGAATAAGCATTTATTTTGCAGTTAATGGAACTATTCAATTTAATTCTATCAATTAAATTATAATCTTCATTGATGGAATCTCATTTGAGGATTGTGACTGAATACGATGTTACGATGTCTATTATACTACTTTGTACCATAATCCTAGATCATGAGAGATACCAAATAGAGCCTTGTGGACACCAATGCAATTCGCATCATTATAGCGACGGCGAGGGTGAGGATTCCAGCAATTTGAACATAGCTCAATTTTTTTTCTCTCCCATCGGATAGCAGTGGTGAGCACAAGGCATGATTGTTCGAAACGTTAAAGCTGACAAATAATGTTATTAATCATAGAAATGGTATGAAATAAAAATTGAATTGAATAAATGAAATTAATTTATCATTGCATGCTTTTTGACTTGAACTAAAATTCACTGATCACATATCCACTAATATCAGTCACGATATAAAAACTCATTCATTTCAGAAAAGATGTTTCATAATCATTGATTCTAAAAGGTTTATTATATCAACCAAATATAATTGAGATTTATGCTTAAGCCTAATTTTAGGAATATATTTATCGATTGATTTACTGTTCATTAGATTCATTATTTAAGAGTTGCAAGACTGTTGAAAATAATAAGAAACATAATTGATGGTTGCGTCGGTCAAGGATACGTGTTCTTATCACATATTCATGAAGATTCGGTTGCTGCAAATTACCTCCATTTTTCAAAATGCGTTCAGAGTTTAGATAGAAGCTGAGCAAATAAATACAAAGTGTGTGTGTATATTTGTTCACGTGGAAACAGACGACGCAATTCGGGCGTCGAAAGAGGCGAATGATACTTTTATTCGGATGTAAAAAGCGAAATTGTCATAAATATTCGGAAGCGTATCTGGAAGCAGCTCATGTATTTATATGAGGAGTGAATCTATGGGTGGGGGATAAGGAGAGTCGGCTACGGAGACGCATGAATATTGTAGAGGTATGTTTAACCGCTTTGCCTGTGTTTCATTAGGAAAAATGAGTGGCAGGTCCCCGGGGTAAGGTTTCGAAATGGCATTTTAAAATGTAATACGGGGCTGTCTCATCGCGAGGGGGCTGGAGAGCCTACAAAATTCACTAGCACCGGCGCCCCCTAAATGAGATATTAGCCCCTAGACCATCAAAAATGCAGCGCTCGTGGCGCAGGAAGGGGTAGTCGTTCTCAGGCTGGCTGCTTTAATTTTTCATAGGGAATCATATTGCTATGCTCGGCCCCGCGCTCACATTTATTATCATCTCTGCGGCCGGGTCGGGACTGAGGCGGCTGGCTCCCCTTGGATTTAATAAAACGCCGCGCTTCCTTCGTCCGTCGAACCCTTCGATTGCGCACTCACCACCACCAGCCGCCTATTGTTTTACAGCGTGTGCATCGATGGGCCACCAACACCACCGACCACCGTATCATAATCACAAGACATGCTCCATCATCCATCCAGCCCTCCTCACTCATCCCCTCTGGCCTGCCTGCCTGCTCCCTCTCTGCAAACAATCTATCACTCACTCACTCTGCTCATACGCAACCTCAACTCAACTCGCTCATCCCTCTCATATTTTTAAAAAATCACGTCTATCTTGATTTTCATCTTGAAATTTGTGGCACTGTCTTTGGATTTCTTGATTTATTCATACATATTGTAAAGCGGTTTTTTACACGCCTCACATACGTAGAGTGAATCTTGCACTGAATCACCAGTGTCGAGGTTATAAATTTTGTAACTGCGTGCGTGAACGCTAAGTGTACACCAGACTGATTGGTTCACTACAAGATTCAATACAATTGTCGGAATCGCAGGAGGTCTAAACACTCGCTCACCCTTGATCCTTCTTATGACAGATTGTATGGAGATGAAATTCTTATAAGTAGTGTAGCAGTCGCTAAACACTGAATATTGAAGTCTTAAAACTATTACCTGTGATGAGACGACACACAAGATCATACAAGTCGAGCAAAAATCCCGATGTAGATAATTTACGGGACTGCGTCTCTAATAAGTTCCGAAGATTAAGATAGGGTACTTGGACCAGATATCGTTCGGAATATATTTCGAGAACAGAGTCTTGTCGGGTTTTAAGCTCTATTGTATGAAATTATATGATCTCCGGTTGCATCTGCTGTACAGTTGATGTATTCGCTCCTAAGTCGAAGTTGGTAACAGATAAAAGCTGATATATGAGCAGGTAAGGACAGAGAATAAATAATCCCGATCTGACCCCACTCACTACATCCACTGAGACCTGTTCCAATATCCAGCGTAATTCAATTATTTCAATGATCTTATTTGATCGGTTCTGGATGATGTAGAACGTGTCAGACACAATGATTGACAGGCTTAAGAAATAATCGAACTCAGAAGACGAATTAACAAAATTGAAATATATTATAATAAAATATATGATCACACAGTGCAGATTCAGAATTTGATTTACAGATTGATAATAATTTAGCATTAACAAAAGAGTTAAAAATGTTCTTGTGCTTGCATGACACCATGCATGATTCGACAGAATTTTACAATTGATAAAATTTAACAGTTTGTGAAAAAATGGTGAAAATAAATTATAAAATGTTTTAAAAAATGCTCGGGGTCATGGTTCTGGCAGCGGAGGATAGTTAATCAACTACAAGTTCTTATAAATTCTATATTGAATAAATTCTAGGCTCTTAATGACTAATAAGCGCTTGTCGGCGTGGCCAATAATTTAACGAAGAAAAATTTATATTTTCTGCACTGTAATATTTTTCAAAGCGTAGATTGGGGCCCCTTTAAACTTATAACTCACGTGAAACTCCTTGACGGTCGTGGTTTTCTTCTTTAGATCAAAATCGTTTGATCGGCGGCGGTCCAGGCTTCGGTCTCAGCACGTGGGGAATTTTAATTTAAAATCTCCTTCACCAAATTAATTAAGGGATAATCTAACTTTAAACTTTTGATTTATCGATTGATGAAAATAGATTTACAAATAACAATTAGAATAGCCTAAAATATTGGCTCACAAATAAAACATATAAAATCGAACGAAAATCTTACAAATAGGTCTTGGTAACTTTAACGAGGTCTGAACGGTGAGGATTTCAAAAGGGAAGTGAAGTCTTTTTTCTCAGCTTCTCGGCTAGAACTTTCTTTCTGAGAATCTCGGTGTAATAAATTTGTATGAAAATTTACCATTGGTAGAACGATTGTGGCGTAGACATGACGTCAGTGGCTAGCAATAGAATATAATTCCTTTAATTATGGTAATAATCCAATTTGTATAATTCTTAAAACTGCTTAATCTCCTCGACATAGTTCCTCTTATACAATGTACATGTGCTAGCGTATATGATAAGGCAGGTTTGTTGTCTGATAGCAGATTAACATATGTTGTTTTCAAACGATCACCTTTTTGGTTCTATTTCTATGCACTATGATTGGCTTAGGCTTGCCAAAGAGATTCAATCACCATGTGGTTCAGTTGAAACAATAATTTAATATTTTAATACTCTTATACAATTCTTATTATGTTTGAGACTTTTATAATTAATTTCTGCTGCTTTTATCAATAATATAATGTTCATGCTATGACCTAGTTAGTTACAATAATACTTGACATTATAATATAA
The DNA here is from genome assembly GCF_014356525.2 of Nilaparvata lugens. Lineage (NCBI taxonomy): Eukaryota > Metazoa > Arthropoda > Insecta > Hemiptera > Delphacidae > Nilaparvata > Nilaparvata lugens. The sequence goes on along the minus strand of NC_052504.1, from coordinate 26,864,484 downwards.
TTTTTTAAGTAATAAATAATTTCAACGATAATACATACATTTTATTTTTTATTCGAAATTCTTGGTCCTTTATTGATAGTTTTTAATTTTAGAAATAATATTACAGCTTGCATGGAATCTGGCATGACATTTTACAATATGCTGAATCAGTCAGCTGTGTTTGAGCTGCTTTAAAACATCTGATCAATAGTAAACAAAGTGTAACCTCAAAATTCAAATGAGTAGTTCATAAATGGTTCGTGCTCAATTTGCAGAATAATTATAATTTTATTAAATAATTCTTTAGAAAATATGCAGTACAGAACGGTACTCTTATCTGATATACAGTTACTGATAAGGAAGCTTTATCGCTCGGTCGCCAACTATTCCTTTAGCAAATTCTTTCATTTTAAAAAGGTAATCACAATTTTCTGGCTAGTTCTCTCCTTCTCATGAGGTTTATTTAAGAAAATTCATCACACAAAGTATTTTAATGATGCTCTTGATCGATTAAATTCATTCCATTACCAAAAAGGAGAACATGAAACATTCCATTTCAGCTTCTTAGATGATGAGGAGATCGAACTGGACATCATCTTAGAATAGGTGTGCCTTTTCAAAATTAATATTAATCGTACAATAATGATTACTGGATTATTCATCTTCAATGAAATATTTGTATTAAATTAGTTCAATATGAAAACTCTTATCCATCCTATTCCAAAATCCTTGCTTCGACCAACATTACAATCTTTATGAATTGATTCTACTTTCTATTTTCTGATAATCAATAGGAACCAGTATGATTTATTAAAAGCCAGTGTAACTTGGTCAGATCGATTGCATTATTACTTGCTACTGTAAAATTGCTACACCAATCATGGTTTGACTCATGAGCAAGTTACACACACATCGATTTTTGGACGTACAATTTTTTACCGTGCTTATAAATTCTATCAGAATAAACAGAACTTGACAAAAATCATCTGTTTATATTAATTATTCTATTATCCTAATAGAAGTTATAAGGACGGCAAAAAATCATACGTCGAAAAAACCGATTTGTGAGTAATTGGCTTTATTCCATACACTATTCTTCTCATCACTCATATACAAATCATAGAATAGTCTAGGATTCATAAGCTAAGAAAATGAAATATTAGGCTATCAACAAGGACAACATCAATGTAATAGCGTTGAATATCTATCAAGGTGAGGAGTAAATTCTCTACAAACCTGAATGAGATTTGGAGTTGGCGGTGAAGCGTGAAGCTACAATCCTATCTATCATTTTCCAGTTAATTTATAAAATAGCAAGTGTGAATAAAATCACAAATTTAACAACGCTGATGCCCTCAATAACAGAGAGTCGTTAAGAAACGCTTTCAAAATTGTAGCGTTTGTGAAGAAAAGCTTGTATTGGATGTGAATCTAATGAGGACTCTATCTTAAGCTCGATTAACTCTCTTTAATAACGTAAAAAGAGCAGAATGCTTTCGAGATGATTTACTGAGCTACTATATGTCACTTGAGCTTTTTTCGTCACTTGAGCTTTTTTCGTCACCAGGTTTACTTTTTCTACAAAGTTCGTGTAGAAGAAACTGATTGATAGATTATTACACGGATCCTGAGCAGATTAGTGTGTAATTGGGTGCCTGAACACAGAGAATGGTTTGTTGTTGGAAGAGAAGAGGAGATTTGAAACGAAGTGGAGAGAAATAATGTGAGTTTGTGTTTGTGGAAGAGAAACAACGTCCTGATGGCATCCATTCAGACAGTTAATAAGAGATCATTTGTGAGTGCAGGAGCGTCTAATCGCGCTCGAGCTCATAGCCTGGCCTAAGAGGCATCGCTTCGCTAACCAGGGTTTTCAACAGCTCCCCAATTACATTCCAAAAATACCACCGAACGTTCCGAAAATGAACCGACTTGTTCCTGCTTATTTCCAAACACTTTCTCCTCCCCCGGAAGTCCAATAGCAATTCATTTCACACTCAGCAGTAAATATAAGATTTTATTGTGGATATCTTATAGTGCATAATTCGAGGTTATTTAGAGCCCGCTATTATACTGAAATCACTTTGATCCGTGAAACATGTCAGAGGTTTTTAAAATCTAATAAAATGAAGTGGCAGCATCGCTCAGCTAGCGCCTCATTCACTTGATTTACCGTATCAAAATTATTATTTATTTTAGGATGTATTTTGGCACTGAATGACTGAGCAGCATGCAAGACCTGGTAAAAAAATATTTCTATTTTTTGAAATGAAAAAATATGATCAGCTACTTTAAACTGAATAAGACACAATAAAAATTAATTATCAACTCCTCTGGAATGCATCAAGTAATGTTGAATTCTCTTCTCGAGGAATATGAATGGGATAATCAAATCTTGTAACATTTAATTTGAGACTCGAAATCTTGGTAAATTAAATTCACAAACCAATACCATGAAGAGCAATGAAACCAGGAATCCCATGGAACTTTCAACTACGGAACAGATAGACTTGACTCCCAATGGACACTTTCATTATTTTCATTAAAAATTCATTCATAACTGATGTAAATTATTGGCTAGTATATGTATTAAAATTTAAGCCTAAAATTTAGGCGTTTAAAATTTTAAGCCTAAAGATCTTTGGATAAGAATGTTGCATCTGATACAGTTAATGCTTAGGAAAAATGTCAATCTCAGTAATGAAAAATATAAATAATTGTGAGCTAGAGGTTTAAAACACAATCAATAATATTACTTTTATATTAATCATTATTTATATCAATCAATATCTCAATTCATAGAAATAGTTCGTTCCATCATTTTTCGACAGTATTCATAAATAAAGCTAAAAGATTTCCTCAAAATATCTCAGTGAGAAGTTCGAAATTATTATTTAATAGTCTCATTATTCTTTGTGGATTAATGAGGCCTTACAAATTACAAATATGACGGCATTTTAATGAGGTGTATACCACTCATTATACGTGTATAATATTGCGGAAGATTAATATCACACTAGCTACATACAGTCGTTTGGACGTTTATTTAGTTGGACTCTAAGAATAGTTTTGGCGCTTATCCCGAATCAGTGTTCAGATAGTTCACACCGATTACTATCTTCAAATAATAAATGCTTCCACGTTATCCTGTATCCTTTTTTATCTGAACCCAAACGAACATTGATCAATAAAAGTACACATAATAACACCACAACAATCACCTGTCAGATACAGTTTCTGTCTTGAAATTTCAAATGTAGAAAGGCAAGTAGTAAGTAGTTTCTATGTAAATAAAGGGAAATTAACGGTATCACAGTAATCTATAGTACGATATTTTTGGAGATATCTGGTTTTAGAAGAACCCCATTTTCATCTCCACTCACCATCCTCCTATCTTTAAATATCCAATTTAATTACACTACAATTTGAGAAACATGACTCACTCAATACTCTGTGAAAGATCTTGGTGGCTTATTCTTGCTCAAGAATAGGTTGAATAAAATTCAAATCACTGGATCAAATTACGTTGTTATTTCAGCGCAAAATAATATAATGCAACTTATTGTACAGAATATCAGAAAAAAACCTCTATACGGTAGATATAATATATACTAAATAAAAAAACTAAGAACAATACAACACTACGAATTTAGTTTTATCATAAAATTGTAAGCATACATTATATAGTCAATAGTTTTTCTATTTAGGCTACATATTTGTTTTATTATATTTTACTTCTTTTCTTGTTTCTGATTTTGGACTGAAAGTGAATTTTGTTATCATAGTGAGTAGCTTAAGTTGCTTAAGCCGCGATTTTGTGACGTTTTTGTTATACAGTTAAGTGGGAGGAGACTGTCTAGCTGGGCGAATGGTAGGCGTTCATGCCCTTGACCAATAGCAGTACTCGCCTACTACAGTAGTATAAATTCTGCTGCTCTTTTATTTAGTTATAGTTTATCAGAGATTCAAAATGGTATAACAATCAAAACCGGTCTTTCTATATATCATTAAATCTGTGGTTTTTGACAATTCCTTAGTATTTTTATTCAATATGAATAATTACCACAATATCAACTTCTCAAGTACACAAAATATGTATTATATACGGTAGATTGTTTATATCTTCCCTTTTATGGTTTTCCTAGTAATTCCTGATCGATAAAAATATGGTAGTCAATACTCATTTTTGAGATTGAGCGATCAAGCAAGTAGCAGGCATGAAATTTTCACGAAAAACTGACTCAATAGAAAATTTAAAATTAATTTTTCAATAAAACAATCGAAATTTCCGCAATCATCGTTCGTATACTCCGCAATACAATCTCATTCTTTATTCATTTTTCAATTCAATTATGCTTAATCACATTCAATTCATCAAATTTTCATCTAGCTGTTAACCTTGTTGTCAATATTTGCAATCAGTCTTCGGGGTAATTGACAGCATTTAATTTGGATTTATTAATAATTTTGGACAGAGTTGGGCTAAAATATGCCGGATTCAGTTAAGCATTATCAAGATTCGGGATGTAGTTCATGAGCAACTTCCCATTTAGAGCCAATTTCGCACAACACAATCATGACAGGACGACGATGTTGTAGGAAATTCATGCAACAACGTAAGATTTGACGAGCCTCTTGTGGGAGTGTTGTGGAGCGATGCAAGGGATTAGCACATGACTTGTAAGGCTCGTTGGTTGTCATAAGGGATAATAAAGTAGGAGCAGGTCGTTTACACAGGACCGTAATATGGCGATTGTTGTTGCAGCATGAAGGAGAGTCCGGGCTCTGGTTGTTAGAGGACGTCGTCAAGCACACATTGCGGCGCTACTGGAAGAGTAGTTTTGTCGTCGCGACGCGTTTAGGAGAGCTTCGATGATCGTGTATTGGATGGTGGTGGGTGGGGATGCCTCCCTCGGGAGACTGGCTTTGCTGGTGGCCGTGACGTCATTATGTAGATTTACAAGGTCATTATGCGATCAACACATGCGGCCTGGCAGCTTGTCTCCCGAGAGGACCACTACTCGCTAGTGTACTCAGTGCACCACAGCCTCTCTCGCTCGCTTATTAATTAATAGTCCCCATCGTACTCTGTCTAGCCACAGCTCATACTCTGTCTAGCCACAATCTCACCAAGTTTGCCAAGCCTTTTATGTTGCCAGCCAGCCCGCTCCATAATGACATTAGTTAGCACCTCTAATTCTGCACCTAATTAGTGCTGGCATGCCACGACGACGATACCATCAGCCTCGCCCACCCCATTGTCTCAAACTTTATCGCTTGCTTCGATCCGGTTTACTTATTAAATTATCGACGTTGCCGCTTTGTCTACTGCCTCGTTTTACCGAGAAGCTGTTCTCATCCCGGCAAATTTACACCGTACACTTAAGCGCGTCTATTGACTCAATGCCGTGCACACAAAATGGTCGGTAACTTAGGAGACAAGCTGTTGCATTGTTGTATCAACTCGAAATAGGAATATAGGAGAGGTACATATACCAAGACTGATATGGCTGATATGAGCATGAAATTAGCAACATCGTATCTAACCTCAATACAAGCACATAGAGTTCAACTGAAATTCTGAGAATACGTGATATTGACGAGTGAAGCTAGGCCAATTTATCCAATTTTCTCAAATCTCTTCCTGACATCGATGTTTAACATTCAATTAGAATGGTTTCTATACCACGGAAGAGTTTGTGTGTAGAGAGAGCTCCTTTGTGTGATTTTCTTTTATTTTTTGTGTGTTACCCTATATGTTATAAATTTAAACAAATCTACACTTTGGGAAATTCTTATAAAAAAAGGATTAGGTGTTGAACATTGAATAATTTTTATCACCAAAATAGGAAAATTAAAAACTAATATTTCATCGAATGTGTTGAAACCAATGCATTGTATCTTGGCTCACGGTAAAAGCGAATTATATATCTTTTTAAAATCTAGACACAAGATTGTCAAGAAGAAAACTTGAGAAAATTTGGGTGACAGAGACTATATTATCAGATGAATGAATAGCTCAAGAAACTATTCAATCAATATGAGTTTTCTGCTATTTAAAAGTATTGTCACGTTATTTCTTTCAATAACGAGCTGCCCTGCTTGGCTGCAGTCGGTAGAGTATGAATTACAAGATATATAATCCTTATTGTGGTTCTTAGAATAATAAATATACCAATTTCTTACTGGCTCGCCCAGGAGCTCCCGCAGTTCTCGGCTCTTGCTGGTTACTGACGTCGGCTGCTCCAACAGTCCACAATTTCTGTGACTGATTTGTTGAATTCCGTAAATGCAGATGCGAGAATTTACGTTGCTGCAACCTAATACTATGATTTTGAGATTCATCAAATCAGATTTAATGATACTGGATAATTTATATAAATCTCGGGAACGTACTATTTCCAAAGATTTAATAATCAATGCGTTTTCGCTGTTATCCCCAACTTATTCGGTGAAGAATATAGTTGGCTGGTAATCTTAATAAATTTCCAATACTGGTAGCTAAATAGATTATAACGAGATTGGTCATGCATGGAGATAGGGATATAAATAAAGGATACACCATCAAATTTGACACAAATATATTACACAAAATATCAAGGAATAAATAAATATATAGAGCAACAAGTATAAAAAATGAAATAAGAACAAATATATATATCGAAAAAATATCACAGATTAACTCACTTATTAGGTTTTTGCTTTTAGCACGAAAAATTACCATGTGCTTCTTAAATCATCGATCATATGCATTTAGATTATGCAGCTCAGTTATCGACTTGCTGTTGCTTGTCGAATAAAATTTCATATTCATTCTTTCCAAGTTAATATAAATAATTAATTAATAAATTATAAATCTCAAATATATTAATATATATTTCTCAGGGCTAAAGGTTCAGCCTCTGGTGGAAATTAGATAAATCAATTTATCCAGTAAACATGAGCTTCATTTAACTCTTTATAATTTACTAAGAATGATTGAGTGAGCATGATAAATTACAATATTAAATTTAAATATTTATTTTATCTGTGCATACTTAGACATGTGAATTTGATATATAGTTCTTAATTAATAGAATCAGTTTTGTATGTTTCAAGACTCGCGCAAGTTAGGTATTAATTTCAATATTTGAATAACCTTTCGATGAGCCAGCTTTTTAAATCTTGTTTCACTCGAAGCACTGAGGGCGCCCTAGATATATATATATATATTTTCTCGTTAACTATAACTCACGTGCCGAAATTCACAAGATGATGATGGTGATCCAAATTTTCTGTCATCTTGGGTCTTCAGGTGGCTGAAGTTGTCCTCTCCAAGGGAATAAATAAATATCTGTATGACTTACGCCTTAATACGGCCTCACTAAGTCTTATGAAAATATTTATTGAATTCAAACTTAAATCTTTTAAATGTACAATTATTAACAAAAAGGGACTTGTGCTCTATAAAATTAGTGGCGTTCCTGGTGACATCTGGCAAGCAAGTGGGGCTCTCATCTACCCTATTCTCTACAATCATACTTCTGTATTCCAAATTTGCATATTATTTAAATATTCAACACATGCGGCCTGGCAGCTTGTCTCCCGAGAGGACCACTACTCGCTAGTGTACTCAGTGCACCACAGCCTCTCTCGCTCGCTTATTAATTAATAGTCCCCATCGTACTCTGTCTAGCCACAGCTCATACTCTGTCTAGCCACAATCTCACCAAGTTTGCCAAGCCTTTTATGTTGCCAGCCAGCCCACTCCATAATGACATTAGTTAGCACCTCTAATTCTGCACCTAATTAGTGCTGGCATGCCACGACGACGATACCATCAGCCTCGCCCACCCCATTGTCTCAAACTTTATCGCTTGCTTCGATCCGGTTTACTTATTAAATTATCGACGTTGCCGCTTTGTCTACTGCCTCGTTTTACCGAGAAGCTGTTCTCATCCCGGCAAATTTACACCGTACACTTAAGCGCGTCTATTGACTCAATGCCGTGCACACAAAATGGTCGGTAACTTAGGAGACAAGCTGTTGCATTGTTGTATCAACTCGAAATAGGAATATCGGAGACGTACATATACCAAGACTGATATGGCTGATATGAGCATGGAATTAGCAACATCGTATCTAACCTCAATACAAGCACATAGAGTTCAACTGAAATTCTGAGAAAAATTGATGTTGACGAGTGAAGCTAGGCCAATTTATCCTATTTTCTCAAATCTCTTCCTGACATCGATGTTACATTCAATTAGAATGGATTCTATACCACGAAAGAGTTTTTGTGTAGAGAGAGATCCTTTGTGTGATTTTCTTTTATTTTTTGTGTGTTACCCTATATGTTATAAATTTTGAACAAATCTACACTTTGGGAAATTTTTATAAAAAAAAGGATTAGGTGTTAAACATTGAATAATTTTTATCACCAAAATAGGAAAATTAAAAACTAATATCTCATCGAATGTGTTGAAACCAATGCATTGTATCTTGGCTCACGGTAAAGGACAATCGCTTTTGAAATCTAGTGACAAGATTGTCAAAACAAAACTTGAGAAATTTGGGTGACAGAGACTATATTATCAGATGAATGAATAGCTCAAGAAACTATTCAATCAATATGAGTATTCTGCTATTTGAAAGTATTTAGCTGAACACAGAGTATAAAAATGTTTTATCATGGTATTGAATTGCATTTTGCATAATATGACTGTCACAATACATCACAATAACTTACAGCAAAACCCTCACCTTACTTTCAACAACTCAAACTTTATGTCAATCTTGCATATTATAGATATAAAGTATCGAATCAGTATGATAGGAGGGAGCCAACAGTTGTCTATAAGTCAAAGGGAAGTCATTTTAACACATCGCTTGGTGATGATGTGAAGACCATTAGACGCAGTTTTTGTTGCCGCGCGCACTCACTTATAAATCACGCTTTGAAAATGAAACGAATACTTTACAAGACAGAGGGAACCAAGGGAGATGTCCCTTGGGATGGCATTATATCCCTGATGAAGTGAATGATTGTGAAATCAAGAGGGTTGGTTCAGCAAGCCACATGGCCACTCCTCTCGGCTCAACTACCCCTCCGTTCAAATTATAAACAAAGGACAAATGTTTCCAGCAATGAACAAGTGTTTACTCCTGTGAATGCCTCCTGCAATATTCAACAGCGGTTCGAGCATTTAAATTAGAATTATCCGACATATGGGGCAGTTGTTGAGCCTCAACTATCAAAGGGAATCAGCTTAGAAACGTTTTGGAGAACGGTCACGTTCAGAGAACCTTTAGGTTTTTACCGGACCCAACTGAATTACTCCTACTCCACTTCTATGAATCTGTTTTCTATACCTGATCGGGATTGAAATAATGTTTGTTCAATTTGTTTGATTGATACATTGAAATTTAGAATTTGATTGAATGGAAGTAGTGTAGAATCAACCAGTTATTTACTAAACTACTTAAACACCGCTTCAAGGTGAGTCGATATTTATGAGAACTACAAGGTACAGTATAACCTATTTATAAAAAGATTATTTGACGAATAATATAATAGTCATGATATTATAACGTTCACTTCTTGATTAGATTTAGAACTGAAAACATTCTACTAAGGGACCAGTCCAAGTGAATAAAAACTAGTGAAGAAGTTACTAGCTTTGAATTGAATGAAAACTATTCCTCACTAGAAAAACTGATAAAAATCCACTATCGTAGTATTTACTAGGTTTTTGCAAACTAGGTGAGATCCAGCTGCTTCGGCTATCATCCCTTTGTTCCAGAATTATTTGCAGGGTATTCAAGTACAGTCAAACCTCTCTATAACGAACCTCCACTTAACGAAATACTCTACACAACGAATTTGTACCTCGTCCTATGACATTTTAAGTTTTGGCTGCTTATTTACCTCTATTTAACGAATTTCAGACCTCTCAACGACAAAGTTTTCTCTTGACTTCTACATACAAAATGTAGTGTGTTTTTAGGAAGCAAGGAGTCATTTTTAAAGAATTATTTAGTTTCAGAAGAGAGGTCAATAATAATGGACTGAAGGACTAAAAATAAATGGCAATTCGAGTAGAGGATAGGGTGGTAGACAGTCAATAGAGGTTGGACACATGTCGGAAATTGAATGCAAGTTACTGGAAATAGACTTCCAAGAACTTGTCATTCGAAGACCAGGCAGGTAAACAACTGGACTTTCTTATCCTTGCTTTTGCCACACAATTCAATTGTTAGAACTCGCCATTCATAGATAAAGGAACGGGAATGCTCGATTTTCCCATCCTCCCACCATTTGCTTTTGTTACACATTTCAATTTTGCAATTTTGTTACTGGACTCAGTTTCATTCAGTTTCTAAAAAATCGTGATCAGATTCTAAAACTAAGTGTTGCTAATGATTTGCAACATTGTAAAGTTGTACATTTCATGATACTGATAACCGGTGATAGAATGGGTGACTTTAATTCACGAGAATAATCTACCATTGTCAGGGAATAAATCAATGAAAAGGCTTCAGAATTTGCAGTATCATTGGGATACAGTAGCTTTAAGGCAAGTAACGGCTGGTTAGAAAAATTAAAAAAAAACAGCATGACATCGTCCAAAAAGTGATGTCAGGTGAAAGTGCTAGTGTTGATATGTACCCTCTTGTAAATTCTGGAAAGAAAATGTTCTCAGAAAAGTTCTAAATAAAATTATGAACCGAAATACGATTTCAATGTTGATGAGAATGGTATATTCTTTAAATGTTTGCCCAATAAGACACTAACTACCGCCCAACTCATTTAATTACCGCCCTTGATATATTATAAGATGCATAAGATTGTGGCAGTTTTCTTGACAGAGTAACCTCTCAATAACAAATACCTCTCTGCAGCGAATTTTTTCTCGGAATAATCAACTTCGTTATACAGAGGCTCAACTGTATATCCATCTAACCTTTTCTATGGCCTGTCCAGGACAAATAACATGAACTAATCATAGGCAATCATATTCTACAGGACTAACACAAAACCAGATTTATGTCTGTAGATGTTATACAATTAATATATAAAACTTGTCTATTTGCCTGTAAAGGAGAGAGGCATTTTCTCATGATAAAATATCTGGTTGTATGTCTGAACGATAGGTATAAGAAATTCACACAGAAAACCGAATCTTCATGTATTTGAAAGGAGTTAAGAAGGGGAATAGTTTACGAACGGTTTTGAATAGTACTGTAATTTTTGAAGGTTTTTTGAAGGTTTGAAGGAATTGAGTCATAATAACGACAAATAATATCAGTTAGTTGATAATGATGGAAATATTGGTAGCTATCACAGATCACTTACAGTTTCAGATAATCAAGTTATCATCCTGGTAACTATGCACCAACATACTCAGGAGTCACTATTTTCAAAATTATTGATAATTCAATTTTCTGGAAAGGATTGCATCAAGTGATCGACAAACTGACAAATAGATATACCTACTTCCCTTTAAAAAAAACACAAACATTTAATTGTGTTCACCGTGATATTATACAACCATACAAGCAGAAAAAAAGTTAACGGTTCTATTTTAAATTTGATTCTTTCATGCTTAGCATTTCTTGAAGCTTTAGGAATAACCTTTCCTGTGTCTGTGTCCGTTCAACCAATTCACGGCTATTGACTCCAAATAAAATTTGATAAATAAATAAACTTTATTTGTCATAAGAGCCATGCCCTATACAAAGAGTTGATCACGAGCAGTATATAAATTACAACAATAACAAAAAAAGGATACAGGAAAAAATTGATAATCACAGAACACCACTTACGACATCAACACAATCGATTTGATTAAAATTCCTATTCGACTTTCGGAGATAGTTATTATTGAGAAGAAATATTTCACTGTTGAGAAGAGATAGTTTGATATAGAATCCTTATAAAAAACAGGAACACAGATCTAAAGCTATTAAAATACCATTCATTTTATATTTAAAAGATATGGAGAAGCGTTTACCTACATAGAATATACACATACACAAAGGAGTTGAGGAATCTTTCACAGTAAACACCCCACACTTAAAGACAGATCACTCTTCTGGTTTATCAGTTTGCTAGAACGGATTTCCTTGTGAGGCAAAAGAGGGATGATAGGATTTACAGGACAAGATGCGATTGAAGTTTTTTAATACGGTTGTGAGCCGCAAATGCCACCCCGGGGGATGAGTGAAGGGTGGGGTGTGGGGAGGGGTTTCGATGGTCGGTCGTCCGAGCAGGGTAGTGTTGCTGAGGCTACATTTCCCCAGGGCCACTGTCGCTTTCTATACTTCGCGGAAATCGTTATAATTGCATCCTATCCAGGATCAAATTCGGTCTCCGGGGGTTTCGGCTACCCTTTGCACCTCCTCGTCGTGTCTTGGTTATGATTTGGTGTTGAGGGGTAGCTGAGAGAGCGGGAGGGTAGTTTCACACTTTGAAAGCAGGGTAGACGGAAAGGCGGCTGGTATTATTACGTGTGGGAGCAGTTAGTAGCTCGCAAACCGCGTAGATATTCAACGCACAATAGCGCTTTATAAATTGAGCAGAAAAAGCTATAAACTCTTATCTCGGCCGTATATTCTATTGTTCTGGCTTCACTTTAGTTATTGTCCGTAATGTTTGCTCTACTAGACGATCTCCTGCTGAATATTAGATTCAGTCCCTAGCAACGAGTCTCGGCCGTATCTTTCAGCGACTTAATTGCCACTTCATGGTGTATTTGTGAGGGCTAAGCGCCCGCTTGTTAGCTTAATACGCTTTTGTTCAACACAGTCATCGAATTTCGCCCACAGAAATAATGCCCTAATCCCGTTTCATTCTCGGGAGTCGACGATATTTGAGTTATTCTAGAAGCACAAAATTCCGCGTAGCATGTCTCCTGTTACCTCAAGAGTGGATGGGTACTCTGAGTATAGAGTAATGATGTATATCAAAATAGGATAGAATAGATTCATCCAGTATAACTAACATTCACTTTTTAGATAAAGCCGTTTTTCTTTATATTTATTGCTCAATTTCTTTCTGCTGTTGAAGGTTTTGTCCATGTTTTATTAATTTTCTTATTTGTTACTCATATTCTAATATTCCTGGAACTGAAAGGTATTTTTCTGTAATTCCACTTTTTGAAATAATTTTTAATAAATTTTTCTTTAGGGTAACCAACTTTTTCTATTTCCATTTTGTTAACTCTATGATCGAAAGTACGCATGATGTGACCGTAGAACTTGAGGCTCTCCATGTAATGTCTGGGCCCGGCATGCCCAATCCTCCTCCTCCTAGTCCATCATACAATGTTGTGGATTCGCCTCTAGATCAGTAAGATCACCAAGAGGTAGATGGAAAGTTATTGTAGAGATTACAGAGACTGTATCATATTCGAGCAATTATTCAATTCAATTCAATTCGTTTATTTTCACTTGGCATAACAATACATGCACAAATATTTCATTTTTAACAAAATATAATTACATTTTACATAAAACAGTACAAAAGAACATAATTGATTGAGTGGAATTCCACCAGTAATTTTACCACCAGTAATGCGTCTATAACTTCTCACCAATTCTATTGCTAATAATATTTCCAGTTTATAATAGTTTCCAATGTAAGTCGAACTACACTGAAATCTGACAAATCTGTGGCGTCTTTTTACCATATGACTGAGATAGCAAATCAAAATTGTAACACCATAATAAATTATGTCCACTCTATGATAACATAGTCTCTATGTTACTTCCATTTCAGCCCTAAAAATTGATGTGATAGTTCAGAGTCGTTCAGAAAATTTCAGAATAGTGTTCACTATTCAGATCTTTGATGAGGACTGATAAATTTCAACTTGCCTGGTAATTCCAACAAAATGGTCCATGACATTCATGGTATTCATTCATTCACGGTAGTAGGGATTCCCGAGAAACGTAGATCCAATAATATATTGGGAGAGAAGCCTTCTGGTGATGTCTGGATTGAAAATAGATTGTTCATCTACTTAGTACTCAGAACTATTCTAGAAATCAATCTATGAATGGTTTTCAAACAGTGACAGAAGCTGATGAACGTGTCGAAAGGACCGACTTAGGCCTCTTTCACACGATAGGAGACGTGCAACTTGAACACTGAACAGTGTTCTCGTTTTTTTGTCGAAGTACATTGAGTCAAATCGTGTCTTTCACATGGTGACTCCTATCCAGGAACCTCGTTTTGTCACGTCTTTTCCCCTCGAGGCAAGCAGAGGCAAGATCTAACAACTATGCTGGCGTTTCCACAAAGTATGACTCATCACTTTTTTCTCAAAGTCTAACTTCCTTAAAAATATAGATAGAAGATTTCTGATTTCGGATTTGGATTCAGCGACCCCAAATTCCTTTGAAGCGTAAGTCCCGTTTTCGAAAATATCTGAAAACAAGGAAGTTATGGCTGTTTTAATAAAGCTTAATACGGTAAAAACGAACAGGTACTGTACTATACAGTACGTAAGTACTCTAGCTATTATAATACAACTTACACTAAATTCGTGTAGGAAATTTGGTAGGTTATTTATCTTGATTTCAGAAAATACCCCAAAATAAGGGAGTAAGATAACTTTGAAAAACCAAAGTTTTCCTGCCGATTGAAGAAACATTAAAAATTAGTCTAAGACATATTATGTCTTAGAATAAAAACGTGTAACAAATATCAGATCACTATTCAAGCTATCAAGCTTTTCATAAATTTCATAAGTTTGTGTCGACGGTATATGACATAAAAGGCAAATGCTCGCGCTTGGTCCATAGTTCTACGACTGAGGAATGAGGATTTAGGTCAGCAACTGAAATCGACAAGCCATGATTGTCAATCTTACTCATGATACAAAGCTTTGTACTATGATACATGGTTTTCATTCCGTATCATTCTTTAATAAAAATAAAACAAGATTCCGGTTTCAAAAGCATCAAAGTCGCCAGGCTGGTCTGAGCTATTCATGACTTTTTTTCAGTATGCATTATCAACTCAACAGTTCTAATACACAGACATCACTACTTGGAATGCCATGACATATTCTATTCTTTCAATTCCTATTATTACCATAGATCGATTCAGATCAGCACAATGTTTATACTGTATGTTCATAATAGATTTTTCTGATTGTAAAAAGAAATAGTCAATAATTGCTGGGAATTTAAAGTGATATTCAACGATTTGAACCTGATAAATTGGATTGTTGAATGACAATTGAAATTCAGTGAATTTTACTGTACAACATTCCTTTTCCTCCTATTTTATTGGGTGATGAGTGGAAATGATTTATGATTTCATATTTGGATTCATCTTTTCATAGTTCAATATTTTTTTGGAAAACTAGAACTTTTAAAAATTAAAAATGTTTATGTATAAACTTCTCAGGTGTTCAAAAACTTCTTAAAACCTTTGCCTGTCCCTTTGTGAGGCAGGAGTATTATTATCTTAGTACGTACTATATAATCATATGATAATGGAAAGCTATATCAAAAACAGCTATAACTCCCTTGTTTTCGGGTATTTTTGAAAATGGGACTTACGCTTTAAAGAATTTGGGGTCGCTGAATCCAAATCCGAAATCAGAAATCTTCTATCTATATTTTTAAGGAAGTTAGACTTTGAGAAAAAGTGATGAGTCATAGGTTTGAGCAAACGTCGGCATAGTTGTTAGATCTGTCGGCTTATTCGTAAGATCCCCATGTGAAAGTACAGGAGAGCTGCAAAATATGAAATATGATCTTCCGTAATATGATATTCCAGGAGCGAGGTCTCTGCTGTGTGAAACTGGCCTTATGGTTCAACTAAAAGTAATTTTTGGTCTTTTTCTTGTAAATGGAATAGCATTGTCAAACATTTATATTTTTAAGAATTTTTCGTTCCATTCAATCAACAATACCATGAAGAATTTATCATCAAGATTTCATGAGTTTATTTCCTACCGAATTTGAAATGCTCTGTCCCAAAAATTTAAACTTTAGACGCTAATATCTCAAAAAGTAATGATCGGAAAAAATCCTTGAAAAACGTTTTTATTTTCATAGTTTGATAGTGTAGTATAGTATAAAAAACGTAAAACTTTGAAAAATACCATCAGTAAATAGTTATTTGTGCAACTAGTGCGCAAAGTGACAGTTTGCTGCACCGAAAGAAACGTTTACGCCCGAGCCGTAGGCGAGGTTGGAATGGTTCCTTGAGTGCAGCAAACGAACTTTGCGCACGTATTTCACATTGAGTTTTTCCTACAGTTACCATTGAATATGAAAAGTGGGTAATTATGGGTAAAATTGCCTGAAATGCATCAAATGTTTTTCTGTGTAATTCTATTATTGATAAAAACCTTAATTTATTGTCAAATTGAATAAAAATGTTGTCCTTGGTTATAATATCTAATACTAATAATTAGCGCGTTGTGCTTCGTTGCACCTCTGCTCACTATAGCAGCCCATGTCACTGTTACCAACTTCATTTTGATTTTGCTGCACTGTTGCTCCATATAACCTACTAAGTATTTTGCGTTACCATGTTGCAAATCTGGAGTGCAGAAAAATTTTTCCCGCACTAGAGCGGAAAAGTGATTTTTTGCGTTCTGTAATCAGTGCAGCAATGGCCACTTTTCAACGTAACTGTAGGAAAAATATTTTTTTAGCCTGTTGCACAGCCTTAAAGGTTCCACTCTGGTCGAAAGTATTGGTGTTATTTGATTTTATGTCTGTTCGGTTTTCACTAGCTATAGAAATGTTATATTATTATTATTAAATTTCATCATTGTCATAATTCATTATTATTATGATTGCATTATTATTTCATTCGTGATAATAATAGAGTTCCACTTACTGTGATCATTCAGTCATACCCATAATAAAATTCAATACTTCAGTACTAAAATTTAGTACGGATATACTTCACACAATACTCTTCACCAGTGCTCATAGACTATTACTTATCTTGTTTCGCAGCTTTTTGAGTGGCATTATCAGACTCACCTATTCACTAAATATTTCAATATAAATATGGACTTGTCTATACTCGTCTCTACTTGTCTCTACTTGGTTGCTGATTATTATATTGAACAGTAAAACAGTTGAACAGAAAATCTTGAGCCCTTCAAGCAATGGTGTTGCTATCTTTGTCTATCGTTTAACAAAGCAGATGGCACTATCTCTTTCACGCATTGCGATGTTGCCACATCGTTCATCAACAATGTAGAAATTCAACTAATTGACAAAATATTTAAACCCAATCATGAAAATTTATTATCACATCTTTGAAAAATATATTTTCTTGACAAATAAAATATGATTAACTATTTTCAACAATAATGAACAGTTAAATTCATAAGATATACCAGTATCAGCTGTTTGGGTAGCAAGGCTGAAATCTGGCATCCCCTTTCTCATATCTTCCTACACTGCCATTATAACGTGGACCTCACCATAGAACTATCATTTTAGTTCACTACGATACAACAGTGTCACACAGCTAAGTCAACACATCATTAGGCTCTGTTTATTGAGCAAGACACCCATATATGAAATTCAAAGCTCCCTAATTGCAAATTCACGCTACATTCATTCATATTATATTATCCATTTACATTTAACCAGAACATAAAATTTTACTTACAAAATAAAATACACAGGTCGATTCATATTTTACTCAGTTTGCGTCTCTCTCAGAAAATAAACTTAGAAATGTATATTTATTCATTTATTTCTTTATTATGTTAGCACATACAATACAATGATCGGAAAAGAAAAAACAGGCTATTGCCCAAAACTTTTTTAATTTCCTAATTTAGTTTCAAATTGTCCAAATATTATATATAGGTTATGTCCATTTCAATTTTCTACACCAAATCACAATTTGAAATTTGGATAGATTGATAGTAAGACTTCCGTAAAACATGATACAAACTTTAAATTCACAAAATAAAGAATAGAACCACTTAAATTTTGAGCTCGAAAATATCGCGTTCTGTGCTTACGCCTATGTTCAATCTTTAATAACTTCTGGTCTTCTCTGTTTACTTATGGAAGTGCTTATTCATCCATCTTGAACCCTCTAGTGCACAACACAAGAAATTATAAAAACTGAATTAAAAAACATATTCGCACTTCAACTAACGAAGTTAGTTTATACAATAATTAGTCGAATG
Organism: Nilaparvata lugens; assembly: GCF_014356525.2. Classification (NCBI taxonomy): domain Eukaryota; kingdom Metazoa; phylum Arthropoda; class Insecta; order Hemiptera; family Delphacidae; genus Nilaparvata; species Nilaparvata lugens. The sequence continues at coordinate 26,846,341 of NC_052504.1, read as the reverse complement.
TATGTATTTTCGGCAACTTTATGTAAAGAGCTTACTCTCATATGTATATGAAAAAAAATAGAGACAATATTTGTATTCAGAAAGTGTGGAGCTCATGATTCATTGAAATCAGAATTGATTTTATTTTATGATTCAATTTTTCCAATTATTACTAGTTTGGTGATTGAATTCTGATTGTCATGTTATTGTTGCTGAGGACTAAATCATTATTCCAGTATACAATCTTATTCTACTGGACATTCTTGGTTTTCTTTGTTTAATATCATTATTTACTATATTTATCAAATATAGGCCTACCATTTTAAAAATTATCTAAACTATGTAGTTCATAACTCAATTTCTTGTTGAAGGATGAGAAACTAATTCAACATAATATTGCTTTGTATAGTGTGCCGTGCTATTAATTTATTTAGAAAGTTAATTTGGAATTTAGAATTTAGAAGCACACACAATATAACTTAATAAAAGGGATACTTGATAAACATACCTAGTGCTAGAGAACGGGAATCCAGAAATGACAAGAGAGACAACGAAATAGAGAGAAGATATCAACTATATTGTCACCTCTTACAGTTAAATTCAACAATTAATAAAACAAAGAAGTTACATCATGAAAACCGATAATAAAATTACTAAATTTAGAAAGTTATATCTGATATAGATAATTCGGTAATAACCTACTCTGTATGCTCTACATTTGAAAACGTTTTAGATTGAATCATAAGAAGCTTAAAGGACTCTAATTTCAAAAGAGCAATTATTGAAAACTATCATAGATATGTCTCAGAAGTTAATCATAAATGACAATTAATATTTTAAGAAAAGATCCACATAAAATTCATAAAATTCTTAGAACATTAAATTTAGAACACACTTGGAAACTTTAAAACACTATCAAAACATTATCAAATATTAATGATCCCCAATAATAACTATTCTGTATCTTTATATCATGGAAGCTGCAAAGACAAACATTCCTCAAGTATCACATCATGGAATACTACCTTGGAAAAAACTATTCAAAAATATATGTCATCAAAACAAATTTAAAAAAGGTTAGGGTCCTTGAAACTTCATTTGATCCTTTACAACTTTAAGATGAGAATTATTTTAAAACATTAATTTAATCAATAAGGGACCTTTAAAAATTCATATACTCATTCAACTTTTAGTAGTTTAGAAGATTATAATTATTTATAAATTTAAAGAAAACTGAAATTCCCAGCTGGATCCTTACAGAGAAAATATGGCCTCACATTTCAATGTAAAGATACAACCGAAAATCTATTACTCAAACCACATTAATAAAATTAATAATCTATCTATCCCCAATAATATCTCAAAATTATGATTTAACAAAAGTCTAATTCCGCACGTTTTAATTGATTGAAAGTCTGTCGTCACTAAAACCCATTTTGTCACATCCGGAGTTCCTGGGACGTTCGTTTAATTTGGAAAAAAGCTGTTACCTCATAGCCGTTTCTTCAATTTGAATCTAGGCCCGGTGATCGAGCTCTACACGTCCAGATGGACAGGAGACAGCATACCCCAAGCTTCTAGGACGGCCATCGATTCAGAGGCGTCTCAGCGGCTTAAAGACACACGTTCATGAACCCATGAAATGATGGATTCGTACGTTGATCCCATACTTGATGTTCCCGTACTTACACCGCTGTTAGAATAAAAAAATAAACTAGGATAATACAAATTAACTTAACTTCAGTTATATAATAAAATCAACCTATTTTAGGTTATATAAAACTCAAATCAATACTTATTACTTTAAAACATAAATAGACATTACCTACTTCAATCACTTGATTTAATAGAATAGAATTTATTTGTAATCAGGGTTATGCCCTATACACAAAGCGATGAGTACATAGTTATTCCATAATAGGCCTACATAATTCACAGGTTGATTGAATTACTTTTCATAACAAGGTATTCCGAGTATTGTTGTTAGTTTAGTCAGTTCTCTTACGTAAATTACATTTATGGTGTAATTTAAAAGAATAAATTACATGATAGGTGTTTCCTAAATAATCAAGAAAGCTTTTCATAAGAATCAAAAAGACAAATAAAATCTATAACAAAAATACTGATAGAACTCATAATAATATTCTATAAACATCAGTCAATTTGGATGTAAACAACAGTAATTGAAATTTAGGTTAATAGCTTCCTCTTCAAAAATAATTTAAAATCAAAAATATCATTCTCAATTCCTTCTTCTGAATGGTACTCTACATTTCTACATATTACACTCAAATGTATCTATCACAACAAATTTAACACTCTGATGGAAGCTTTCATTGATAATCATTTCCTTAATTATATTATAATCTATGACGTACCTTTAGTAGCGGTTATAGGAGGAAAATCTCCATTGTGAGGTGACAATTTGATACTCTCTCTCTCTCTCCTTAATTAAAGCAACTACTGAGGCAAAGAAAACTAAAAATGCTACTGAAACAAACGGTTCCAGAGCCAAACACTAAAAAAAAAAGCCTAAAGCTGGCATGGAAGCCATGATTAACACAAAGTTGTGATCAGACTACATTTAGTACTGCTTATGTCGGAGGACAGACGCTGAGTGAATGCGCTTCGCTTTTCTCGTATTGCCGAGGACAGCTGCAAACGGCCTCACTAGATGGGAAGCCAACCAACGCCAACTGTGATTGGTAGCCACTATTCTCTAGAAAAATTTCCACCAATAGAAAGGAACGTTACAACTACAATTTAAGATACATTCTCCCACCAAGTGACAGCTATTTTCCTTGACAGCTATAAATTCCTTGCCTTATAAGGTTGTGAACCAGACTGATATTCTAGGAAAATCGTTGATCTTCCCAATACCACAACTTCTACACACACACCTATAGAGTCGACACTACACAACGCAGAAAAGCAAGGGTCATGAACTAGGCTGTTGCTCCAGGAAAATTGATGTTATTCTTAGGATCATAGCTTCTACGCACACACTTACAGAGTCAACACAACACAACGCCGAAAAGCAAAACAGCAAAATCCATTTTCACAACAGGCTAACTTCTCAGGCTAATTCGCATAATTCTCATCACTCACAATTGTAACAATAAATATTGTTACAATAGTCAAAATCCATACATCTTCCGACAAACAGGCATCAGCCTCCTTGGATGAGTTGCATTCTTATTCCGTTTCACAAATATGTGAAATGTGTGTATTCGAAGATTGTTCAATCTGTTTGAATCTACCATTATAATATTGTAGTATCATTATTAATTGCTATTTCACATAAGATTTGTTATTGTTCACATAGTAATGGTTATTTTTGTATCTCATGTTTTTCATGAGATAAAAACATTTGAATTCATTTATAAATGAGAATATGCATAACGTCAAATAGTGTTTTTCATCAATGGATGTTCATGTTTGTGTATATTCGACTTTGATTTTCATTGAATTCTGAATATTAGTTTACCTGAGTCCTCAAATGTTGAGTAATTGTGTATGGACCTTGGGATCATGAGAATGAGAGTGATAGGATGAATAGTATAATAATTCACTAAAACCAGCATTCATTATTCAACTAAACCAACCATGAAAATAGTCGAAATTAAGTTCTGGTATACAAGAATATACAACATATTCAAATCCGATTTCAGATGTTGGTAATGAACAAATGAAAATAATCAATTGGACAATTACCGACTCTTTCCTTCAAATTGAACTGGGATTGAAATTTTCATGATTATCAAAATTTTGAAATTATCCATGTCAATTATATCCCATATTGGATGACGAACGCCCAGAGTATTGGAACTCTAATAGTGCTTTATTAGAGCAGACGGGAATGAGATGGGCAGACAGCAGCTAGCAGCCAGGCTAGAAGGCCGATTTAAGCCGTTTAGGGGCCATAAAATAATGCGCTTTGACAGAGATAATTTGTGCGGAGCTGTAATCGCGAGCTCGTGTAGTGACGCTTGAACGCGTGTGAGCGTGCGTGCGTGCGTGCCTGAGCAGCAGCGTTTATTGAAGAGAGCTAGTAGTTTAGGAGCAAACCGAGACAATTAGAAGGTAGCGCTAATTATCTAATTCAGAGCCGGAGTCGGAGGATGTTACGCCGAAGAGGGGTGGCCAAAGACAAACAGGCCAAAACGCCCTCGGCCAATCACCGCTCACCCCGCGCAACCGCTCCACCAATAGCAGGGCAGCTCACCCTCCGCCTGCTCACCCCTTCACCCGCAGACCGTCATGCTCAGCATGTGTAGCTGAAACTAACCTCAGTGCACTTTTGACAGCCTGCCACGTTCAGCGGTCCTCTGCCCCAACGGATACGCCGAAACATGTCCGAGTCGACTATTAGTTTACTGTAATTTCACAGCCAGTGTTTCAGACTGTCTAGTATGTGAATAGTGTTACGTCTTTCCAAATATCAGGTAAGTTTCAATTTTAAAAATATCTTTCTTTTAAATAATCATATATTTAGACAACAATGATAACATTCACATGTTTTTTGTGTCACTGTTGAAGTTCTATTCCATATCTCATTAATTTGACGATTAAAAGATCATAGATTCGTTTCTAATAATATTTGTCCGTGTGAATTTTTGAAATAGTGTACTAGCTGAATTTGATGATGCTGTATGTTGATAAATGTAGATAGACCTATTTTTAATTGGAACTAAGTTAAAGCATGTTTACATGTCGAAGTTATGAGTCGCATTAATGACTAAATAGCAATCGTTGTTATTCTATGTCAATCTATTGGCATTGTTGTTATTCGTGAACGGATGCGATATGGAGTCATTATTTCATAAACATTCATTATCTATCATTGTGTTAAATTGAATGTGAGTAATGTGTGATCTTCTACGAGGATGAAAGCTCACATACATGTTAAACTAACTATCCAGATCCGATAATATATTTCACGGTAAGGCTATGATTATCTAAATAATTGATTATGTAGAGGAATGCATTTCCAGTAAGAAACTTTTGCAAAAATGAATCATGTTATCTGAAGAATCTTGTACAAAGAAGAAATTTCATTCATGAAAGTCAATCAATTTCCTCTCTAGAATATATTGTCGAGGTTATTATTCTACGGACATGTTGAACTTTTGGTCTTTGTTAATGATATTTAGTAGAGAAAATTTATATCATAGACAAGAAAAAATACGTATGGAGATTAACTTCCCAAAGTTTCGGAGGATTGTAACTTGAATCACAATAATTTTTTTTTCAATTATTATGATCGCTGTCCCGAAAAATCTTTCAAACTTGGCTCGAATTACGTGACAATGCTCTTTAAGTTAGAATTTGTATGCAGAATGATCTTTCAATTTCGATTAAAGGTAGGCCGTAGGGTACTCAATCTTAGTGGAAGTTATCAGCAAGAGTCTTATTGAATTCGTGAGAGAAGCATGTTCAATTGTTAAAGTATTCATCAATTCATGTGAACGGGTAAAGTTTTTTGTAAAGCAACTTCTTCAAGATTTGTTTTAAGCCACTTTATTTTATAGAATTTTTCTATTCTCAATTAAAAACTTCAATGATCACAGCTTCTAATAATTACAAATTTGCTTATACTTTCCAGGTGCTGTACTGGCTCTGGCAGTCCATCACTAAATATCTGACAAGATACGACGTCTCAGAATAACAAAATTGTCCTCATCGATCGTGCATCATCTACGTTTTCTATCAAAGAACTCTCCGAAACATCAAAATAATCCTAAAAAATGATATTCCAATAAGAACATGAACTAAATGAGTAGTTCCTACAATGAACTTATAGTTTCTATCATGAACTAATAAACTGTTAGAATTGGAGTGAATGTTAACTTAAATTGTTAGAATATAATTGAAAATCGGTTATATAGTTTTCAATGATGAGCAGTCAAGATATAGTAAACTTATTTCTTTGTAGATAAAGTGTTATTTTTGGACTTGATATTAAAGAAAGAAGAACCTCTTGTCTTTCAAGTGAGAATTTTTGAACGTGATAAAGGAATAAACATTGTTAGCTAGGATATAAAACTAATGCAATATCAATTAAATTATTGTGGCATTTATTGAGTGATGTAGGGCAGTGACATAAGCAGCAAAAGCATGACAATGATGATGATGGAGCGCTTGCTGCACCAAGAGGCACCGCCCTCACGGCCCGCGTCCCGATCGTCGTCCGACTCGCGGTCACCACGCAGCCTGAGCACATTCGCAGGCAGCTCGAGGCTGCTGCATCACCCGGCTTCCGCCTTTCTCCGGCCTGAGCCTCACGACGACGACGGGAAAGAAGTGGACGACCATTCTCCGGCAGCCAGTCCAGATCCGCGGCGAGTGTCCTCCGAGGAAGACCTGCTGAACGTTGATTCACCGGCCGGCGGCTCGCCCGTTGACTTGACCAGTAGCCGGCACCGGCTGCTGACTCGACTGCCCCCCAGCCCCTCCAGTCCTCCTTCGCCGGCCAATGACGACGACGACGACCGCGAGGGTGTCGCCTCACCGCCCCAGCCGCACCGGCGACTAGCCTTCTCCGTCGAGAACATCCTCGACCCGAACAAGTTCACCGGACGCGAGAAGGAACTCCCTCCCCACCCTCACCTCTCACCATCGCATCGATGGCGACCGCAACTGGATCTCATCAATTCATCTTCCGATATCATGGTTCATTCAGGTGAGACAATTATCACATTCTTACTCTCAATTAAATACTTGAATTTATATTAATCAATCGTAAAAACATTTCATTCACATGGGCTACTTTTCAAGTTGTTAAAAATAATATAAAAATCTTGAAGTACCTTTTATTTTTTTATTTTATTTTATAACCTGGCGATGGTGTGATCACCCAAACTAGTTGTTGAACTATTTTAACGTTTTTTTAAAAAATAAAGGGTACTTCAAGATTTTTTATATTGTTTTTATCAATCAATTGTGTATGAAAAGCTTGATGATCGCAGGGTGTTCCTTTGATAATGATGAGCTTGGATTGATGGACCTTGGAGTGAAACTTTACCTGATCAATGAGTGCATCTAGCCTGTTATTGATCAATTTTCTTCTCTTGAATATAGAAATTGGCCATTTTTTGTGTATTGACATATGGGCTTTAGTATACTCAACAATAAATTTTCCACTTTTCGACCGAATTTGACTCATGATGCATGATTTTGAACCGCCTTGACGAGCCGAGAAGAATGAACGATGTCAGCTGAAGTGTAGTACGATGAAATCTGAGCATTGTGTCAAAAGTTATAAGTGTGTGAAATTTTGATCCTTGAGGTGTCCTTAAGCACGCCTCTACACTAGAAATACTGAAATGAAGTGCATCTAACGGGTGATTCTCATGGAACATAATCTTATGAACTTATGTCATTGTGCAAAATATCAATGTGAAGACTATGTAGTTGGTGATGATGGTTGAAGCTGAAAATTAGGTGTTTTTCACAATACAGTACAAGGAGCATTGTTGTCAGGTGTACCTGGAAATATATATGAGATAGAGCGCTCTACCTGATCTTAGATTGTAGAGCACAAAAATACGCCCAAAGGGATTTTGAATTATACATCTAAATGGTAACAATCGGAAGATATTGTTGATCAAAAACTAAAATTCATCAAAATTGATTTTTTCTTCAAATTTCACTCATTTTTGAAAAATCATAACTCAGTAATTATTGGAGATAGAGAGTTCCGAATGATCCCATTCTATTCACAATTCCATAATCTAGGAAAAAGGCGAGAGCAAATTTTTCTGTCCGATTACGAGATTTGGCAGAAATAGCTGAAAGCTGGAAAATGAGCCGAAAATACGAGGTTTTTGGGCCATTCTGTATCTAGCACAAGGAAATTTTGCATGAAGAAATTGGTTCTGGACTTCTTTTATGTACCCAAATAATATATTATAAATATATACATGCACCAATGTATATAGTGACTGGACTACATATCCAATTAATCCATCAACTGCAGAACTAATAATCATTAGGTATATCACTAGATAGAATAAAGGGAATTTCTATATCGCATCGCATTTCCAACAAATGAAGAAAACAATGGCCAAAGTATTTGGCTTTTATATTCACAAAAATTTTAGTACAATATGAAAATGAAAAAAATACTTCATTAGGCGGAGTTGGGACTTTTAAAACATGTCTTCCACTCAACCTCGACAATATAAGAATATAACTTTACTTATAATTTTACAATATGAAAACAATATAACTTTATATCGACGGTTTCTTCTTCCTTCATCTAAATAATTACTTTCCACTTCCCTACATTGGAATGTGATGCATGTTTTACCAATTGGGGGATCTTAACGTTAATATCCGCAATAATCAATTCTCCTATATTTACATGTTGACCACTTGATTCTCATGTATCACTTAGCTCTATTATTTGAGAAAGCTCCTATCAAAAATATTCATTGCTTACTTTGAATGATTGCCAATTTTCCAATAGCGATTAAAAACATGTGAATGATGAATGAACGGCTACGCCAAATCACAGCTAACTGCCGGTGACCGCTGACCGGTGAGTGGTGAGTGGTGACAATTTGTAGCCTTCGTAGCAACCTATTCATAACGGATGTTTGTTTTATCCACGTGATGGCCATACTATTGAATTCATTCATTTCTAAACAAAACCATTACGGACAACAATTGCCAGAGCTACTACTGTGACGTAGCACACATTATTTGTGAATTGTAAAATACGGGCATATTTTCAACCACTACGTTATTAATAGCCGGAGGGATATTTTATTGTTACGCTTGGTGGAAAAATCCAGTAGCCTACATTTTTAAAATTGTCTGTTGTAAATTGATTGGAGCCATTGAAAATTTATTGGCTGTTCCATTGGTTCACAAAGCAGCTGTGAATACGACACATTCAGATAATGTTTCAATATACAAATTGGGCAAAACATGAACTTGAAGTAATTGGCTCATTAATTTGAAATTTTCAATACCAAACCAACACTGCTGATAGGAACCAATTCCATAGGATTTTCTCATATCGCTGGAAGATTTGATGTAGTGCCTTTCTTACATTTGAAATGATGATATTCTAATACGAGAATATAGCCTAAGTATCATTCGTAAAGTGTTACATTACAGAAGATCCAGAATGTAATTTACTATAAAAGTGAAATTCATTCGACTTTTATTAATTTTTCTTCCATTAAATAATTCCTCTGATAACATCAAGTTCCATAATAATTGGAGTACTAATTCGTGTAGGAGACGTAGAATAACATTGAGATCTTTCTTATTGAGAATAACATTTTTTATATATTATTTCAAAGAATTTTCAGCATAATTTGGGCATAGGTTGATATCATTGTGGTGAATGTGTTCTTTAGAGGCCTACTGGATAAGATCTATTTGTAAAAAAAATATAATATTCAGTAATAATAATGCGTATAATAGGAGGAACTATGTCCCTGAAATGTTGTAGTTGCTGCAACACGCTGAGCAAAAAGGAAAAATTAATGATCCAAGTAACGTATCCTTGATACTCGCGAAGTTATTTATTTTATCAACTCATTGTATATTACTCATTCTTCCCAAGGATGATAAATGATTATCCCACTTGATTCTTTCCAGTAATAATGATTATATTCAGTGAAAAATGTCGCAGCTTAGAACTAAATCCTACTTTATATTTTGTTTATAACTGAAATATCTTTATATTCTGTTTATATACTTTTAAATCTGGTCAAGTTTCTCACCCTCAAAAACCGACTTCTGCCTATCAAAATGCTTTTGACTGAGAATTTGCATTTTTTTAATATTAAAAAGAGTCAACATTGGATAGGGTATTTTGATAGTGTCAATCCTAGTACCAAGGATAGTGTCAATCCTATCTTACTAATTTCCACTGTATTCTGAACCAAATTTCAAAACGGCAAATGCGATCAATTGGATTGGAAACTTTAAAACCATTATAACAACACCTTGTATTGGGAATTTGTATTTGGTTTGACACGCGAGTGACAATTTCACTATACAGATTGTCGCAGAAATAATGTTGAATAACAGAATAGTTCCGCAAAAAACATTAACGTTTCAAACATTGTACGTTTGGTAGCGGTAATGATTTCACTTAATGTTTTTTGCAGAACTATTTTGTTATTCAACATTATTTCTGCGACAATCTTTATAGTGAAATTGTCACTCGCGTGTCAAACCAAATTCAAATTACCAATACAAAGAGTTGTTACAATTGTTTCATAGTTTCCAATCCAATTGATTGCATTTGCCGTTTTGAAGTTTGGTTCAGAATACAGTGGAAATTAGTAAGATAGGATTGACACTATCCTTATTGTTCCAGTAATGAAAACTGATTATTATCGCTGTGAGCTTTGGAGCTCGATGTTTCATAGCTAATAGTTTATGGGTGATAGTAATTGTTACGGTTGACCGGAATTTATGAAAGGCGTGTTTAAAACAGGCTGGCCATTTTCAGACAAAGGCAGCGGGGTGGCAACACCTTAGCTGTAATGCAAAAACGACCAGCCCTGATAAAAAATAATCGGCGTTGTAAAAACCGAAGGACATTAATATCTCCGAAGGGTGTAATTTGTGCAGGGCCCATAAGCTGAGCTGGAACAATGGCAACGTGCAAAAAGTGTTGACAATGAACTGGGTGGGCCAGGGTTCACCGGTGACAACGATCACATTAGCGACATGCATCGTGGTGAATTGTTATCGTCAATGGTGATGGGAAGGGGCGGGTGGAGAGGGGAAGGCCCATAATGTGCTGCAAACTACATTCTCCATGTCACCTCCCTCTCAAATACTCTACACGATCCGGCCTATTATCGCATAAGCTACTACTGCCATCCTATCGTCAAAAGCCCCTCAACCCTACTTCCCCTACATTATTATGATACGACAAACAATGGTGGAAAACCTACGTTCCGTCCAACCCATCCCAACGTCAAAGATCGCTTGGTTTAACAGCCATCTGACTATAATGCATGTGCTTGTACCACCAGCACTTTCCTAGTGCTGATTAAATGCTGCGCTCAGCTTCCGCTCTATAATTTATACTCGAATTCATTTGAGAAGTTTCAACCCTCATTCAAATATTCTACAACTATTCTAAAATGTTTGAATGAATTATTGATAACCGCTTTGTAGTTTGACGCAATTTATTATTATTCAACTAGACTACATATTAAAGTAGGCCTATGTATGTTGAATACTGATGAATGAGGGAGGATTTATTCAGAATGTATTTTCTAGATTTTTTTAACTGAAAGCTGTGTGGAGTATTCAATGAAATAGTGAAATATTTGTGAGAATAGTGGAGAATGAATGTTATCGATCAGCGAGAATTTTCCCTCACGATTCAATGCTAATGATCCTTACATCCTTTCATTTTATGGAAGTATTTGTTGTGATCATTAGTCCTACTAAAAAATTTTACTTCCTTTGATGCTTTCTTTTTGTTCCATTCTCGATAGTTTCATGTACTGTACCGTTTAGTTTCCACAAACAATGCACAAATTCCACTTTATACCGTACGGTAGACTATGTATAGAAACTGAGTTTATGGGATGTAAAAGTATGAAGGAAAAGATGAATGTTTCTCCAACTGCGATTGTCTTCCAATGTGTCTACTCGCAAAAGAAGAGCTGAAGACATAAATACTGTACACAAAGGGAGTATAATCCCCTCTCATTTCTTGCCCGAAAGCTCTTAACAACGCAAACGGTGTGGTTTGAAAGGAGTAGTCTCTCAGGAGGAGAAATGGGGAACGAAGACAAAAATGTATTTGTAGTGGTGGGTGAGGGAGTTGAGGGAAGGAAGGAAGAAGGATAAAACAAAACACAAGGGTTGGTCCTGTTGTAAGGTGGGTGGGGAGGGGGTCGACCGGATAATAATGATAGAAAGACTGAGTCAACAGGCGATATTGTCGTCATGGAAACCGCATCCCCGCCCCTACAAAGAGGCCCTTCTATTGAAGACGTGGGGTGATGGTGAGTGAGAGGGCGTGGGAGGGACTATGGCTTATCGACTGAGCTCCCGCAAACCTTACCGTAAACACCTCTCCGGCAGTTGAGCGTCTCCTCTCACTCATCCTCGCCGTCACCCGCACGCGCGCCAGCTAAACGATCACTCGATCCATGCCGGCACATTAGCATGTGTGCAACACCTACTGCTTCATCACTTATGGCCGACATTGTCCAAGGGTGAGGGGGGTCTGCAGGTAGAAGTGGAGAGCCGATTAAATGACCAACCACCGTTACTAATGACCATCCTTCTTTGCAGCGCACCTCTGCCCTTCTATCTGCCCACAATCACACACAGCACACAGTCTACAAACTATGCTGCAAGATATCCCGACGTTTGAAAAATGGAAGATAACAAGAAAATTGAGAGATAACCCCATTGTTTATGGAGTAATCCCATACAAAATACAAGGAACTCAAAAAGTGAACATCAAATCGAATCAAGTTTCATTCAACGACATTACATACATAACAAAGTCCATTACACAGTTAATATTACAGGTCATTGAATACAATACTACTTGCTCAAGATAATTCTTACCTGCAAACAGGAGTGGAATAGGCCTACATTCAGAATTCAAATGAGAATGTAAAAATACACAGTAAGCTCGAAAACATGAATGAGCTCAATTGAATGGCATCCGAAAATTGAATGATCTAATAATGTTTAGGGAGTATGTGATCATATTATTATAGAATAGCTTTAAGACCCAACAGAAATCATTGGTTTAGGCAACCAAATGGTTGTTCCGTTCCGCCTTTTAGTTTCAATATCGTTTCAGATGTCTCCATCGTCATTTATTGAATCTTTCTTGCTCATATATAAGCATATCTGATGAAAAATGTCAAGAAATGATAGAAACCTGTAACCTGAACGCTGTGCTTGAACTTGATCATTTAAGCTTGGAGCTTTCTTGGAAATATTGATATCTGGAGATATCTCGTGGATGAGTATTTGGATGATTGATTGATTAGCTGCCTTTATTAAAAACCTTGGAGGGCGAAGTTAGGGTGCGGCCGGCCCTCTCTTACACTAAACCCTCCAATACAATTGTAAGTTAATCTAAAACACTGTACAACAAAGATTATAAGATTAAAAAACAGACAAATTTTACAAAATAATAAAAAGCTTTCAAATAGCGAATTAAAGAAAGAAAAAAGAATCAAAATTTCTTTTAAATTTAAGTCGGATGACTTTAATTCGGATGATGGAATGGATGAGAGAAACATCATTGTTTGAAGTGACGAAATCGGGAGAAACGTGAAAGCTGTCCCACAAATGATTTTAGAAAAAGAATGACAGTTCATTAACAAGTTAACTGGAAATTGAATCGCTCACAGAAAAGGATTGTGATAACAAAGTTGATCGATTAGTTAGTTACAATATCACCTCAACCGAATAATAGCCAACTAGGTATATGAAAACATAGACTAACTGAATAATCATAGACTAAATAATCGGATGCTAATGAATGGAAGTCAATTTTTTCATCTTCCTATTTTATAGGAATGAGAAAATCATTCATATGCTGGATGGAATTTTTATTTCTCAAACCGAATGTACTTTTTAATTACTCCCAGATATTGAATGTAATTGAATAGTAATTTCAAGTAGTATGATCTATTTATGCATTACCATAAACATAGTTTATCCATTAATTCCGGTTACCGAGAATTTATTTTCCTATGATTCCCAATGAATTTTACAAATTAATAGACTATCAGAAGTTTCTTAAAGTAAAACATTTTAAATAGAAGTGAGCATCAATTAGCAAACAATATTTGAAACAAAGCGTGCATTCTTCGCCTAATTGAGCTCAATTAAAACATTACACGAGGTTAATCATGCAAACAATAACAGAGCACGTCATTCATGAATGATGTGTTCAATGAATGGCGGAAGGAGGAAGCATGAATTGGTAACGTTAATAGATGGCAATAATGGCTATAATAGCATTGACATTGACAGGTGGCCACTGTCAATGCTTGACTGTTTTCGTGATTACCTGAAGGAAACTGCAACCTACTGCCTCATTCTAGGATTAGCCAGAGGTCAACGGTGAACGAGTTCTTTCTATTTCAACTTCTTATAATAGAAGCTCCAAACCCTTAAACCTTCTAGTCGTGACCCTGGATTCCAGCGACCCAGCCAATATTTGTTTAAGTTGTTATAATTCTGCTGCCGTGCCCTTTAATGTCTATTGTGACAAATGTAAATTCATGTTAGTAGACAATTAACCTTGGTGTAGAGTTTCAGTGCTCTGTGACTTGTTTTCTTGAAATGACCCTTCTGGGTCCCCAGGACCCAAGATTCACGACTTACGTTACTTTATCATTACTTCCAAATGTACATTTTTATGCGATAGTGATTGGATTCAAGCAGTCAATATGCAAAGACTTCTAGTAAAATTGTACTAATTGACTTCTAGAACTCAATTTCAATGATATTATTAGTGATACTGAAAATAAATTCATAGTGCAAGCTATGAATACTGGCCCTGAGTAGGATGATAATGAAACCAATGAGCTTAATATGTGATCCCACGGACATTGAATTACCCTAAAAGTGAACTATATTTCCACCATGTTTTTAGTAGTGTTTCAGGATCTATCCCATTCATCACTATAACTTATTAGGTTTTGCAAAGACTATGCAACATGAGCTTGAGGGTAAATTAGAAACTACCCTATGAGTAACTATGACATTCCATTTTCATATCTTCTTTCTAATATTGTTGCACGTAAGATTTATTATTGTTTATTATTTATTAATCACTAAAATTTTTTGTTCACTTTATATAAAACAATATCCAAGCGTTACTTCTTCACTATTCTAAAATACAAGTTTTCTTTATTTTATTTTGAAAAATATAATAATTAAGATCCAATTTTGCTTTACACGAGTGCTCTCTGCATTCATAAGTATTCATTGGAATAAAAAAACATTCTTCCTTGAAATGTGATATATATTATTCATGATAGAAAAAGTGGGTCCACAGGATCCAGGCTCACGACTAACGTCAGAGAAAATTAGGGTCACGACTAGACGGTTAAAAAGAATCATATATATTTCCACTGCCATGTAAAAAAGAATTAACTAACAGAATATGGGATACTTCCCATATTCAAAGTATCCCATAGTCGCAAGTCTCGACTATTTTGCGGAATATGATGTTGACTTTACTTTGGTGTTCACATCAGAAGTTGTGCTTATCAATGTGTGGAATGAAAAGAAGAATGTGCTGCAATGGTGTATGCAAGCTTACATATAGGAAACTACTGCTCCAGAAAAGAACATGTTAACAAAACGTCTTCAAATAGATTACACAATCAAGCAACATATTTTGACGTGGATGAAAATTATGAAATTTGACTTAAATATAATCAAGGTGTTCTAATAAATTTTGAAAATGTTGGTTCAGTTATCATCGTCTTTTATTGCCACTGTTGAATATGGTAGGTGTACAAGCAAATTGTTTCTACTTAAGCGACAGGGAAACGTTTCCAAGAACATAAAAGGAAATGTAGCCGTGCGCGGAGGACCGAGCAGGCGAGCACATGTGTGTAAGGATGCTCTTGAACTCGCTTTTTCATGACAAGGGACTTGTCAACAAGGAAATGGCTCCCTTCTACTCAATCCATTTCGAGTCCCCGGGGACGTCGCTCTTCCTCTTCCAACAAGGCATCAGCCTCATCGCATCTCGCAATTCTTTCCCAGACCAGGCTGGGCTTCCCACCAACGACCGCTGCTCCAGTGTAGACAGATATATATTCGTGTGAAACTCCATTCACAGCTTTGGAGCTGCAGGAAAAAATAGTGAAAAAAGAATCTTGTGTTCGACCAAAACTATGAACTTGGAAAATTGGTTGGGCTGGTTCATTTGAATTCCCAGTTTTATCCACTGAACTGTACTGGAAAACATCCACTAGTCATACAAGAACATATTTATTTAGTCTGTATCTACAGAGTTGATGGGGATTATGGTAACAGTTCAATATTTCTTCTACAAGGATAATTTCAGAGTAGGTTTCATTGGAGGTCCTATTTGAATTGGAAAAAAAATTTTCTGTCGCTTCAAAAATTTGGTCCGCCATCTTGGGATTGACATTTTGAATTTAACTTCTTTTTTTTTGAATGGGAAGATGGTCATATGATACATGATTTCCGTGCAGAATTTCGAGAGAAAATTAATGGCAAATACTACACATCGATACTTCAAACCGTTCCAAAGTTATTCACATTCAAAGATGCTAACAATAAATCATACACAAATAAAATAAATGAGTACAATAAAAATCTGACATAGTGTCATGACCTGTTCAGAGTGTTATGTAAGTAGATGTTACTTTAAGTATTCACTAACACTTGAGAAAGTGAAATTTGATAAACCAGATTTTCTATTTTTATTTCATTTTTGTATGATTTATCAATATATTCGAGTATTTTTATCAAATTCAATATTCTAATTTACTTATTTGTCTAGAGTTTCTTTTTAAGTAGAGTTTGGAAGAACCTCTTGTGCAATTCAATAAAACTGGTTGAGTGGAACTACTTTGCTTTTTTAATAACATAATAGCAGAATTTGATTTAGTTCAGTAAAATTAAATAATATTCCAATGCATTCAGAATTATATCCAATAATAATAAGAGTTGATTCAGAATCAAAGTCGTGAATGCTCCTTCTACTCTGATCATTTTTGTCAACTAAATGATGCTTCTCATCCGATTTTTCTTTGAAAATATTAATTTCAAAACAATCTATTACAGCGCGAAATTCGCTGAGAGATTTTATTCGATATGTAGGCTATACAAGACATTATCAGGTCTTTACGGATTAAATAGCATTTTCGTTTAATAAGAAAGGCTTAGAGGGAACTGCCCTCTTCAATTTCAACCCTTACAGGATTACGCGCACAGCCCTCGGATTATCAATTCAACTACTTTGTTCGAGGCTCTCTCCCCACTATAAGCACCCTGCTGTATTTATTCATCTAGTTATTTCATTTTGATAACAAAGTAATCAAAGTCAATAGGTGTATGACGATACGTCTCTCCCTCCTCTCGCTTTGAACCTTAAATTCAATGAAAGGCTTAAATATGAAACTCCTTCAAAGAAGATTCAGTCATTTTTATTACATTTTAATCGGAAAAGTGTCTCGTGAAAGGGGGAAATTCCCTTCTTTCAATTTCATCTCTCTACCTGAGAAACCATATTAAAAGAAAAACATATTTTTCATCGATCAACTTATTATTGCTGAGAATGATGCTCAAAAAACTTGGGAGATTAATAGTGAATGAATGTGGTATTCAGGTTTGCTCAAAACCTACCTACTCGCTATTTCATTACAACACCTCCAGAGAAAAAACTTAACCTCTTTATGATTATCCAGCAACCAATAACAGAAACCAATCAAGCTATTTTTGTAGCTCGATTTTTCTAAGCGGTGACAAGACAATAATATTATCTCTAAATCATTTTTCCAAGATTCGACAATCCTAGAAAGTATTATTTTTGTTGTTGTATGGATTTGTTTATAGGTATGTTCTAGATCAGATTCCAGTTTAGATATCAAGATAGAGCAACTTACTAATTATCTGTTAAGTAGAGATATATTCATAGGAAATTAGTGACCACAAACATCAAAATATAGCTATACTATGAAACAATGTGTGTCACTGGTGGTAGGGTATGTTTACGTCTTGTAGGAGTGAGTTGGTGTTGGTTAGCCTCGTTTTGCGATGCACGACCTGTGCAACGAGCGGCGTAGTTTCCCGTAGTGCCCGGGGACTCAAGACAGCAGCAGAGAACAGAGAGCAGAGAAGGAGCTGCTTGATGTTAATCCGTTGTAAGCAGTTGGCAACCAGCGATAAGTCCTCAGTTAATTACCTCCCCTCTCCCCCTTCCACCCTTTTCCACGCTCTTGCTTCTCGCCTTAATTAAACCTAATTAACTCTCGAGTCACTTAAGTGTTTGCCGCCATCGTTCCGCACTAACCTTTCGGAAAACGTCACACGAACTTAACTCAGCTACTATAGAACCTCCTTCAGAAGCAGAGCGAGCACAGCAAAGTAATGCAGCCTTCCCTTCTCTATTCTCACACAACGTCTCCTTCCAATCATTTCTCAAACCCAACGTCTTCCTCCAATCGTTTCTTACTATGGTTTCATCTCCGTACTCAGTTCATCTTTCCTTTATTCTCAAATCCCTCTTTTTTCTTTTTCATTCCCTTCATGTCTCTTGTTTTCATATTGTCAGTTGTTATTGATGCTGTTTCTCATTATCCACCTCAAGTCATGACATCATCGTTTGTATTTAAAATGATTATTATTTTGTCGAAATGTTGTAATTTTCTTAAGTTCTACAAGGAAATTATCTAAGAAGTTCTGCATTGATTGTTCAAGTGAACGGAGAATCCGTTCTCTCTCAACATCCTTGGGTATTAGTTTATCACAAATTATTAGTTGCAGTATACCTGGGTTGGATCTGTCGTTGAATAACCGTTCCAGATTAAGAAATGAATGTGATATGATCATTTAGTGGAAGTTTATCCATGTTTTCTGAAATCGCATTTTTTGCATAATATTCGTCGTTCACTATCTCCATTTTTCCAGAATAAAAATAAACGATTGGAATTGAGTTCAACATCATTTTTAGAGATGTAGAATTGTTTGGAATGGAATAATAAATAAAATACAATTAATATATTTACCTACTAGGAGAGTTCTATTCATAACTCATTCAAAACAAAACTTGAGTCTCGATGCTCATAGCTTTATTGTTAGTGTTGTTTTATTATTTGCCATCGGCTTCAGTAACAACTTTCTTCTTATGATTACTCAACTGATGATGATGCTATGAGCATTGAAATTAAAAAAAAATTGTTCTATATTTATGTATTCATTCGTACAAAATCATATATCATTGAAATCATATTGAGGTGAATCCTTTAATATTCCTCTTCCAAATTCAGATCAATATCAATTCGGAATAGGGTCAAGACAGTTCTAATTTTAGTAAGAAAACTGAAAAAGTTTTACTTTTCACAGCACATCACAATTTTTTGTCCAAATTGTAAAACCAGAAAAAGCAAAATTCAAAATATTTTGTTTCAACTGAAATTATCTTTGCTATTTTATATTAGGGAGTCTAATTGACGGTTGTTTTTGTGTTGGTTCAGGTCTCGGACAGTACGGCGGCGACCAGAGTCCGATGGATGACGACGACGTGAGCATGTCAGGGGAGGGTGGCGCTCTGAGCGACGGCGGCAGCGAGGACCGCGACAAGAGGTCGTCAGGGGGCGGCAAGGGCGGCAAAGGTGGCAGTAAGTCCAGTCTGGCGGCGAGCGGCGGCGGCAAACCGCGAAGGGCCCGCACCGCCTTCACCTACGAGCAGCTGGTGGCGCTCGAAAACAAATTCAAAACAACGCGATACCTGTCCGTCTGCGAACGGCTCAACCTGGCGCTCAGCCTGTCGCTCACCGAGACCCAAGTGAAAATATGGTTTCAGAACCGACGCACCAAGTGGAAAAAGCAGAACCCTGGCATGGACGTCAACAGCCCCACAGTTCCGCCCCCTGGACCAGCCACCGGTCCCCCTTTCTACCACCCTCTCGCCTACACTCCTCATTATCCCCCCGTGCAAACCTATCCCTACTTTCATCATCTTCCACACGCTTCTTGAACCTCACGTATTCATTTGATACGAAAATCGAGTGAATTCTAAGTTACTTCGTCAGTGTTCTGTGTAAAGCCAAAAGTGATTACCGTCATGGACTGATCAACTCATGTCAATGCAATCGGACAAGCAATCATGAGTTGATATGATCAGAATCGGTCCATTTGATCAGTGAAAGCGTCATTACGATCAATAAGAATCGTTATTACAGTTTTTTCCCACTGCACCTTGTTAAGAAGAATTTTTTTCAGTTCCGAAGCAAGATTCGGTGGAGTTTCTCCTTGAAACCATCTTGGCAAGGGAATTAATCTATAATAATAATTGAAAATAGTAGTATGAATAATAATTATTCATACCAATTGTGGAGTTCCAGTGATGGATTCAAAAAGATCTCTCAATCTGATTGACACATTTGAATCTTCCTCTTGCGAATATTTTCGTTATTTTCCTGAAGAGCATTAATAAATCCAACATAAAGTTATGATGAAAGAATAAATGTGTTACACTCGAATCAATTGAATATTCCTTCGCAAAGCATTCTTCCACAAGCTGGACAGCTCTACATTAATTTATTATATGGATGAAGGCCAGATCTCAAGCTTAAAAATAATTTATAAATCATTCATTTTGGAGCCCTTTTCCAAGAAATTCGTGGGTAATAATGTTCAGAATATTTCAATCCATATTTGGAAGTGTGATTCGGGGGTGCACATGTTACCAATCATTTTTGAAGAGAACTGAATGCATAAAAGACTGAATATGAACAAAAAATAATGGTGAAGAGTTATGCATTCGAGCAAGTTTGAAAGTTAAAGACAGTGATTACCTGTTCGATGATCTCCCCATATCGTAATATTGTATATTGTGTATAAATTGTAGAAAATTACCATTGAATGTATCTATCGTTTCTCATTGTGTATTTCAAGTGTTTATAAAGTGTATGAGAAATCTCACATCTAAAATGTTGTAAATAAAGTGAAATATAGAGTTAAACCAATTGAATTTATGTAGATTTTTTAATTATTTCACCTCTTCAACTCCAATCCCATTTTTTGTTTTCGATAGGAAGTAGGCTACATCTCACATGTTGTGAATGACCTGCCAACTGAACAATGAACTTCGTTTGAGAAATGCATAGTTTCCAACTCGACAGATCTCAAGAAATATCAACAACTTAAATGCTATCACAGTCATTCACTTGATTTGAGCATAGACTGTGTTCATGATTCATATCATAATAGTTGTATGAAGAGTATATTGAAATTTTATATGAATCCTATTGAAAGACTTTCGATAAAAAATGCCAGACACTGATCATTATAATCGTTTGTCATATATCTTCTATCAAGTATAATAGGCTAGATTATAATATGATAATAGTTCAACTAGTTTGTCCATAATACTGTTATTTCTAAAGGTAAATTATTCACTACTATGGTCTATGAGAACTCAATAAATTATTATAATTTGATTGCCTTGAATGAGTTCTACAAGATTCAACCCAATAGAATTGATTGTAACTGCAAAATTAACTTCAAACTGTATTTATCTATAATTTCATTGGAGATATTAAAAATTCAATAATTCATATTTCACAAACATCCAATCATAAAAGTTGAAATTCATCAGGATTATACATTGTCATTTCACCTAAAATGAGATAATAAGATAATCAACAATACTAAGTCTTCTTTGCTAACGTGTGTATTAGTAGATAGATAGATAATTTCATTTATTCAACATACTTTATGAAATATTACAAGTGTTGTGGGCGATGTTAAGGCAATAAGAACCCTCTCTCCCACCCAACCCAAAAAAAGTAGTAGCAAGGACTACTAGAGATTCTTCAGGCCCGAAGAATAGTAGTTATAATATTAGTTACTTTTAAATAGTAATAAGCTGAAATGATAGTACTATAGTATTCCAATTTTGATAACATCCACAACATTTGTCAATTGGAGTTTTACATTTTACAGAATGTATTCAAACAAGGAATGTTCATGAGTTGAATTTAGCTCATCGAATGTGTTTCGGCTCTAGCTCTGAAACTCTTAATCTGAACCACTTCTTACGAGGAGTTATTTCATAATCTAATGAGATTCTTATTATCTCACAGAATAATGTAATTAAAGGTTTGGAGCAATGGTTTCACCTGAGAAGTAGTAGGGGGAAGAGCCCCTTCCCACCACTACCTTCGTGAACAAAGCCATAGTACATTCGTGTGACGTCACACAGGTAGGGCTCTAGCTGATAAAGATCAGCTGAAATCAACGAATTTTATTGGTGTAGGAGCCCTACCTGAGCTGACGTCACACGAATGCACTACGGCTTTGTTTACGGATGTAGTGTTCCCACCGCCCTGCTGGGTTTCTCAGACACCACGTATTTATCATTCTATTGATAAATGATAATTCAAAGAAAATAATTGATTTATAGGAATATGATGATGAAATTGATGCAGTATTCCAAAGTCTCTCATTTTCATACTATATGGAGGATCATTGGAAAAACATGAAAAAGAAATCCTCCCATATTTGAAAGTTTTGGTTTCAACCAAATTCAGATGATGAAACAATTTAACAGTTCTTGGAGCACTGATTTGCATGCGGTCAATGATCGAAATGAGCTTAGAGCTTGGAAAGTCATTAATTTATTGTGGTGGCGATTGATTGGTGTAGGGGCGGTTTGTTGGGAGGGTGGCAGAGGAGGTTGTGTAGGGGTGGGAGGGCTTCCGTCCTCTTTGCCAGTATAAATAATTCGATTGAATTCAGAATCCGTTTTCACGGTTGGGTTGAGAATTCTTCACAGGCGAACGCCGCTTGGGCTCATCTATATGATAAGCACCGCCTTTTAATTTCGTCTGTCGCTGACACCACTGGTGTAGTGCAGTGCAGTGCGGTGCGGTGTGCACTCGGCCTTCTGGCTCTCATCTCCAAATCCCCCTCAATTACTCTTCAAACATGCCCAAGAATTATGGACACGCCGATTTGCATGCTCAGACCACATCCAAATCGCTCTCTATAAGTAGTTAACCAAAACTTGCGCAATTTTAACAATATAGGTGGTAGATTACAGTAGAATAATAAATAGTAGGTTTCAGTTAACCTATTGCTTGAGAAGATTATTAGGATTATTGGAGAATTTTCGTTTCCAGGATTATTGAGATAAATCAATATTTATCAGGATATCAGTGTCATACATTATTGGCATTATTGGTGGATATTTAGAATCTGCGAAACGGGCATGGTGGCAGCAATCCCATTCCACAAATCATCTTGGAAAAATTCAATACAGGCAGTGTTGATTAGCAAATGAATGGTAATAATGAAGGAGAGTGGAGAACAAGTGGAAAGGGCAAGTTGAAAGCCTTCAATCTGTGGCTCCAAACCTCTGTAATTCAGAATCCTTTATATCGAGATGGATATATTAATGATATATCTTTATGCCTATATATCATATTTTTGCCTATGACGACATACAGTACATTGTGATTTATGATAAAATTGTGATATTATTTGCAAGTAATATGTTCTATAGGCTATATCCATTCACTTATCAAAACTTATTAATCTTTCTTACTGACTTTGCCTTGCGCTGAAGACTTGAGCAAGTGATGTGATTAAGATATCACGTTAATAAAATCGTCTAAAATTGTTGTTACATGTGTGATACTTGAGCTTGCTGAATGCTGTTTTTTATTTCTAATCCAATAAGGCAAAGAAAATTTATTATAGGTGGTCTACTCTTCGAAACTTTGTAATTAGTTTACGTCATTCGTCTTAAGGTAGGCTACACATTTACGACGTGAACATACGGCGTCATTGAGAGAGTCAGATGGAATAAACATCTTGAATGGAGGTTTCAAAAACTGGAACAAAATTTTTATTTCATTTTTATTGAGATGACATCACATGTGATATTGGGTAATAACCTGCTCATTAGTCCTTCAACAAAGGTACCAACACCTTTACAAGAAAAGATAATCAGTTAGAGGATTTGCATATCCATCATCGAATTACAGTATATAATCATTCCACCTCTAAACTTATTGATGACGCCCACATACACACTGCGTTTCTGTCATAATGAGTAAGATATCCTTCCTCGTTATAATAACATTCTCTGGACAACATTAACTTTTTTTTAAAAAATGTTGAGAAATGCTATAAGATCAGCCAAGTTTTTTCATTGGATCTTTTCTCCAATATGTAGTTGGAAAAAAAGATAATCGGATGATAGTGGAAGATGAATGGGAAGTCAAAGGAGGATTTCGAACAACCAGGAAGCTCATGAATGATTGAAATAGTAAATTAGTGGAGACAACAGAAGTGATCACCTACCCAATGGGAGTAATAGTCTAATGCTCCTTATCTTAACCTTGAGGAAGAAGCAAGCAGCTTTACAAATCATTCTGTTATTTTCAGTTGAATTCTGCAATCGTGTGATTTTTATTACTCAGAAATTGATATTTTAACTAGTTTATCATTAGGATTATTATGAGTTTAAAAAATCTCATGATGAGAAGTTGGATCAATGAGTATCACCTTTCGAATGATACCTCCAAGTGAGTGGTTGCTCTCTCAAACAAGACCGTCTTATTGAATAGATGGTGATAATCAATAATCTTATTAGATAATATACCAATATTATTACTATATAAAAAATTATTCAGTATATCATCACTTGCGTGGCAATAATCTATCATTCTGACTATTTGAGTATCAATAATCGTATTATATAATATATTAATATTATTACTTGAGACGTTTTCTAACATGATTACTTTTATCAGTTGTTTTTCACTAAATATCTAGAAACTTGCAAACACTGGCTTGTTCAATTGATTCTGTGCTTTCTTTCTCTTTGTTCTGTCCTTGTCTGTGCCATGCTGTCTTTCTATTCCTTTCTCTCTACTCTCCTTGTCTTTCAGATAATACCGTTTTGCTTACGTCATTTCTACATTTTGTTGAATCCTTTTTCGTTTGGTCTGAACACTTTTGCTCGAACATTTCTTGGAGAAGGATCGTTTAATTAATCCTTGTATTTTGTCCTTTTATTTAGCTTCTGCTAAAATTTGGTTCTGCTAAAGATGTAGTCGCTCAGAGCAAAGATTTTCTAACATCACAAGTTGTGATATCTATTTTTATTTTTATTTCTTTTATTTTTAGTTTTTCCATGTAGATGATTTTTTTTTTAAATTGATTTAAAACAAAGTAATCATGATGGAAAATTCAGTCACCATAATTTAATTTCAGTTGTTGAGTATCTGAATTTCTTTTTTAAGTTTTTTTCTGGAAATGTACTTCCGAAATCCACTGTACAGGTAATGATTTATTTCCTTAAATTACTTTATAAGTTGTTTTCTTGTTTGAAATTTTCATGTCTGTAAATTTAATTTAATTCTATCATAGCATTCTTAAAACTATTTTTCAGATCATTAATAACCTAATCCAATGTTTGAAACATTTTCATATAAAATTCAAGCTTCAAGTTATCTCAATTTTTTTTAAATAAAATAGAAATTGATATGTATTCCTGTTCTGGCTAGTCTATTACATATAATATAATACAGTCTGATTCATGTTGACATGTTCCTTTAAAAGTAATAAAATGAAATATTTTGGAAGCTTCACTTCAACTAATTTGAATTCTTTGTCAATGAATTATATTTTTGTTTCTCTTGACAAATTTATCAAGGTATCATGTTTCAAAAAGTACAGATTCTGTATTTTTGAACTCATCTTTTTTATAATAGTGGTTAAAAGTTTCATTTCTTTTATCCCACAGCGGTCATTGCATCTCATTGCATCCCATTGAATATCATTGAATCTCGTCGAATCTCGTTGAATCTTATGGTATCTAGTTGAATTTGGAATCACAATCTTTGATATGGCCATGGAAAATTGTCAACAAATCCGGTCGAAAATAACTACTGAAAAAGGAACCAATTCATCACAAGTATGGAATACTTCAAGAGCTTCATGTGTTTTGTGCAAGATAAGTGAATGTCCGATATAAAAACAAAGTGTAGGAAACCTCCCACTTATAAAAAGGTATTTACGAATAGAATATACATCAACATCTTATCATCAGAATCCAGCATAGTAGTAATTGTAAAACCTAATTTTCTTGTATTTTGAATTATTCTTTTCTCTTACGTTTGTATATTAAATTTACATCATGATTACTAATTTTATAGTTAATTCTTGAGTATACCTAACCTATCCGGCTGTGACAAATAGATAATTCAGAGAGATCAAATTGTTAGAGTCATCATATCCTTCTATTATAAATGATGCTAAATTGATGTGTTTGAGGATTAAGTTGACAGAGTATTGAAGTTGATTTTATTTTATTATTTGTACTATTAATTTCAATATTCTGTTGATTGTTCTTCTTACTCATCCATAATCACATCTTTTCTTTTGCAATTATATGCCCCAAAGCGTTTCATACTATATAAAAAATTATTCAGTGTTTCATTACTTGCGTAGTAGTGATCTATCATTCTGACTATTTGTGGGAGGATGCTCTTAAGCAGTTTCTCTCTCTGAGGAGGTTTTATTTTTCGAGAATACTAGGCAGTTTAGTTGGTATGCATCCAGTGTAGCAGAGAGAGACAGTGCGTCTATACTTTTACTGATACTGGGGACGCACGACGACGTCGAAAGCTTCCATCATGGCTGAGCTTTCAACTCAGGAATAGAGAGTCCCACACAAAGTGAATCTATCATTCACTGGCTCATATCTGTGCATGAATGCATTATCCCGTCCTTTAAAAAACTATTGTCGTTGTCTTATTTTGTAGATAACAATTGTGAATTTGCTATACACTCGAGAATATAAATATCACGTTTGCATAATGCAAGCTGACCCAGACGAACTAATGACCTAGTTACCTCATAGTGACTGGTCACTATATATTATTACTGTATAATTATATTACTGGTATATATTACTGTTTTAGGTTGAAATGCTAGAAAATTATTATCTGCTAGCAAATGATAGTTGGCTTTGAATCCCATTGGCAAAGAGTTCATTCCTCTTGAAAGTCGATCACTTTCTCCTTAGAAACATTCGAGAAATATATTTTCAATTTGTATTAGTGTAATCGGATGAGACACATCCAATAACGCAATAATTCTTCATGAATCAATTTATCATGTAAATTGGAATCCTTTCAATGCTCCGGCTCTCCATTCAATTTCACAATCAACTTTTCTCAATAATCTCTTGAACAGTATACCAAATCCAATCAAACTGATAAAGTGATCTTCAGAATAGCTGGGTAGGTAGCAAACGTGATATGAATGGTTATCAGTGTGGAAATACACCAACTTCGGATTGGAATCGGAAGATACGATAAGGCGGAAATGTGAGAAATGGAATGAGTGAGAAGGTTAAGTGGGGATACGTTTGATGGAAAGAGTGGGGATTAACGAATAAAAGTTGTGGAAGCCGTGTAATGTTTTAAAAGGGAAGGGTGGTCATGAGAATAGGATACTAGAGGTTTTTATCGAGTTGTTTTTAAGCGATTCAGTAGCAATCGTTTCTGAGCCTTTCTCAAACTCGTAGCGCTTAGCTGGGTAGCCAGATGCTTTCAACTCTAATAAGAGAGAAACATCATTAAATCTTGAAATGCAGCATAATGACGTGTAAAGGCCGGCGAATGAGGCGGCAAGGCGTGACGCGGGGAGGAAGAGGATAAGGACGGGTCGAGACTCCTCGGAGCGAGAAATTTGTCGCCGCGACGATGCAGAGGGGAGGGGAGGTGATCCGATTAGGGGTGCAAAGCAGGGGGGAGGGGGGCTCCGTCTAAGTGACAGGAGAATCGCAAAACAACGGAATTGATTTTGCAAAATGCTCTTAGGCGGGCCTTCAGCAGACATACCCCATTCGATTGTGTTATAATCCTTGAATGCCATTAAGGACTTTGACTACATCAATAAAATCTCCGCCCGTCCGGTGATAGTGAGGGGGGAGGGGGGTTGAAAGCTGGCAAGAAGAGGGTGAACGATTGCAGGGAGGTGGTTGCGATAGAATGCTGCACCAACGAGAGAAAAAGATTAGCGTTTAAAGCTCGCCTTGTTTACGTTGCTATCCACTTTGCTCCATTCTATTCTTATTTAACGGGGAACGAGGAGGCATTGACTGCCTTCACTGTGTTCAGCACTTCTTTCTTTCGCGTTTTAAAATGTCAATGAATTTTCCATCCCTCATCAACTGATACTGCTGGTATTTCTCTATCCCAATCAATCGATGATAAAATATTATTCAACTTCCGGTAATTGATTAGGCGTATTTTTTTATAATTTGTATCTGCTTCTTCGTTGGATCTCTTCAATCCTTCAACTTTAAGTATGATTGTACTGTGATCAGTTATATCTAAATGTAGTATTTCTGGAATTAGATTAATTTTATTCAGTTTTGTTCTATTTTTGCCGGATTTTAAGTAAAGATGATCTATTAAAGAGTTGGAAAATCGGGACCTATGAGTGTAATCAGTATTGAGTGATTCAAATCCAAAACTATTCATTAAATATTTGTAATCGTCAATAATTCTGGTGTTCTGAAAAAGATCTATATTTATATCTCCCGTGAAAAAGAAAGGGACCTCATTGTTTTCGTTAATATTAAATATTTCTTCTAAGTACAAGGTTAATTCGTTAAGAAATATTTTGGGTGAGTTTGATTGCAACCTGTAAGCAGCCAACAACTGAAATTCAAAATTATTATATGAACAAGATATATGTACACAGTCCGCTGAAATAAAAACTATTGTCTTTGTTTTGAACGGTATCTCACTGCTTATATAAACCAAAGTTCCTCCTGCTCTGTAGTTATGATTAAAATTACCATGTACGGAATAGCCCTCTATATGATATAAGTCTATTTCATTCTCTAGTATCCATATTTCTGTCAAGACTATTATTAGCGGGTTGTTTTCTAATTTCCTCATTTGCACTAAGAATAGATCGAAATTACTTCGCAGACTGCGTATATTTGATGAATAATTTTGTGTTTCTCTGTTACTTATCTCTGATGACATTTTCATTTACGGTACTGACACTGTTATTTTCTTGGTTACCTGGCTGCTTTGATGCACTTATCACGCTCAACTTTTTCACTTGTTCACTGTTCTTGAGTTCAATAACTGGTGTTCCGTCTTCTTTCCTAGCTAGAATCTTCCCTTCCTTGATCCATAGGTATTTGATGTCGCCTCTTTTGAAGATCTCTCTCAAAAGTGATAAATATCACGTTTGCATAATGCAAGCTGACCCAGACGAACTAATGACCTAGTTACCTCATAGTGACTGGTCACTATATATTATTACTGTATAATTATATTACTGGTATATATTACTGTTTTAGGTTGAAATGCTAGAAAATTATTATCTGCTAGCAAATGATAGTTGGCTTTGAATCCCATTGGCAAAGAGTTCATTCCTCTTGAAAGTTCCGTAAGTGATTTTCGTCGATCATTTTCTCCTTAGAAACATTCGAGAAATATATTTTCAATTTGTATCAGTGTAATCGGATGAGACACATCCAATAACGCAATAATTCTTCATGAATCAATTTATCATGTAAATTGGAATCCTTTCAATGCTCCGGCTCTCCATTCAATTTCACAATCAACTTTTCTCAATAATCTCTTGAACAGTATACCAAATCCAATCTAACTGATAAAGTGATCTTCAGAATAGCTGGGTAGGTAGCAAACGTGATATGAATGGTTATCAGTGTGGAAATACACCAACTTCGGATTGGAATCGGAAGATACGATAAGGCGGAAATGTGAGAAATTGAATGAGTGAGAAGGTTAAGTGGGGATACGTTTGATGGAAAGAGTGGGGATTAACGAATAAAAGTTGTGGAAGCCGTGTAATGTTTTAAAAGGGAAGGTTGGTCATGAGAATAGGATACTAGAGGTTTTTATCGAGTTGTTTTTAAGCGATTCAGTAGCAATCGTTTCTGAGCCTTTCTCAAACTCGTAGCGCTTAGCTGGGTAGCCAGATGCTTTCAACTCTAATAAGAGAGAAACATCATTAAATCTTGAAATGCAGCATAATGACGTGTAAAGGCCGGCGAATGAGGCGGCAAGGCGTGACGCGGGGAGGAAGAGGATAAGGACGGGTCGAGACTCCTCGGAGCGAGAAATTTGTCGCCGCGACGATGCAGAGGGGAGGGGAGGTGATCCGATTAGGGGTGCAAAGCAGGGGGGAGGGGGGCTCCGTCTAAGTGACAGGAGAATCGCAAAACAACGGAATTGATTTTGCAAAATGCTCTTAGGCGGGCCTTCAGCAGACATACCCCATTCGATTGTGTTATAATCCTTGAATGCCATTAAGGACTTTGACTACATCAATAAAATCTCCGCCCGTCCGGTGATAGTGAGGGGGGAGGGGGGTTGAAAGCTGGCAAGAAGAGGGTGAACGATTGCAGGGAGGTGGTTGCGATAGAATGCTGCACCAACGAGAGAAAAAGATTAGCGTTTAAAGCTCGCCTTGTTTACGTTGCTATCCACTTTGCTCCATTCTATTCTTATTTAACGGGGAACGAGGAGGCATTGACTGCCTTCACTGTGTTCAGCACTTCTTTCTTTCGCGTTTTAATCGTTGAATTAATTTCCATGGTGCAGGGTCCGAGCAGCGGCCGCTCCCTACCT
This sequence comes from Nilaparvata lugens, assembly GCF_014356525.2. Lineage (NCBI taxonomy): Eukaryota > Metazoa > Arthropoda > Insecta > Hemiptera > Delphacidae > Nilaparvata > Nilaparvata lugens. Next base: position 26,815,988 of record NC_052504.1, on the reverse strand, counting down.
CCCTCCCTCACGCCACCTATACAAACATCGCACCCCTTCCTTCAGTCCGCACCTTCCAACAATAACTGAAAGCTCTGCGAAAAAGCGATATCATTCTTTGTTTTCGGATCATTGACTGTATTGGTTTCTCGAACTTCCTCGATCACAGATTATCCCTTTTTTTATCATGAACCTCCTCTTACAAGAAATAATTGATACATTCAGGATGTTTGGGGCAAGATAACTACTCGAAATAAAATGAGATAACTTTGCTCTACAAGAAGAAGCGGCAAGTGCTTCTTCATTCCTATAAAAATGTTTGTTTAATAATAAACCGCCCTCAGATGGGGGTAGATAGAAGAGAGATTTATAAATTCTAAAGGGCTAGTCATGGACTTTATTTAACAACAAACTTTGTCTTTCTATTAAACTACAAAATTTTATTACATGAATTAAACTAATTTAAATTTGGACAACTATTCTGTATCTTTTCATTGCACATTCTATAAACCTGCCTGTAAGATTTTGCTAACTGTTCGTCTAGAGTTTTAACTGTTTACGATGGTAGCGTGAACTTTACTAATTTCTCTACTTAAAATGAATAATTGGGGACCCGGGTCATATAGGGATTTTAACATGAGCTAGAAAATATAATGACACTAACAATATTTCAATTTATTAATTCACTACTTTTAGAATTTTCACTACACTAGGATGTTCTCACTAATATTTTCAATAGAAATTACACATTCACTTCAAACAATTATTAAAATATTTCAATTTATTCCGCGATAAAAACTATTACATTTCAACACATTTAGTCAACAAACACGTTAATTGTGGGCCCTCGAGGCCTGAGACTACCTCTGGATTGTTATCTGTTTCGATTGGCGGCTTGATTGAGACTGCTCTTTTCCACACAAATTATGTTCCTCTTCTACCAACGAGACAACGGTCCACGTGGAGACGAGCATAATTCTGTGGAAAAGGAAAATAATGCAAGTTTGAAATATTCCGCATACTAGTGTATTTTCCATCGTTAACAGAAATACAGTTCCGTGAAAATACCTCAGCCCTGCATGAAATTTAAGTCTTTCCGGACACAAGTTAGCAAAATCTTAATGTGAGAAAATTATTTTTCAACAGAAAAATAAATTTATCACGACAGAAATGTCACACTGAAAATTCATTCAAATGAGCACAAGAGTCTGATTGAAAAAGTCCTAATCCTACACCTGTTTAAATGAACCCAATCAATAAATTTATTTCAATAATCATCACCATAAATCATTATCTTCATTCAGTCAGGATAAAACTGACAGTTTTTTGTACTGTTCACTTTTTACAGTACTCTGTATTATTTTTAAAAAATTATCAGCTTTAAATTAATATTCTTGATGTTGAAGATGAGTGTAAAATAGCATGAGATAAGCTCCAGAAACAATAGTTTCTATTCTTCTTGAGGATTCAATATCTGTGACATAAAATGTTGGCAAAAATTGAATTACTTGAATATTCAAATGACGTGAAACAGCCATAGAGCTGCAAGGTTCCTTTGAATGAAAATAGCCCAAAAGTCCTTGATCCTATTCTTTCATCGACTAATAATGTTTAGAGATCTTACAATGATGAAAAACGATAATAATGATAAGAAATACTCTGAATGAAACCATAGAGAACAGACGGAGAGAAATTCTCATTAGTTTTTCTATCGTATGTTGGAAATTAAACTCCAATAACACATTGGTAGACACTGTATGGATGATAGTGACTCTGTGGTGAGTGCGGACGTTGTGGGAAAATATTTTCAAATGGTGTAAATACACGTTGAAAAGAGACAAGTTGTGAACACGTTTATAAACAGAACAGGCTTTTATTGATGTAGGGGTGCTTTGACAAAAGGGAACATTTCCTGCAATAAATTTAGCAGACATACAGGAGAAAACGGCTGAAATAACAATGTATAGCTTCATCGCCTCGCTTCATCTTCCTTCATTCACTCACATCAGAAACTACATAATGCTAAATACGATACTCTAAACAAACTCAAAAGGAAACCAATATAAGCTTCCAAGCAAATCTGCCAGTAATAGAAATAATAATAATAATAAATATGCCATCATAGTTGAGGAAGTTTGGAATTTGAAAAATCTATTGCGGTAATTAAATTAAATTAGGACTGTTTGTTAAAATATTGCCTAATGAGACATACTTAAGGTCCTTCGAAATTCCTCATTATTAAGCATAGTATAGAGACCTCTCTTACTAATAGATTATTTTCGGAAAACTATCTCATCTTCCATGTATTATTGATGGAATAAATATGTTTCCCAGAAATAAAATAGTGAGATAATTGCTGACATTCACAGGTTTCCTCAGCGTAACAACAATCTTCATTTGCCCAAGCACAGACTTACCACCTATGAGAAGGGAGCCTTATATTCAGGCATAAAAATATATAACTCTTTGAAAAACGATCTGAAAACGGAGGCTAATTTGAAAGTATTTAAAAATAAAATAAGTGATATACTATTAAAGAGTTGAAGAGGGAATGAGGTCCTTGTCTGGTAGTTTAGATGTATAGGTTTTATGAAAATTAATATATTGGAAAATGTATTAAATAAAACCAACCTTGTATGTAAAAAATATATGTAATTGACAGGTGGCATGTTGTGTGAGTTTCAATGAAGCTCAACTAAGCGCCATGAATAATTAAAAAAAAAAAAAAAATCGTGACTTACATTTCACGGAGATATGAGCTACAATACATGCATTATGAATGTTAATTTTCTAGCTTGCACCCCTTCTGTTAAGTAGTTTATAGTGAATGTAGAAGATAATCTGTAACATCCTAGTATGGTGAAATGTATCATTTTCATCTTTATAAATTGATATCGATTGCAAAATTGATTTAAGTTCTCTCCAGTATTGATTGAGGAAAAACTTACAGCTATCCATAATATTTTTGTGACAGAATGAATGCGAAAGAATAATTGTGTTCGTTAGATTTTCAAGTCAAATTGAAGATTTATAAGATTATCAGTGACATGAATTCTCCAATACTCATTATTCTCTCTCATTCTACATTCTCATCTAATAATATTATTGTCCATTACTTATGCCACTGATTGAATGAAATGCATTACAAATGAAGCCAAATTCAAGAAATTTACTATTTCAACAAGTAAATAAATTTTTTAATCACCATCATGGAATTTATTTTGAGATTATTTTCTATATTTATTTATGTAGAGTTCTGTTCAATAGTTTCAATTCACAATAGGTTTACTATGCATATTTCCGACTTCAACTTATCCCGTGATTTTCTGATTAGTCACTATCATGGTGAAAATAATATACGTTGTTTGAAGATGCCACACGAATTGACCAATAAAAGCACCAGCGTGGTAAACAAAGGAAAGATAAGGTTCCCCACGAAATATGAGGTCATTTCATTCGACACGAGTATAATTTAATTGAGTTTTACTGGGTGTTAATTTGTACGTGGAAGTCGGTGGCGCTGAATTGGAGCGGCTGCTTATCTGAAAGTGGGAGTCCAGATTATAGATAAATAGGAGACCGACCGACCAGCGTCGGCTGCCCTGGCCCTGCTCATGTCCCCGGGGTGTGCTTTGTGCTTGATGGCGGAGGGGTGGGGGTTGGTTGTGAGGAGCTGTGGCTTGGCCTTAGCCAGAATAAGGAGTAAGTAGCAACGCCAACGCGACAATGAAACAGAGATGGTTTTGAGCGCTGGTTGGTTGCCTTGGATACCTTAATGATTTAGCCAATGAGCGGTCCCCGATTGCCAGTTCATAACCACCTCGCGCCGGGATCTAATTAGGCTTCTCTGCTTGCCAAGAGGAGAAAGTGAGGCTGCGGCGACGTTTAGCTTCTCTTCAAGCTTACTTCTTCACCTTCCCTCTCACTCCTCTATCCTTCTTCTGCTCGCTGCCTCTCTCGCAACGCTCAATTATTCACCCCCTATTTCTGGTGGCTGTTCTTGCTTATGAACATACAGAACATTCAACGGCAACTTCCACTCTGGCAATCCAAATCAGCTTGCTTACACTGCCACCGCTATTTCTTGTTGCTCAGCCTTCAGCTGTTCAATAAACGTTTCCATCTTGTGCTTGCAAATTGGATGATATTTCTATGTTCTACTCTCATGGAGGAAATGGAATTGTGGGGAACGAGTATGAACGTGTTTTAAATCGAATGAGAAAATGAATAAGAAATAAATTTTTCGTTGAAAAAAGTACGTAGTAGTTTCTGTCAACACTTGCTTGTCGGAATCTCATTATCCAATTCTACTATTTCTACTAGTTGATGAGCTTGATATTATATTCTAAAATGAATTAAGACACTTGCTTCAACAAGGAATTTTTAAAATTGAAATATTTCATTAAAAATTCACATTATAATTAACTTTTCATTGGAGATGTGAAATCAGAAGAAAGTGACGTACCTAGAGATCGGAATATCTTCATAAGTTCCATGAAGTGGAATAGCGAATGATGGGCTAGATTTATTTATTCTGTAGCTGTATGGCATACTAATAACATAGAGAAATAATAGCATGATTACGCTTTCGTTTATCTATGCTAATAACCATAGAAAGCTAGACAAAGTTTGTACTTCCTGCAACGACAAAAGACTAGACTGTCGACAATTAACAACTGTAACCATGAGGACAACACCATTCTTTGCTTCCTCATCGCTCCTGCCCCTAACTACCTCAGTCAGCCAAGAGACTCAACGAACTACCTCACCTGCTTGATGACATTATCATTGAAAGCACACTTCCCCGTAGTATTTCCCTTATGGAGAGATAACGCATTTTTATCAAAACATCTTGAATATTGTATCAGGAATTTTACCTTCATCATAGAAATTTTAACGAGAACCAATCTCTGATCAGATGTGTGATTATGGTATGTTTTGATAACTGTTATCAATTATTATTATTGAGAGTGGATAGAACACAAAATAATAATTATTCACCATTCAAATAGTTATCAAAATGATCCAATTATAAAATTTCTAAGAATTTTATTCAAAGAATTTTTTATAATCTATCAGGTAACCCGTGCTCTGCAAGTTTCTATTTTAAAACTTGACAAACTGAAAGCTTTACGTAATGGAATCTTGAAGAATCAAAAATAGACCTATAATCATCCTCGGTTAATTAAGAATCTATATGCAAAATTTCAAGTTAATCAGTCCAGTAATTTAGACGTGATGATGCGTCAAACATTATTTTCCTATCCTGTACGTGTATAAGCCAGTTCTTTCCTTTATTAAAGTTTAGATAAGTTTTTCAACTTGGTATTAGCATAATAAAGTGACAGAACTCGAATTTTGTTTCGAAACCTTCCTCAACTTGATGTCAACCTGACAAAATTGGACTGGTTATTAATGTAGTTACCAATTTTAACAATCTGTTTTGAAGAGGTTGTCTCTCTAGATTATGGTTCTATATTAACATAAATGGTATGTACATTTCAATTATAATGTATTCATGTCCCATGAATGAAATTTGAACATTAGTTCTGAAAAATGTTGAAGGAAAATTTAAATTCGGGCTTCGAGGTGCACGAGATTGATACTTTTAGAATCTATGTGCCAAATTTGGCGATCTAATAATATCCGTTCTTCCGGTATGCAATCCACAAGTTGACATGTTTTGATGCGAACAAACACATCCCTCCTCTCTCTTATTATATAGATGTATCTTTTTATTATATTATAGAATAGAATAGAATGACTCCTTTATTTTTTGACTTGGCGAAGTTTGGACAGTAATGTCCACTCTACCAATTAACCACTGTGAAATTGTGGTAAACCTTTGCCAATCCTTCACAGATGATACGATGTTATTGGTATTTATAAGAGCAGTTGTTAAATTCCCTCTTTTGCGAATAAATTCACAAAAAATTAAGGCCGTCCGGCTCGCAAAATTACTGGGTTCAAACCTCAGCTCTAGCTCAGTGGTAGATACAAGGATTTTACAAATGCAAATAATCACCATAAGGTTCAATGACCTGTGATTAATAGTTCTTACCGCTGCTTCTATGAAGTTCTTGAAGAATACTAGTGAGGAAATTAAAAGAATATTTGATGACTGATTATTAGTAACCATGTACCACTAGAGAATGATAAGGACCAACTATAGTTGTTTCTAGTTGATTCTTAAAACGCTCGTCGTGAATACAGGTATTCACCAATATATCCTTCCAAAATTCCTTAGAACTTACAACGCCAGTTCTTCAAGCTCTCTGGATCCTTATATGATATAACTGGAACCTTATTAATATAATTTTTCAATATACTTGTTCTGGCAGATTAAAGTGAATATCATCAAAGGATGATAAATATTGAGTGCTCTGAATAAGATTAATATTACTTGATTCAATAATTTTAAGTGCTGCTGAATATCTATTGGTACCAAAACAGCTCAAACTGTATATCACGAGATGAGCTAGGATAAAATAAATTTCTACGATTTGTATGCTGACATAAAACACAAAATATATTCCCATAAAAATGTGTATATGAGATATTCAATATATCTATAATTTTTCTTTAAATAAATTCTTTCTAAAATCTGAACAATTATCACAGGTTTTGCTAATATTCACAATAGTGTGTTTTAAATTCATAAATATATTATATTTAATACTGATACTTAGACTTCCAATCAATACAAATTCTGCAAATAAAAACCTGTTCGGTCTATAGGTTTGATATGATATACTTCGTTCAATTAACAAAATTATAATTAATAAATTATTATTCAAACATGAGATCTCAGGGATTTATATGAATTCGGGCCATGCGTGGAAGTAAGCTTCCTACATATATCAAATAAATTTATAAAATGTTCTTATGAACTATGTGATATTATTCAACACATGGTGACTTTTTATTTAATTTAAGTCAATTTGAATAGCGCTTTTGATTAATTCCCCCACTATACGCAGAAAATCTAAAACGAGCTCGTTTGACTTATCACTCACTTAAATGAAGTTCTTGACGGTCTCGTGAATTGAATTAATTATTTCCAATAATTAATTAGGTAGGCTCCTTTCGTCTCTGCTGGGCTAGCGCGTGATCCAGATTCTTATAAGTTTCTTTCCGAATTAAAGATATATTTATAGGGAATAGTTACAAATTACGAACTCTTTGACAGCACTGAGTTCACAGATAATTTTAACATTTAATACAAATATTCAGTAACTTGAACACACTAAAGCTCAATTGAAAGCTTATTGGATTCATGTGTGAATTGTACCAGAAAACAAGAATATTGTCAAATGCATGTACAGGATGTATTATATTAATTGTGTCGTTATTAATGGGAGGATTTTCAAGAACGTTTCTACCCAATCATGCTTTAGAAACCAATCGAAATATTTGCTAGATGGGCTGAAAGAATCGTTCTGATTGTTTCCTGACAACCAAATAGAGCCAGGCAAAGAACCTCTAAAAAATCGTCCTTGAATCAACGCTTCCAAGTGCCCCTGTCACAGTGAAAACACTGTACAGTAAGAGAATACAGTAAGAGAAACTCTTGTTCCCAATAATTATTTATGAAATTCAGGCTATTCTCAGTTTGCCGTATAGGTGAAGTCGTGTCGATTATTCAGCGAATAAAAAAAAATGCATAAGTTTCCGAATAGTTATAACTTAACATTATGTTAAACTCGCCTCTGTTGATTGAAATGTGCGAGAAGTGTTAAACACTGACTGTCTCCTAATGTTCTTGCCCCCTACTATCAAAACAGAATATCGATTATTGTAGTAGGAAAGTAGGAAACGGGAAGCAGTTGAGAAGCTAAAGTTTGAACAGATGTCACAAATAGGTGACAATCCCCAGCGGGGTATTAGACTAACGACCTCCTTGTGCGGCCAAGTCGTGTAGCTGTTGAAAGAGCTCTTATATATATTTTTGTAGAGAGGATAAACAAATCTTACAAGAATACTAATGAATCTCTCAACACTTAATTGAGTTTTCCTATGCACACAAGTAGTAGCTTACTTGTTTCCCACACTATTGATGTATTAAGTCAGAAAAACAAATAATTCTCGAAATAACAAAAATTGTATCAGGGGTGCGACAGTCTGGCATGTAAATCAGAGTAAGTTTAATTTTGTTACTTTCCTTGCCCTATTACCATAGGTAAGGAAAGTATTGCTTTCCGAAAAAAATTAAGGTACCCCAATTTCCAAATTTCTATACGTTTCAAGGTCCCCTGAGTCCAAAAAAGTGGTTTTTGGGTCTGTATGTGTGTATGTGTGTGTGTGTGCGTGTGTGTGTGTGTGTGTGTGTGTGTGTGTGTGTGTGTGTGTGTGTGTGTGTGTGTGTGTGTGTGTGTGTGTGTGTGTGTGTGTGTGTGTGTGTGTGTGTGTGTGTGTGTGTGTGTGTGTGTGTGTGTGGTGTGTGTGTGTGTGTGTGTGTGTGTGGTGTGTGTGTGGTGTGTGTGTGTGTGGTGTGTGTGTGTGTGTGGTGTGTGTGTGTGTGTGTGTGTGTGTGTGTGTGTGTGTGTGTGTGTGTGTGGTGTGTGTGTGTGTGTGTGTGTGTGTGTGTGTGTGTGTGTGTGTGTGTGTGTGTGTGTGTGTGTGTGTGTGTGTGTGTGTGTGAGTGTATGTGCGTCTGTGTACACGATATCTCATCTCCCAATTAACGGAATGACTTGAAATTTGGAACTTGAGGTCCACGATATCTCATCGTGTTTTCGTGGTTTTCTCAAAAACAGCTCCAACGATTTTGATCAAATTTATACCTAGAATAGTCATTGATAAGCTCTATCAACTGCCACAAGTCTCAAATCTGTAAAAATTCCAGGAGCGCCACCCTATCTATGCAAAGTTTGGTTTTTAATTTCTAATTATCAGGCTTCAGATACAATTTAAACAAAAAAATTCAAATGGAAAAGATTGAGTATGACAATCACTACAATTAATGTTCAGTAACATTATCACCTAAAATTGAAAATAAGCTCTACATTCGAGAAAATGTGATTATTCAATTGCAAATTATTGTTGATTCTATTAAATCATCCACTATGAAGAGAAAGCAGACCTCGTGTTTCTCCAGCGTTGTTGCCCATTCACCAGCTGGCTCAAATCTTTGAATAGTAGACTTGAGATGCGCGGGAACACTAGCGTCAGGTGATCAATTTTCATAACGGCAAGGAAAGTTGTGTGAGTGCGCCACACCAGATTTTTTTCTGGCTGCAACTATTCAAAAATGAATGGTTATTTGTCATTATTGGGATTCTCTCATGGATAAGACTACTATTTCTTATAAAGTGGAATAGAAAAAAATAATATTGGAGCGCATACACCTACAGAGTAAACTTTCAGTCGAGTTATTTTTGGTCCTTTTTGGTAAATTGAATAATTTTGTTATTTTCCAAAACAATTCGCTTTATACCATGAAGAATTCATCCTTTAAATCTCATGGGTTTATCCCTTACCAAATTTGAAATGTTCTGTCCCAAAATTCAAGCTTTAGGCACTCTTATCTCAAAAAGTAATAATCGAAAAAAATGTTTTCCTGAGAAAACTTTTTCATTTTGGTAGCTTGATGATATACAAATAGAAAAACTTTTAAAAATTTCACCAGTAGAAAGTTTTTTTTTAGCCTTTGCGCAGCCTAAAATATGGTCACTCTGTCAATAGGATCTGAAGTGTATAACAGCAATCATACTTTTGACTAGGTATTCCTGGTTGAGAGTTTGTTGCACAGTTATTATTATAATCACCATAAGACAGAGATTATAGATGATTTTAAACTACAGACAGAGTGAAGCTTATCTGTGGAATCATTTACACAATTAATCACCTGGTCCTTTACTGACTAGTCCTACACTACTTCAATCCTAATTTATAGTCTTCAGATATTGGGAATATACGTTAACTGTGTTTTATAGCAATTAACTAGTTTCATCATGTTAATCATCGCCTTTCTACGACTCTTGATTACAATCATGTAAGAATTGTACCCCAGCCTTTCCATCTCCGATTCTTCATGGACCCATCAATCATGCAACATATCCTCCACAAGTTGTTATGCGGATCTGATCACCAGGCCATGTTCATCATTTATTCCCTGATGCATCATTCTTGCGTTACACTAACGCTGACTTTTCGAATGCTAATGAACGTGTCCAATGTGCCGGTTGGTGGTTTCAATGGCAAGGGGTTGCTGCTTGCTGAGGTCGTCTTCGAACATCCCTCCTCATAAGGGAGGATGAGGAGGAGGAGTGGGCAAGTACTACAGGACTGGAGACGCAATCTAGGTGTGCGGAGGGGGGATGGGTTTCGAAAAATACAGCACACCAGATGGTCTCCATGGTCCCTTGGGACGACTTCACATTACATCCCTTAACTGCAAACAACCCCTCTGCATTGTTGTGTCGAACATCAATTATTTCTCATTATTGCTTGCACCCGCAACTAAAAGACCCGACTCACACTATCGCTGCTCGTTGCTGTAACTCATTTGCGTCGCATCATTCGCTGCCACGGCCTCGGCATTCGATTTATCACACAATTAGGGCAAATCTCTCGTTAACAATCATCTGTTACATTGTTAGATCATATTTATTCTCCGCTCTCTTTTATTTTTTATTGTCGAAAGAGTCTTCTCTCTTCTCGTGTTCCACAGTGACGTAATTCTCAAGAATGATTCATGAAGACATCATGAATGATTTGTCACGAGGTTTCAATATTTACATAATTTGATATGAAAATAGGACAATAATCTTGATATTAATTTATTGAAAAAATAAAAAGGATCAATCATGATGATAAATTGTTTGAATAATCCATATGAAACCAATAAATGAAATTATTTTAATAATACTTTTTCACTATGTCTGAATCTAGAGTAAATAATATTACTGTGTTGTCATTGATTCAAAATAATATTTTGTATAAATTTCCTGGTTGTAATAAGGTGAAATAAATTATTTATAAATAATAATAACCTTATTACAACCAGTAAATTTATACAAAATATTATTTTGAATCAATGACAACACAGTAATATTATTTACTCTAGATTCAGACATAGTGGAAAAGGATTGTTAAAATAATTTCATTTATTGGCTTCATATGGATTACTCAAACAATTTATCATCATGATTGATCCTTTTTTCTTTTCAATTATTGAAATTGACTCGAAAGTCTAACATAGTTAGAAGAATTATCGTTTTTTATTTTGAAATTTGTAAATGTTTCCCATTTCTATCCAAAATATACGTTTTTAGGTCTAATATTATAAACATTGTCAAACATGCCACGGTCCCTAAATTTGTATTGCTTGTTTATCTGTGAAATCTTTATCACCCTGCACTTTATATTTTGGACGACTAACGTGAAGAATGGCAAAAATAATCTCGAATATCATAAACAAGTAAATAATCTCAATAATTGAGAACTCTAATGAGCTGTGGTATCTGAATTTGTAATGTACAGAGTATGATGAAGATTGAGTTGCACTTATGTTCTTGTCTATATTATGAACCGTGGAAAAGGGGGCTTCCATCCTTATTTTGGATTGAGTCGTTGCCGACATAAGATACATCATCAATCAACAGTGAAAAATGATGTTGTGAATGCCAAGTCTTGTACATTCTATAATAAACATCTGTCAATTAGTGCCTAACCATCGCAATCTTACCTAAATCTCAGCACTGAACCACTGAATAGTTTGATGTTTTAAGAAACGTTTTCCACTAATTAGTTCCACTGTTTCTCTGATTAATGACTGTTATTGTAATTACATCGATTTGGAGAGTACATTTCAGTCAAAACATGAACTAGTTTTGCATTAGTACAACAAAATAGAAATTGGCATCAATTATTCATCTATTCAGGTTCACAAAGAAAACGATGCAGTAGTTGACACGAATACTATATAAGATTCAAGAATTCAGGTTATTCATGTGGAATGATTCATTATTAATAGCTATTGTTGAGTTATTAATGACTAATCCACAATAATTATGATCCGATACAATATAGAAAGTAATGATAGATTATTAGCTTTGAAGGAATTTGATTTCTTGGACATCACTTCAAGTGATCGCCTGAGGTTGCCTGCTCATGATTAGATAACTAGAACTACAGTAGTTTTAATGTGTGTATGTGTGTGGGGGGGGGGTTCTATCTGTTGTTGGCGGGGGTGTTCAAGAAAGCAAAATGTACTACTCGCCTTCACTGAATGTTTTATTTCAAGTTCTCTAAATTGTCCAGTCAATATAGACATAAAAAAGGGGGTGTGCTTGCAATTTATATTTTAGTTCTGATTTTCTAATATATTATTTGGGAACATAAGAGAAGTCCAGAATCAATTTCTTCATGCAAAATTTCCTTGTGCTATATACAGGTTGGCCCAAAAACCACGTATTTTCAGCTCATTTTCCAGTTTCAGCTATTTCTGCCAAATATCGTAATCGGACAAAAAATTTTCTCCCGCCTTTTTTCTAGATTATAAAATTCTGAATAGAATGAGATCATTCGGAACTCTCTATCTCCAATGAGTGCTGAGTTATGATTTTTCAAAAATGAGTGAAATTTGAAGAAAAAGTCGACTTTGATGAATTTTAGTTTTTGATCAACAATATCTTTCGATTATTATCATTCAGATGTATAACTCAAATACATCTGACCGTATTTTTGTGCTGTACAATCTGAAATCAGGTAGAGCGCTCTATCTCATGTAGATTTCCAGGTAAACCTGACAACAATGATCCTTGTATTGTGAAGAACACCTAATTTTCAGCTTCATCCATCATCACCAACCACATTGTCCTCACATTGATATTTCGCACAATGGTATTAGTTGTGATATTTCGCACAATGATATTAGTTGATGAGATTATGTTCTATGGGAATCAAGCGTTAGATGCACTTCATTTCAGTATTTCCTAGTGGAGAGGCGCGCTTAAGGACACCTCAAGGATCAAAATTTCAAACCCTTATAACTTTTGACACAATGCTGAGATTCCATCGTACTACACTTCATTCTTCTTGGCTCGTCAAGGCGGTCCAAAATCATGCATCACAAGTCAGATTCGGTCGAAAAATATAAAATTTATTGTTGATTGTACTTAAGCCCATATTCCAATAAACAAAAATGGCCAATTTTTACATATTAGCTTATACACGTACGGGATAGGAAATTCACGAATGACGCATCATTACGTCTGGACTACTAGACTGATTAACTTGGAATTTTGGATATAGATTATTAATTTACCGAGGATTGTTTTAGGCCAATTTTGAATTATTTAAGATTTCATTAGATCAAGTTTTCAATTAGACTCTTGCGGAGTACAGGTTGCCTGCTAGTCTCCAATATTGAAAAGGCCATAGTTTTCCAAAATTTGATCTACTTATTAACAGAAATGATATGCAATATCATATGCAAGAGAAATACTTGTTTCTTGACAATAACCACTGAAAAAAGCTCAAGAGAAACAAGCAAAGAACTGAAACAAACTGAAATTGATGATCTATTCACTAAAGCAAGAGTTTTCCAGCTGTAGAGTTGCTGCTGCCCTTTGAGGGATGCGATCAGCCATAGAAAGATAATATAGAAAGGGTGTGGATTGGAAAGTGAAAGTGAAGCCTGGATTCGAAACAGGTGCACTGGCACTGGCTGCCGGAGAAGTGAGACTTGGCCAGACTTGGGCTCGGGGATGCAATGCAGTGCGAGGCTCACGAGTGTTTAATAGGATTCTATTGTGATCAATAATACATAAGCTCTACTCTGCTCTGCTCTGCTCTGAGAACACACACTCGTCGTTCTTCACCCTCTGGGCGTTTTCCTAACAGCGCTCTGCCAACGCCTTTTTCCGATAGAATTTTTACAACCCCATTCCTCCATCCAACTGATATGATCAACGGAGAGGCTGTGAATCAAACCAGACCTAAAGCCAACTTTATGATTTGATTGACATAATGATCTACTCTCACTGAGTTACTCAATAAGTTGCTCAGTTGAATGTGGTGTTGGAGATGCATTACTATTTTTACTATTTCTGCTGATTAATATAGCACAGGTTAAGATCAGAGATGTAGGACGATAGTTATTCTCAAATGTTTAAATTAAAAAAAAATGGTTCTTTTGCATCACTGATATTGAAGATAATTCAACATCCTGTTTACTCGGTTAATTTAAAGTAGATTATTCCAAGAACGTTCTGAAAAACTTTATAGAGACTTTGAAGGATTTAAAGTTTTCAGACACTAAAATTATTTCTATCCTCTTCATGTGAGAAACATTTTGATGTATTTTTCTATACTTCTTCTATATAATTCAAACATACTCAACCTAATGTAAAACATCACTCTACACTAGCTTGATTGGAGAATGCTTCATGCATGGAGCTTAAGATCCGTGAAGTGTTAACATCCTTACAACATGATCATACCTGTATTAATAAAATACTTGTAATTAATGTTAAGGCAAACTTACTAAGACAATTGATGTGATTGATAGAATGTGATTGTGATGATCTTTTCAATACATTATATTCCTAATCTGGTGTTTTTTAATTAAAACCTTTGAAAAATCTATACCATACTATTTTCACTAAACTTGAAACAATAAATTAACATGTTAAAAATTATTTCATTGTTTGTGTTTGAAATTAGAGTGCTTCATGCTTCATAAACAGCTCATTCAGTCATAAAAATACTAACATTAATCACACAAATTCCATTATTATATACAAAACACTGTTAACCATGAAATTTATGTAATATCATGAATATTATTATTCAAAATACCATTCGCGTACAACTTAATAAGAGGTCAGCTGGCTGAATAGAAATATCCTAGCAAAATTTAACATGACGGTTATATTAACACGTCATTCTGCATAGTATAACGGAAACGATTCCAAGTTAATTTGAAGAAAGTTACTCTCAATCTGGTAGAAGAGAGAACTCACAGTATTTGAAGTTGGTGGATGAAGAAGTAAGCTGCTAATGAGAACAAAGTCTGGAGCAATTATATAATAAAAGTTGTGGTGCGAGGGAGGGCAGGCGGCAGGGCAGGCGGTGGTTGTTAGCTTAACCGTTCGAGGAGAGTTCATGGTGAAAACATACTTTGAGAAAATGAGTATTTCTCGTTTAAAGAGCACCCGCTAAACTTATAAAAGTTGGTCGAGGGAAAAAGTAATGGAGTAGGGTGGGGGTGGTGGAGGAGAACAGCTCCCTTGGAAGAGCCTTGTTCTGGAAGAAGAGCTTTCCCGTTGGCAAGTGGAGTGAGGGGACTGGGGCCTGTATCGCGGTTTATTTTCGAGGAGGCGACTCTTTAAGTGGGTTGTAAAAAATGAGCTCAAGAAAATGGCGAAAAAAGAGGGTGGAAAAATCTTATTAAGTTGACGATGGAGCGAAGCGACGGCAATGTACAGGAAAAGCCGTGATGGTTTAAAACAGGGTGGGTAGGGAGCGGGGAGTTGCACTAAATAATGTAGCAGTTTTATTTAGCCTCTTTAGCTGCAGCTTTGGCCGCTGGTAGCGCTCGCTCTCAACCTCTCTAATTTCCCCTCTCCTCAACCCCATCCATCCCTTCTTAAGACACCCTTCGTTTCTCCAACTTTACTTACACTGCGCAACAACTCGTGTAACGATAAATAATTGATACCGAATCCATCATACCTCCCGATCTCCCGCTTCAAGGCATCAAGGCAGCTGCCCTCTTGATCTCGCAATATCAGCTTAGCAACAGAAATAAACCCGATTGAATACAGTTACTGCTTTTCCATGAAAGCTTGATGGGATGATGATGACTCAAGAAACACTATTGTGAAACTATCTTTACAATATTGACGGATGAGATTGAAGGGTATTATCAATCCTGATCTCCATAAAAATTAGCCCGAGTGGAGTTTGTGATCCTTCTTATTATTTTTTATCAACTCAACGTAGCATTCTTAAAATACGAATTGATCCAAGAACTTATATCTGAAAGCCAATAGTCTACAGCTTTACAATTCTATTTATTCCATACTTCATCCACCAAGGCTATTTGAATAATCTGTTTTGTACGTGGAATGAAGCAGGATACAATCAGATTGGCAGAGTTCAGGAAATGCAAAACATCGAGTTAAAATCTAATTTCCATACTATGACGTGTTGTAGTCCTGAATTTCCATGCGATTGTACCTGCTTTGATTAAAAAATGAATGAGCTTCTGTTTTGTTTCCTCAATGCCTTTTCTATTATTCAAGTTCTTCATCCTCTCAAGAGCGTAGATGAATGTTATAAATCATGAATGCGACTTTCATGTAATTGTAGTAATTAACACATGAGTAGTAAGGAAAAGTGAGGAAAAGATCAACTACAGCAATATTTGATCATAATTGCAATATCATTTTATTCAAATGAACAATACCATGATATTCGCTACGGAACTCAACTCAAACACAAACATTAATCTGAGAACAGTAGTGTAAGTAATTGAATGATTATTGCGTGGGATTGCAGATCATGGAATTGAAGAGATAATTAATTGGAAAATTCCAGGGAATTTAGAGATAATTCAACTTTGTCCCGATTACAGATGAGTTGGATGAAGGAGTAGTCAGATCAGAATCAAGGTCTTTATAAATGTATTACATATTCATTGCACAGTATTGTTTGACAGAGTTTCTGGTAAATTGAACTCAAAATATTATAAACTGTTGGGAAACCAAGCAGTTTCTTGTCAGGTAAAAATGTCTACATAATTCAGGTTTCTCTGAAGCGTGTGGTAGAAGTAATGAAGGATACTTGATTTACTTGTGAAAGCAGCCAGAAACTCGAATGGAGGAAGTAGGAGGACATGGAAGTTGGAAAAGATGAGGTAGAGGAGGATAAAAGGGTGAAGCAAGAGGCAGAATGAGACAAGGGTAAAATGAAGCAGGTTCAGGAATGGAAGTGTGTTGGGAGGAGTGTGATGATCAGTGAAACGAGCAGAGGTGAGGATATTTCAGAAAGTTGTGTTCTCGGGTGCTGGGGGAAAAGATTCTCGGGCAACAGCTACCTACCTTTGGCCGTTTGCTACTCAGCCACGTTTTCCTGCTTTGCAGCACAGCGTCCCCTCCTGGCGATCAGTCGAACTGCGCCCAACCGACCAGATAGTGTTTAATGGCCATTTCGACCCTCACCCCCTCACCCGGCCCGGAAAATCCAGCGCTTTCACTCCGATGGCCCACACATCGTCTCAATCTTTTTCTTGTCATTGCTCACCTCTATCCCTTTTCTGTTGGAAAAACTCGATGACGAAAATCGCTAGCTCACTGCAGCAAATCATCCTTTTTTGTCAAGATTAATATTTATTTTCATTCTCTACACTCATTTTTCCCAATAGAAATTTCATTTTAGTTCGATGTGAAACATCGATAAATAGCTGTATGAGCGAGGATCTCTAACATCGATGAAACATGTTAAACCGTTAGAAATCAGATTCATTCAATCGATATCGTCGAATTGGTCAAAAAGTGCCAGCCTTTTCATACATTTTTGAATGTTATTAGTATTCTGCAATAAGATACTATCATTTTATTTGGATGAATAAAATACAGATAAGATATATATATTATAAATTATTCAAATTCGAATTTCATAGTAGGATAGAACTTCTAACCTAAACTTCCGAAGTCAACGACAACAAGCATTGTTGACGTTGACATTCAGATTGGCCAAATTTAAGTGTGCTAAAACAGCTGATCAAAAAACTTTTTATTATTCAAGAATCAAAACATTTATAATATCATCTTATTGTCATTTGGAAGAATAAAAAGTATAAACTCAACCTCTTACATAATTAAACATAATATTTTAGGTTATTTAGACAAAAAATAAAAATACTTGGGACAATTTCCTGATATTCAGATTACCTCAGGTTTGCTAGAGCTATGACCTTCCTGTTTTGCTTTCGGAAGTGCCTAATAAACAATTATTCTCATATTTATATTGTTTATTTTTCTTTGTGGCGAAAAATAACGTTCTCACCATGGGCAAAAATGTTTTTCCGGCTCTCAATCTTTTCTAGTCCTCGGCCTACGGCCTCGGACTTGAAAACCGATTTCGAGCCGGAAAAGTCTCATTTTCGGCCCTAGGTGCGAAATATACTATTACACCCATTTTATTATATCTCAACACTATTCTTCTCATGTAAAGCTAGATCGAGACGATTCATCAAGAGCAATCAGAAAATGACAATTTAACCATAACTAGAAGCCAAAAAAATTGTCGATGCTGTTTTGTATCTTCCAAGCAGAAAGTAGCCATTAAACTACTCCAAATGATAGGACCTCCTATATTAGAGTGCTCCTGCAAAACATGAAACTTGATATTCACCAGTCTTATAATATGTGATTCCTAATATAGAACTCATTGGACTCCACATTATGCATGTCTTGAGATTTGTAGATTGTGAGCAACTTTTCTGTATCATAGGATTTGAAAATTTCCTTGTAATAGGATTGTGGAATGCGATTTTAAGGCGCACCAAAAGGTTACCGAAGAGATCACTTCAGGAATGAAGATAATCGTTGAAAGATCAAAATCTACTGTCTAAAAGAGAAGGTTTACCAGCATCGTCGTTTATGGAAGTAACACGTTGAAAGAATATCATTAGGAAGAATTCCTATAAAATCTATTATATCAACTGGAGGGAAAAAGATATGTCAGAAGACCATTAAAGAGAGATCATAATTTTCTCATTACAATAACCAACAATTTATGAAAATTGTGAGGTGAAGGACGATTGCTTAATTTATTATGGTTTCTTAATTATATTGAACTCCAGGACATTTTGATTAGAATGATGATTCTTAAGAGTTAATGCTGGAGCAAGAGGTACAGTGAAAAGTCTAATGAAAGTAATGAATACCTTCTTGCATGAGTCATCCGTCTGAGATTGAGAGTATAAACTTTCACTTATAGCGTGTTTACCCCAAGCTTTTTGTCAGATATCGGATGATGCCTATTATTCTCCTACAATAAATTGATTTTACGCCGAGAATGTAATTCTCACCCTCTTTGCGATCATGATACATTCGGAGAATGGCAGTGCCAGGTTACAAATGAGTTATGAAATTCAAGAAGATCAGCACAAGGAGAGACTAGAAGTTAATTTATATTTTCCCCGGGGACGATTGGGGTGGATGGCACAAATTGACGGCATCACACTACCACCAGGGGTGACAAGTTGGATGACATTGGAGGGGGTGGGTTTGCAAGAGCAGGGGTGTCGTTTCATTCCTGGAGCAACGACCGCCATTTCGTCTCCTGCTACACCTGGCCTGAAATTTGGCACCTACTTCGTACAGCTTACCCTACTCTAAACTCATGCCATCTCCCAGCTCAGCTTCCCTTCAGTCTCGTTTGCAGTATTTGGCTAATGTGAAAAATTTTACCAAAACAGAATTCAACCAGAATAATTCAATAATATTCAAAATATTTAGAATATTCTTTAATTTTGGCTTGATCATTATCATCATGGCCCTCTTTACTCCTTATTTTGGAGTTTCAACTTTACAAATTGATCTATTCAATCAATAGCTATGTTATGGGAGATATAGTGACTTCTTTTAGTGCCTCTTGACATTGTTACCTGGTCTAATATTCATGCTAATATTCAGTACCACACTAGCACCGTCATTTGTGACATCGTGTAATAGGCCTACTCTCGTCAATTGACAACTTGGTGAGTGAGAAGCGGAGAGCGATATCTCCAATGCTGTCATGCGATTATATTCGATGTCAATAGCAAACGCTTATCAACATCAAGCCAATGAGCTCCCAGTAATAGACTAGGAATTCACTCCTACAGATAGCTTAAAGTAGAGACAAATTAGTTCAAAGTTATCAAATCTCTTCTCGAATAGCAAATCCAGATACACAGAAACTTTTATTGCAATGAGAAATAACTCGACAAATTTATTAAGATAGAACTCCAAGGAAGACAATTTTTTAACGTTATTGGTTTCAATTTAATATCAGTTTGCAAACGATCTACTATAATTTTCTTAAACAACTGGTCTCATCTCAACAATTGCGGTTACTCTCAATGAGGTAAGAAACCGAGAATGTTCCATCTAATTACAGGGATGAATCGTTGGGATTTGGATGGATCTGTCAACAGTGTCCAGCTATCAGTGTCTACAGATTGCAGCGCGTGTCATGTGCTAGTGTTGTGTGTGTGTGGGGGGGGGGGTTAAGGCAGTGCTGCAGGGCAGGGGCCAAAGGGCTGAGCTGCGGGGCCAGCGAGGGCGTCTGAATTTTAATGCTTCCGATAGTCGATGTGACACCGAAACAGGAGGAAAGGGAGCCCAGCGTAATCGATACCACACAGACGTCGATATAGTGGCCGAGAAGGAATCGATACAGACACTGACACAGGTGCAGCCAACTAATAGGATTGGAGGAGAGCTCATTACCATCTGAATGCTCTGTGTCCGGGATTTTGTCATTTTCAATTAAGCGACCCCCTCCCCTCTCACCCATCAATAGCCCTCCTCCCCATCACGCGCAATCTCGCCGTGTTTGTCCTGGAAATCATATCCGTATTTGTCTCCGTAGCCAGCCGGCCAAATCGCTTCTCAAAACATTTCTTTCAACCCTCACGCTCAGACCTCTGCCGTCACTGTTCTTCCCAGATTAAAACTGTGTTGTTGTCGCATTAGTCAGCCATCCCTCTGATAATGTCACTCATTCGTCACCAACACTGCACTGCCATCTCAACTGCCAGTATAATTGAGAATGGCCAGTCAAGTGTACCGACTTGTATTGGTATTCTATTCATATAGGCCGCACTATTTTTGATGTGTATTCTCACATTGATAAAGAGTAGTGGAAGAGTATCAACATTCAAATTATCAGTGAAGCCTTTCTCAGAAAATAAAAACAGATTTCTTATGTACCATATTATGTGATTAAGGAATAATGATAAAGAAATGATAATTTTCACTTGAACGGGCTGCACTTGTGAAACCGGTATATTGTCGTCCATCAAAACTATATTTTTAAAATGAATTTGCGGCCTCCATAAAAATCTCCAAAGATCTCCCAGTATAAAAGTTGGTTCAGCTGCCTAAAGGTGAGAGAGGTGTGGCATGATAAAAAAAGATTATTTTGAAATTTCTCACGTTCCTATAGATTGTTTTATTATACCTTCTAGAAAGCTTCAATAGTTTGAGATGTATATTGCTGTGGTTTGGTGTGTATAGCTATCAATCAATCACGCAGCTATTTTGTAAGAGCTTCATGGATGTTACGAAGAAAATAGAACGTAAGAATCCGAGAAGTAATCTGGAGGGCTGTAGACAGAAAGCGTGATTCAATCAGGTCAGATGGAGAACGAGGGTCGAGTGACCGAGGGAGTGTCTCGGGGGATTCACGGTCAAGTCCAACCCCACCCCCTAGCCATGACCAACACTACAAACTGAAACATGTCAGCACCGCTTAGCTTACCAACGCACAACACTTATTTGGCAAAGTCAGTGATTACGTTACAGCTATCAAATTCTCTTAACACTGCAGTTCAGTTCTCCAAATTATGAATTATTATGAAGATTACCTTCTAAATTATCTACCTGTATTATGAACCATCTTTTTTAAGGGTGATACCCACTTGAGCTCTAGCCTTGTGCGTAGGTGATTAAGAAAGTGATCATGAGATAAGAGTGAAACTACAGATTTTGGTGAGCTCTGAACCACCGAAAACCGATTCTTCAATTCATAAAAAATAATATTTGGAGGAGTCAGCTCCTCAAGTCCTCCGTACACATAAGTGTTTCAATCTCTCCGCACGGGAGTATTTCATATTTATTTATTTATTCATTTACATTGCAAATGACACTAATGTAATAACATTGAAAGATAAAATAATAAGGTAGTCCTTGTGCTATTTTTTTCAAAATTTATAAGAGACAAAGTCCAAGATAAGGTTAGAATTTCACGTGTACAATTTTTATGAAATTTTGGTCCAAAATAAACATTGAAACTATAAATTTTGAATTTATATGGCTCAAATTGATGAATTAATTAGAAATATTCCACTCAATTACCACTTTTAACGAATAATATTGAGTTATTTGAGAAAATTTGGAACTATTGAAGAAACACAAACTCATAAACACTAAAGCTCAGCTGATTGAATGATATTCCATTTAATATGGGATATTTCATCTCATTTAAAGGTTCTCTCAGATTACAGAAGAATAATCCCCATCAATTCAAGTTTAACAAGGAATACATCTTCTGAGAAAACTAATGAAAAATACCTACTTAAAATCATTTTGTATGGAAAATGTGGTTGTAGTCTCACCATCTTGTCATGTTATTGGAGTAGATGACAAGCCCATTATGTTCCTCAGGAGCATTATGGGTGAGTGGATGTTGGAAGAGGGGCATGGGGAACGAAGCGCTTGTCTGAGAGAAGAGGGATAATCAGCTTTTGAAACGGGACCACTTAAGCCCAAAAGTGTACAACCTAAAAGCACTTTAAATTCGGGTTTGGAGAGTAAGGTCCTGGCCTCGGGCTGGAAGAGATGGCCAGGCATGAGGGATGGGGGGGGGGGTTGAGATTAGACGCGATGGTGCCAATTAACAATTTATCGCCGGGACAAATGGGTTTACGGTGTCCAGTGCACAACTCCTCCTACGACGCACCCCTTTCCGCTGAGAAGGTCGACCGAGTCGGAATCTGCACGTTGACAGCGATAAATACTCGCACACATTATCCAGATATACAAACCTATCAGAGCGAGCTCACATTGCCTCCGGCCAGATTCCATCACATACACACATTCATATTACCAACTCTCATCCACTTCCTCACGAATCACTACACTGCGATTACAAAACGTACGTAGAATTGAGAATTTTGAATTTTTAGAACATCTTCGGAGCTTCCCCCTCTATGAGGTTATATGAGTAGTAAAATATTGTGTAGTATCATAGACATAGTTCTGCTCATGATTCTGACGAATCATGAAATCGCTAGAAATGTTGCACTGTCAATCCTACTTCAAAACTACTTACTATGCCCAGTACAATGTTACAATGTTAAAATCACCCTAGTCAACTGGTTCAAATTCATGGAACAATTTTTCTTATTCTCTATAACTCATTGTTCACTGAGTTATTCTGGTAATTCGAAGCAGAAATGAGAATAGACTATCAATATAGGCCTTTGCAAAGAGTACAGTTACACACTTATCTGAATAAAAACTCATATTTTGAATACCACCAGACCACACGGTTTTCCTTTTACTCATTCTTCAAGCTCAAACAACATAAATAGGCCTAACTTACAGGAATACAACTCAATCACTTCAAATTAGACATCTGAATCACTTCTAGAAGATTGGTGGAAGCTATAGGATACAGAATTAGAAATATTCATAGACTTAGATTACATGGAGTAGCAAAACACCACTCAATACAATGCAATACATCACAATACAATACAATAAAATAGACCTCACATCCCAAAGATTTCCTCAGTAGCCACTTTTCTTGATGATTGATTGATATCAGAATTGAACAATCTCAATAATCAGTACTCTATTATTCAATTATCATCAATGATGAAGTATTGTAATGTTGCAGTAATTCATTTGAAATCCATTGTAATTTTATTCAGTTAAAATCCATTGGTTATGCTATTTCATCGATACTATTTCCATTTCCCAGCAACAAACAAAACTGTTATCATAACACCGCTATCCTGTTCAGACCATTTCCATAAACTAATGACAGAATTCTCAAGTGGGAGAACATGCGAACATCTCCATTCTGGAAAACTGTGAATACTTCATAGAACTGTGATAATATTGTAGAAACACGCGCCATAAAAGTGCACCAACAGTGAAACGAAAATTCATTGATCTGAAGAAAACGAGGATAAAAAAAGGAGAAAAAATTGAAGCGGTTTAACACGTGAGTGACAATGCAAAAAAAATTCCTTTGTTAATTTGTCGGTGCCGTATTTTAATTGCAACGGAAACAGACGGGATGGGGAACAAACAACTCGATGCGATATCCGTCGATTGAGGTGTTATTATTCACACGGTGAGCCAGTTGGCTGTAGCAGCCAGAGGTCGCAGCTTGTTCCACTCATGTAAAGTCACAGCGCTGTAATTGGCCCAGCCAATGGAATAGATAGCAAAAAATTATCAACAGTATTCTGCAGATTCGTTTCGGGTTTCGGTGTGCAAAAGCGATGCAATGCTGTGATGAATTTTCATTTTTCGATATTGGTATGGAAGGAAGAGTAAGTGGGAGTAGAACAGAGCTCTCGATTCTGATATTTGATGGAAAGTGGAAACTGCTATTTATATCAATGATAGCTGTAAAGGTAGGTTTTCGTTTGTGCGTATCCGCGTTGCGTATGCGATTAGACAAAATAGTTACAATCTCAAACAATAAATCATATTTACAATATCATAACACTATTCAACTATTGATCACAATGATTAATATTTTTTATTATATAATATTATATATAACTATTTGTATCATAGTTATTCATTTCATATCGGTATTTAAACCACTGTAATATTCAATGGAACGGCGTACGAATACAACTGAATAAATATGATACAAATGAGTAAGATTTATTATTTTGTAATATTGCTATTTGACTAATCGCAGACGCAGCCAAAGCGGATACGTACAAACGAAACCCTACCTTTACATGTTCCAAGAATATTTAGCCTAGTGATTTTAAAGTAGTTATTATAAGTAATTATCAATAGTGTAGGCCTACTCAGTCTGAACTGAACCTACCTGTCAAAAGTAGTTTATTGAGAAGATTTTGGAATCTGAGGCCTATTGCATTGTCCCTTCTTGCTAAACTCAATAATAAAAATTGACACTACCATAAATAGTACTGAGAAAGGTTCAAAAGTACAATAATTTAAAAAATTTATTGGTAATTGATTCCAATCAATAAAGTCACCGAATAAGAAGCTTGAATCACCATCAATTTTTCACAGCACAGTCATCTCTGTACGCTCTCATTTGAATGAATAGGACTCTTGGTAACTCAAGTCAACTAGTTAACCACACACATAAGGCTATATAGTCGCATATTGAGAAACGATGCGACGTGACCTGAATCTGCTAATATAAGGTATTGTAATGTTCAAACGTGCTAGCTTCGTCACAATGTGAACATTATAATAATAATGATATCAACATATCTGGCAGACTCGGGTCACGTCGTGTCACGTCGCGTAGTGTCTCAATCTGCGACTACCGTCAGATTTGGAAATTCAAGATAGATATTCAAGCTTTTTCATGAGCTATGTAATATTGTCCTGTTGAGGTAGGCCACAATCAATAAATTGGGAGAATGTCTTCCAAAAGCTTGGTTGTTCAAACTGAAATTGTGCAGAAACTATTACGATGAGCGTTGTGTTTACTATGTTTTCACCCAACATTCGCTGGCTGTAAGCCACATTGAAGATCGTCGCCCATGAAATGAGCCCTATCGGTTATATGACGTGATAATTCTCAGCAAATTAGTTAATCCTTTGCCGGAGTCACTCAAATACAAGAAGAGCTTCTGTGATGTGATATGTTGTTTTTTCTAGACCATATATTTTTCGGTCGGTTCAGAGGGCAAAGTGTTTTTTAATGCGTAACAAATTACTGAGGAGGCGTCCTCTAGAGGGATGAAAGGCCCGGCAAACATGGCCGACTTGGATCTCTTTCCGCCCAAGCTGCGGACAATTAAGAAGCCGAAAACGCCGCTAATGAGTGGAGACGGCCTGAGCCGGCCTGAGCAGCAGCAGGTGCCTCAACCCACATCAAAGTACCCGATCCGTCATCCCCGACTTACTTTTGTTCTTCTAATTGCACTTCATTCTTTTAATAAGTTCAGGGAGTGTACTGATCGCTGACAACTTTTAAAATACCATTTTATAGCTACAGACATGACATGCAGTACATACCAGAAATTTGCTTTTATCTTTATTCTTTCCAGTTCAATCAATGTACCAATAGTAAAAATAATTATTCAACCTTATTTTCCGCCACATATATCTCAAGAAACACTTTTTAAACTCATGAAGCTCAATCATCGAGCTGGTGATAGCTCTTGTAAATTACATAGTTGGGAGTGATGAACCTCAACCGAATTTATATCAAATGTTGGAAATTAATTATTGTTTTATAGATAAACCCCAATTAATTACGAACTTCTTGGTATTTTAAAACTGCACTGTAGCTTTATTTTAGTTCTCTCGTCCTGTAGATTGAACTGTTGTATCAGTACTCGTGCAGACAAGAATAAAATGATTTTATTAAATGGGAGGGTAAAACATGTTTGTTTTTCTAGTCATGTCCTATTTGGTTCAGATCTATAGTAGAAAGATGTAATTTGTCTCCTAAAGCCCAGTCCAGGTCTGTGATTCCACTTGCAATGCTGCACTGCCTAATAAATTACAAATTGCCGCCATCGACCAAAATCAATTTGAAATCGCTGGCAATCGCACTGCACAGTTTGTTTGCCACCTGATGAGTTTTCAAATCATTCGAAATAGTAATTATTGGTTCTAGTAATTAGCTTGTTACCCCATAGACAAATTGACCGAATGCGAAACCGGGTATTGAATTGCTCATCGGCAGAGGAATTTAATTTTAATTGAGTCTTGCATAAACGATGACGCAATTTGCGATGGAAATTTTTATGCAAAAACACTTTCAGAGCATGAACTCTGCAATAATATTACCACTCTTTACCTTAATCGAGATTTATCGTTTTGAAAAGTAAAATAAGCCCCATGAAAAATGGAAACCGCATTGATGCGATATAAAAGTAATTGGGTGGAAAATTTTGGTAATAATTAATCGCATATTATGAATTCATGCACCGAAAAATGCTTGAAATGAAAAATATCGTCGATTAGATTGACGTAGCCTCATACATTTGGAAAACGAGGAGAGCTTATGAACTTTATTCAAAATTAAACTGCATAATATGTAGAGTAAAATATCATCCAGATTCAACATGATAATAATGAATATGAATATTATTTAATTGAACATCCAATGTTCTTGGTTCATCCATTATAATATTATGTAGACTTTTTGACTAATCAAAAATGCAGTTTTTTTTAGGACGCTGTGCTCATGGACTAGATGATGACGTTCAATCTTCAATTACTGAGTTCCAAAGCAAAAAGGGATTGTTTTGGAGTTCATAGGTGTTTTTACAGTGCTGGCAATGATAATACATTACAAATATATTGTTTGTTTGGCACAGGGCTCATATAATCGGTTGGATAGGTCCTACTGTTTTGACTGCATGTCCTGGGAGTAGAAGATGCATTCAAGTTGAATTGCGAATCTTGACACTATAACTACTAACGAATCTATAACTACTGTAGGTAACATATTCTTCACTGGTAGAAGAGGGCTTTTAAAATTCTACCCATGCAATAATTACAACATTATTTATTAGGTGGAGTTGAGACGTTTATTACTCTTTTACTAGTTAGGACATGATTTGGTAGCTAATGATAAACAGCGCAATCAAAATGATGGCGTGATTAAATACATTAATAGCACAATAAATTATAGCGTTAAACAAACAACATTGGTAGATGTTTATGGTTTAACGGTGGATACTGAACAAGTCCTTTTCTCTCCTAGCAATTTATAGAACATTCGATAGTAACATTAATTTATTTCTAGATGAGTTGGAAAATTATTACTATGCTTTAAATTCTAATAAAAACTGCTTACTGGTAGGAGATGTTAATATAAATTTGTTCTCAGATGACCTAATCGCGAACAGGTACTTGAACTGTTTGGTCGGTGCTGGTCTTGTACAGTGTATAAATAAGCCAACTAGAATTGATGGTGATTCGATTTCTCTTATTGATCACATTTTTGTAAGATACGCTGATCAGGATCAGATGAAGGCGGCCGTGTTGCATACTGCAATAACAGATCATTTCAGTATAGCTCTTAATATTTCATTTCCAGTTCAAAAACCGGCTGAATCGGCTAAGACCTATACTATTGTAAATAAAGGCCTATTAGCACAGGCTCTTCAGAATGCGGATTGGGGTTTGGTAGAAAACTGTTTTGAAATAAATAATTGTTCTAGTAAATTTCATCAAATTATAAAAAAATCAGTAGATCCCAGTATGAATACTAAGACGATGAGGTCAAGAAGAAAAAAATTAAAGCCATGGATAAATTCAGACCTGATTGATGCTATTAGACAAAGAGATAAATTGAGTAGGAAATTGAAGAGGCAACCATATAATAACGCTCTGAAAAATCATTATCTCACGCTTAGAAAAAATCTTACCGTTAATTTGAAAAGAACTAAACTTGAATATTATAAAAATAAACTAATGGAATTTAGAGATGATCCTAGGCGGTTCTGGGGTGTGATAGGAGAGTTGGCGGGAAAAAGTATTAATAAGGATTCTTTTGTTATTAGTAAATTTCTACCAGGTATCCAGTCTGTTACAACATCGATTTACAAGAATGTAGCTGATGAATTCAATGTTTTTTTTTTTTTGCATCAGTCGGCCAAATTCTGGCAGATGCTATAGATTCTGGAGAGCCTCTTTTAGTCGATGATAGTCAACATTTGAATCGAAATCACTTTGAGTCTCAGGCTGTAACTGAAGCTGAAATTATGCATGCCAAAGGTAGTCTCAGAGGTGGGTCAGCTCCAGGGTATGATAATATCTCTGCTAAGTTCCTGAAAGATAATATTGCAATTCTGATCAAGCCACTAGCTCATTTAATTAATCTTAGTTTACAATCTGGTGTGTTCCCTGAGTTCCTAAAGATGGCCAAGGTTTTTCCCCTCTTCAAATCTGGTGACCCTACCGACAAAAACAATTACCATCCCATATCATTCCTAAGCGTTTTTTCAAAAATTCTAGAAAAAATAGTGAAAGGACAGCTCATTTTCTATCTTAATAGGAATAGATTTCTATGTGACTGTCAGTATGGCTTCAGAAAAGATAAAAATATACCTGATGCTCTATTTGACATTTGCAAAGCCATAAATGAAGGAATGAATGAAAATCGACGAATGATGCTTCTATTCCTTGACCTAAAAAAAGCCTTCGATTCGGTTGATAGGAACAAATTATTGAATAAATTAAGCCTTATTGGAATACGAGGTACAGCGTTGGCATGGTTCAGAAGTTATCTGTCAAATCGCCTTCAGTTTGTTTCCTTGATGGATGTCAGGGGTGAAGATGTGGCGGTTGACTTTGGGGTGACTCAGGGAAGCACTTTGGGCTCAATCCTCTTTTTAATCTATATAAATAATATATCAAAAGTAAATATACATGGGAGGTTATTTTTGTTTGCAGATGATGCATTGATATTTTTGAAAGGGCCAAGCTGGGTTGAAGTTAAGGAAAATGCTCAAAATGACCTTTTTCACATAAAAACATGGCTTGATCAGAATACATTGACAATGAACACCACGAAAACGAAATTTATGCAAATATCATTTAAACCAACGACCGATTACAATCTTTCAAGTTTGAAAGTTCACCGCTGTGGGGATTTTCTCAGTGTTACATGTGGGTGTTCTTGTATTGAAATGGTCACTTCCTACAAGTATTTGGGCGTTTTTTTCGACCATAGGATGAGGTGGTCTGCTCACATTGAATACATAAAAAAAGACTTAGAAAATATATATATGCATTCAGAATGATGAGCGATGTACTGGATAAGAGAGAGATTAGAATGGCATACTTTGCATATGTCCAGTCCCTTTTGGAGTTTGGTATAGTTGCATGGGGTGGTGCTTGCAAGACGGTACTTCAGCCACTCTTTATTGTCCAGAGAGCCATTTTGAAAGTAGCTCTAAAAAAAATCGTTTCTCAACTAACATTCTCTTTGAGGAGAGTGAGGTCCTGACTGTAAGACAGCTCTTCATTAAAAACATTTTGATTCATTTATTCTCCAACATGAATATTCTTGGGCCCATTACACATATGCATCAAACGCGGTATGCTGTTAACGATGGTATTACAGCTATACCCATCCAGAGATCCCTTATACAAACAAATTCCTTCTATATTTCACATGTTCTGTACCGTAACTTGGCTCGTCACTTCCTACACCACATAGTATTTCAGAACGTCTCAAAATCCTTATTTAAATTGAAATTGAAGAAATTTTTAATGCAGATGGAAGTGGACAATTCAGAAAACATCATCATAACAAATTATACCTACCTTAATTGATAAATTCGCTGGTGGTGACAACCTGACTACTGTTCTTGGAATCTGTATGCATCATTACAATAATTAGCCTTCTTATTATTTTTTTGAGCTATCCAATAATTCTCTCTAACAAACTTATAATATGCAACTCTGGTTTGCGCACAGGCATTTTTTGCCCATGCAGACCATTTTCTAAAGATTTATTTGGCTTACTATATTCATGAGGTTGTTTTTATTCTTTGTTGTTGTTTTATATTGATAATGAGTACATAAGATTATTACTTTGTATGTAAAGTGCATTTTTTTGAAATACATATCTTTTGTCTGTCTGTCTGTCTGACAACCTATACTCTGAATAAAACAAGTTGAGACTTGGACAAAATATCCGAGCTGCCAAGTTGTCCGAAATTTCAATCTTTTCAAATAAAATCTGCATCGACTATGTTGTCAAATTGAATATACCCACGTATTTTTAAACATGTTTCATCTCCAAAATATGCTCAAGCTTATAGCATTTATGTAAGCCTATAGAATAGTTTTCTATTTTTTTAGGGGAGGGTGCGATATCCCTTTCATTAACCCCTCCCACTAGGACTGTCACCATGAGAACTTTGTGAGAATATTACTGGGTAGTTACCATGGAATGTAAAATCAATAACAAGTAATTGAAATTTGTTAATAATTTGAACTTCGTTTCCCGGCAACCTGGCACTGTATCCCACAACATACAAATACTGAGCCATGTTATTCCCCGGTAAAGGTGGGTTTTTGTTTGTGCGTAAACTTCCGACGTCGACGACAAAAGGCATTGCATGTTGTCTGATGTCATTCATATTGTCCAAATTTCAAATGTCCTAAAGGAGCTAATCAAATGACTGTTCTTTATTTTAGTGTTTATTATCTTAGGGCCGAATGCAGGTATTTGGTTTTAACGGAGAAATCTCAGCTATTAGTTCAAACCATAGAGAAACGATAGCATAAGTTTCTCTATGGTTCAAACCCCGTATGAAGCACATTATGAATGCAAACATATCTACAAGTAAAACATTATTTAACGTTAAGTATAGTGTTAGCATATGATGACCCTAAAGCTGCATTTACACCAATACTTAATAATATCCTATACTATTAAATGAGCAACTTCTGTTTATATGTTTAGATGTTTGGATGTTTAAATGTTTAGATGTTTATATGTTTGTATTTCACCGGATCTCGAAATCGGCTCTCACGAAATTCAGAACATAGTAGGTTTATAATTTATGAAGATTCGATTGCACTAGGTCTCATCCCTGGAAAAACTTCCTGAAGTACATTAAAAGGATAATTATTATTCATCCTATTGTAATCATTCAATCAGGTACTTAGTGCCGGTTGCAAAAAAGCCGGAATTTCTAATCCTGATTAATTCCAGTAGATCCAACTTTTTGAAATGGTCTTCTCTGATTTGGTTCACGTAAAGTTAATCAGGATTGAAATTTAAACGGCTTTTGTGCAATTGGGCCTTTGTGAGGGAAATTTTTGCATTCCTCTGGGAATCAATCTCAATTTACTGTGATTAGATAGAACATTTCTGTATGAATGTTATGAATGTTATTATAATTTCTTCTTTTGTAGTACATTTTTTATGCTTTTGTACTTCAGAGCGAAGCTTGGTCCCAATATTAATCCTTACAGATCTTACAATATAATCCTTTTAGATTCTATTAGATTGAATGGAACTTAACAAAAACATACAGGGTGGGTGAAAAGTCCGAGAACGGCTTAATATCTCATACACAAAGGTGATTTGACGGCAGGTATGATTGGGGATCCTACCTACTCAAATTGAAAATACTACTTTACTATGACTTTGAAAATCTGGTCGGCCATGTTGAATGCAACTTTATTTTTTTAAATAGGAAGGTGGTCATGCGATACATGATTTCGATACAGAATTAAATACATAAGTGGTATTGATTAATAATGTGAATATCTTCAAAACGGTTTGAGATATCGATGTGCGGTTTTCACCATTCATTTTTTATTGAAATTCTGTATCGAAATAATGTATCGCATGACCACCTTCCTATTCAATAAAATAAAGTTGCATTAAACATGGCGGGTCCAAGATGGTGGACCAGATTTTCAAAGTCATAGTAAAGTAGTATTTTCAATTTGAGTAGGATCCCCAATCACACCCACCGTCAAATTACCTTTGTGTATCAGATATTAAGCCGTTCTCAGACTTTTCACCCACTCTGTATGTTCATCATGTGTTATGATAAGTTAAGTTCAATCTAATAGAATCTATAAGGATTAAGCTATTTACATTTTGTTATATCTTTGGTGTAAACGCAGGTTAAGAATCAAAACATTTCGAATAATATCAACATATTGACATTCAAAAGTTCAAACCTGAACTCCCCCTTCAAAACATAATAAAACACAATATTTTGTGTTATCTAGACAGACTTCCTATATACCGGACTTGCGCCTACAAAAAATGGCCGCCGTAAGTGGTGGCTGGCAATGATATTTTAAACGGGAACTGCACGAACTGAGATGCTCTCTAACAACTGATTAATGATTTTTTCTCAGTAGGAATTTCTATAAGACCACCTTAGACCAGATATAGAATAGATATATATATTCTAGATATATATTTTATATCTGGTCTAAGAAGACCACCACATACCATTTTTTTCTAGACTCAGCTCCGGTAGTATATATGAGGTCCTGATCTACCCAATCCGAGATCTGATCTAATCCTCACCTGTCGTGGTCGACGACATTTACCCACAAACAAAAGCCTACCTTCAGGTCGACGTCGGAAGTTTATGCTCAAACAAAAACCCAACTTAACCTGGTAGTGTATCCTACAAGATAGACTATAGAAATTATTGAATTGAAATTAGTTGAGTTTATCCATTCCCTTATCTTATTCAAGCCTTAAAAAGACAAATAAAAACAAGAAATGATTTTTTTAATATCAGGATAAGTCCAGTCGATACATGAAAAAGGAGTGTGCTTGCAATTTGTATTGTAGTTCTGATTTTTTAATATTTTCTTTGAGTACGTGAGAGAAGTCCGGAACCAATTAGAATGTCCAGTAGAATTTTCTTACATCGACCTTAGTTTTTAAGATCGATCAATTTTTCAATATTTTGGAAAAAACATCAATAACTAGAAAACTATCTGTAAAAATCTAATTCTAAGGATATGGTTGGAAAAAGGAGAAGTTACCTATAAATAATAATATCAAATAATTTGTTCCTTTGTTTGATCTTTTTATGAGCGTTCAAACTGTTTAAAATTTTGCTTTGAACTTGACAAATGTTGTTATTTTAACTTTGAAAATTAAAATATTATAGATTAAACAAATGCATTTTCGATTCAGATTCAATAGAGAACGATTTAAATCAATGATAATAACCAATATACCTAGAATACAAGGTAAGTTAGTGGCCACGAAAAGACAAATCCAAACCAGCTGGTCGGTGTGACGTCATTGGTGCTCTAAAAGTATATATTCTTCCTATCTTTTCAATGTTGAATTGAGCAATTTTGTAAGTCTTTTTCTCAAAAAGTACATAACTTTCAAGTCCCATCGACATTCCCTACGATTTATACAATATTTATCTTCAATTTTTTTTAGAAATTCAATACTTTTGGACGCCTGGATCTTTCAGAATGATCGATTTTGTAAGAGCCTGCACATCGAATACCTGTTGCTCTCTTATTGAAAATTAACATGCTTTCCCTGGCTCTTTTGTAATTCAATTACTCAATGCTAATAAATTTGATAAATCGATCATTGAATAAGGAATTAGAAACATAAAAACATTGATTAAAGTATAATATTATTTCTTTCACAATCCTTGATATCTTGTCTGTGTAGCCTATTGTATATTACATAGAATCAGTAGAACATCTTGCCTGTTTAACATCTTCAATCCTTTAGGAGTGCACTCTTAATTCAGGAAAAATGATATACACATATTCACATACTTTAACCAGGTGATAGTTGTGTGCTACGGTCATATACAATATTAATCTTTATTTTTTTGGAACAACTTTCCAAGTCTTTTTCTAAAAAAGTACATAACTTTCAAGTCCCATCGACATCTCCTACGATCTATAAAATATTCATCTTTAATTTTTCTTTAGGAATTCATCAATTTTGAACTCCTAAATTTTCCAGAATGCTCGATAATGTGAGGGCATACCGGTTTGGAGATAGAGAACTCTCATTTGATACTACGAGAAGGGATACTCGTGAAAGGAATGAATAGATTATTAATTTGGCAACATTTGAAAAGATGAATGATGGCTTCAAAGGTTTTCTACTGGAGGTTTTTTATTCAAAGTTTTTATACCTCAACAATTATAAAGTTTAAAAAAGGTACTGAATGTAGCCTATTTCTCCTAGTAATATTTAAATGTTAATATAGGCCTACATTTTTTCAATCACTGTTTTATCATCATAATAATTAGGCTTGACGTGAATACTTTAATAGTTAACTTGAGCTTTCTCGATATTTATTCCGTTGTACACATTCGAGCTGTTTCCTTTGTTCATTGTGATATTCTTCTGCAAACTCAACCAATATCAGTCCTTTCGAAATTTATTCTAACATCAATCCTGATGCACAAGACATAAATATGAAGGAAAAGCTAATATTAATTCGATAAACGAAAAATCAAGAGCGGTTGCAGAGAATAAAGGTTTTTAGAATAAAGGCATTTCTATCAGTGATTTTGAAGGAGAATGTGGATGGTCAATGGATGAAGATGGTAAGCGCACCACCTTCCTTATGATAGTATATTGTTATATTATGATATTTGATGGTTTTGTTTGTTATAAACAATCAATTGGATTAATCAACAATTAAATTTCAATTGAATTTTCGATAAAGAACTTTAAATTCAAAATTATTTCTACTCAGTGACCAAGGTACAATCGAGAAACATAATTTTTATCACATATACATCACTCACACTCTATGTGTTAGAAAGCCTCAATATGGAACAAAAGAGAGTATGGAGTGATAGTATAGCACTCACATCATAAATGCATTATAAACTGAATAAATTGCAATTTGAAAAATCTGGTGTGGTACACTCACACAACTTTCCTTGCTCATATTCGAAACTACGATCAGACTTTTGTATATGTGTATATATAATTGTTTTCAGAGTACTTTTTCCTTTGTGTAAATTGTGAAATTCAATGATTTTTTTAGTCGTCATTTTTTTAAAGTCGTCAAAACAGCTGTTCTACAGATGAAATATCTCGACTATGTGTTCTTTTTATGAACTGCTCTACCTACCTACCTCATGCACGACAAGGAGGTTACAAAGTCCATTTCTCAAGGATGGGGTGGACCCCCCATTAGTTTCCCAGAAAGGAGACTCATGCCAGTTAATAGAGCTGATAAATAACTATACAGAGTATGAATTAGAAAAAAATCGGTCAAGTTATTTTGAAAAAATCGTGAAAAACATGGTTTTTTAGTAATTATCCGCCATTTTTATCAAGAATATTACGGAGCTCCTGCAATTTTCCAAGGAGAAAACTCATGTCATTTGATAGGACTTATGAATAGCTACCCATGGCTTGAATTTGAAGAAAATCGTTAGAGCCGTTTTCGAGAAAACCGTGAAAAACCTAGTTTTTGGTCATAATCCGCCATTTTTCTCAAGAATATTACGGAGCTCATGGAATTTTCCCAGAAATGAGACTCATTTAAGTTGATAGTGCTTATGAATATCTATCCATGGTATGAATTTGAAGTAAATCGTTAGAGCAGTTTTCGAGAAAACGGTGAGAAACATGGATTTTTAGTCATTATCTGCCATTTTTCTCAAGAATATTACGGAGCTCCTGGAATTTTCCCAGAAATGAAACTTATGCCAGTTGATACTGCTTAAAAAAAGCTATCCATGGTATAAATTTGAAGAAAATCGTTAGAGCCGTTTTCGAGAAAACCGTGAAAAACATGGTTTTTTAGTCATTTTCCGCCATTTTTCTCAAGAATATTACGGAGCTCCTGCAATTTTCCCAGAAATGAGACTTATGCAAGTTGATAGGGCTTATAAATAGCTATCCATGATATAAATTTGAAGAAAATCGTTAGAGCCATTTTCGAGAAAAACGTGAGAAACATGGTTTTTTAGTAACTATCCGCCATTTTTTCCGCCATCTTGAATTGAATTTTATTGAATTTCTTATTGTCGGGTCCTCATGGTATAGGGACCTTAAGTTTAAAATTTCAAGTCGATCGGTTAATTAGGAATGGAGTTATCGTGTTCACAGACATACACACACACACACATACACACACACACACACACACACACACACACACACACACACACACACACACACACACACACACACACACACACACACACACACACACACACACACACACACACACACACACACACACACACACACACACACACACACACATACACACACACACACATACACACACACAGACCAATACCCAAAAATCATGTTTTTGGTCTCAGGGGACTTTGAAACGTATAGAAAACTTGAAATTGGGGTACCTTAATTTTTTTTGGAAAGCAATACTTTCCTTACCTATGGTAGTAGGGCAAGGAAAGTAAAAATCTGGTGTGGTACACTCACACAACTTTCCTTGCTCATATTCGAAACTACGATCAGACTTTTGTATATGTGTATATATAATTGTTTTCAGAGTACTTTTTCCTTTGTGTAAATTGTGAAATTCAATGATTTTTTTAGTCGTCATTTTTTTAAAGTCGTCAAAACAGCTGTTCTACAGATGAAATATCTCGACTATGTGTTCTTTTTATGAACTGCTCTACCTACCTACCTCATGCACGAGAAGGAGGTTACAAAGTCCATTTCTCAAGGATGGGGTGGACCCCCCATTAGTTTCCCAGGAAGGAGACTCATGCCAGTTAATAGATCCGATAAATAACTATACAGAGTATGAATTTGAAAAAAATCGGTCAAGTTATTTAGAAAAAATCGTGAAAAACATGGTTTTTTAGTAATTATCCGCCATTTTTATCAAGAATATTACGGAGCTCCTGCAATTTTCCAAGGAAAAAACTCATGTCATTTGATAGGACTTACCCATGGCTTGAATTTGAAGAAAATCGTTAGAGCCGTTTTCGAGAAAACCGTGAAAAACATGGTTTTTTAGTAATTATCCGCCATTTTTATCAAGAATATTACGGAGCTCCTGCAATTTTCCCAGAAATGAGACTTATGCAAGTTGATAGGGCTTATGAATAGCTATCCATGATATAAATTTGAAGAAAATCGTTAGAGCCATTTTCGAGAAAAACGTGAGAAACATGGTTTTTTAGTAACTATCCGCCATTTTTTCCGCCATCTTGAATTGAATTTTATTGAATTTCTTATTGTCGGGTCCTCATGGTATAGGGACCTTAAGTTTAAAATTTCAAGTCGATCGGTTAATTAGGAATGGAGTTATCGTGTTCACAGACATACACACACACACATACACACACACACACACATACACACACACACACATACACACACACACACAGACCAATACCCAAAAATCATGTTTTTTGACTCAGGGGACCTTGAAACGTATCAAGAATATTACGGAGCTCCTGCAATTTTCCAAGGAGAAAACTCATGTCATTTGATAGGACTTATGAATAGCTACCCATGGCTTGAATTTGAAGAAAATCGTTAGAGCCGTTTTCGAGAAAACCGTGAAAAACCTAGTTTTTGGTCATAATCCGCCATTTTTTCCGCCATCTTGAATTGAATTTTATTGAATTTCTTATTGTCGGGTCCTCATGGTATAGGGACCTTAAGTTTAAAATTTCAAGTCGATCGGTTAATTAGGAATGGAGTTATCGTGTTCACAGACATACACACACACAAACATACACACACACACATACACACACACAGACCAATACCCAAAAATCATGTTTTTGGACTCAGGGGACCTTGAAACGTATAGAAAACTTGAAATTGGGGTACCTTAATTTTTTTGGAAAGCAATACTTTCCTTACCTATGGTAGTAGGGCAAGGAAAGTAAAAATCTGGTGTGGTACACTCACACAACTTTCCTTGCTCATATTCGAAACTACGATCAGACTTTTGTATATGTGTATATATAATTGTTTTCAGAGTACTTTTTCCTTTGTGTAAATTGTGAAATTCAATGATTTTTTTAGTCGTCATTCTTTCAAAGTCGTCAAAACAGCTGTTCTACAGATGAAATATCTCGACTATGTGTTCTTTTTATGAACTGCTCTACCTACCTACCTCATGCATGACAAGGAGGTTACAAAGTCCATTTCTCAAGGATGGGGTGGACCCCCCATTAGTTTCCCAGAAAGGAGACTCATGCCAGTTAATAGAGCTGATAAATAACTATACAGAGTATGAATTTGAAAAAAATCGGTCAAGTTATTTTGAAAAAATCCTGAAAAACATGGTTTTTTAGTAATTATCCGCCATTTTTCTCAAGAATATTACAGAGCTCCTGCAATTTCCCAAGGAAAGAAACTCATGTCATTTGATAGGACTTATGAATAGCTACCCATGGCTTGAATTTGAAGAAAATCGTTAGAGCCGTTTTCGAGAAAACCGTGAAAAACCTGGTTTTTGGTCATAATCCGTCATTTTTCCCAAGAATATTACGGAGCTCATGGAATTTTCCCAGAAATGAGACTCATGCCAGTTGATAGTGCTTATGAATATCTATCCATGGTATGAATTTGAAGTAAATCGTTAGAGCAGTTTTCGAGAAAACGGTGAAAAACATGGATTTTTAGTCATTATCTGCCATTTTTCTCAAGAATATTACGGAGCTCCTGAAATTTTCCCAGAAACGAATTTCATGCCAGTTGATAGGGCTTAAAAATAGCTATCAATGTTATAAATTTGAAGAAAATCGTTGGAGCCGTTTTCGAGAAAACCGTGAAAAACATGGTTTTTCAGTCATTTTCCGTCATTTTTCTCAAGAATATTACGGAGCTCCTGAAATTTTCCCAGAAATGAGACTTATGCTAGTTGATAGGGCTTATAAATAGCTATCCATGATATAAATGTGAAGAAAATCGTTAGAGCCATTTTCGAGAAAAACGTGAAAAACATGGTTTTTTAGTAATTATCCGCCATTTTTTCCGCCATCTTGAATTGAATTTTATTGAATTTCTTATTGTCGGGTCCTCATGGTATAGGGACCTTAAGTTTAAAATTTCAAGTCGATCGGTTAATTAGGAATGGAGTTATCGTGTTCACAGACATACACACACACACATACACACACACACTTATGCCAGTTGATACTGCTTAAGAATAGCTATCCATGGTATAAATTTGAAGAAAATCGTTAGAGCCGTTTTCGAGAAAACCGTGAAAAACATGGTTTTTTAGTCATTTTCCGCCATTTTTCTCAAGAATATTACGGAGCTCCTGAAATTTTTCCAGAAATGAGACTTATGCTAGTTGATAGGGCTTATAAATAGCTATCCATGATATGAATTTGAAGAAAATCGTTGAAGCCATTTTCGAGAAAAACGTGAAAAACATGGTTTTTTAGTAATTATCCGCCATTTTTTCCGCCATCTTCAATTGAATTTTATTGAATTTCTTATTGTCGGGTCCTCATGGTATAGGGACCTTAAGTTTAAAATTTCAAGTCGATCGGTTAATTAGGAATGGAGTTATCGTGTTCACAGACATACACACACACACACACACATACACACACACACACAACACACACACACACACACACACACACCACACACACACACACACAACACACACACACACACCACACACACACACACACACACCACACACACACACACACACACACACACATACACACACACACACATACACACACACAGACCAATACCCAAAAATCATGTTTTTGGACTCAGGGGACTTTGAAACGTATAGAAAACTTGAAATTGGGGTACCTTAATTTTTTTGGAAAGCAATACTTTCCTTACCTATGGTAGTAGGGCAAGGAAAGTAAAAATCTGGTGTGGTACACTCACACAACTTTCCTTGCTCATATTCGAAACTACGATCAGACTTTTGTATATGTGTATATATAATTGTTTTCAGAGTACTTTTTCCTTTGTGTAAATTGTGAAATTCAATGATTTTTTTAGTCGTCATTCTTTTAAAGTCGTCAAAACAGCTGTTCTACAGATGAAATATCTCGACTATGTTTTCTTTTTATGAACTGCTCTACCTACCTACCTCATGCACGAGAAGGAGGTTACAAAGTCCATTTCTCAAGGATGGGGTGGACCCCCCATTAGTTTCCCAGGAAGGAGACTCATGCCAGTTAATAGATCTGATAAATAACTATACAGAGTATGAATTTGAAAAAAATCAGTCAAGTTATTTTGAAAAAATCGTGAAATTCATGGTTTTTTAGTAATTATCCGCCATTTTTATCAAGAATATTACGGAGCTCCTGCAATTTTCCAAGGAAAAAACTCATGTCATTTGATAGGACTTACCCATGGCTTGAATTTGAAGAAAATCGTTAGAGCCGTTTTCGAGAAAACCGTGAAAAACATGGCTTTTTAGTCATTTTCCGCCATTTTTCTCAAGAATATTACGGAGCTCCTGAAATTTTTCCAGAAATGAGACTTATGCTAGTTGATAGGGCTTATAAATAGCTATCCATGATATAAATTTGAAGAAAATCGTTAGAGCCATTTTCGAGAAAAACGTGAAAAACATGGTTTTTTAGTAATTATCCGCCATTTTTTCCGCCATCTTGAATTGAATTTTATTGAATTTCTTATTGTCGGGTCCTCATGGTATAGGGACCTTAAGTTTAAAATTTCAAGTCGATCGGTTAATTAGGAATGGGGTTATCGTGTTCACAGACATACACACACACAAACATACACACACACACATACACACACACAGACCAATACCCAAAAATCATGTTTTTGGACTCAGGGGACCTTGAAACGTATAGAAAACTTGAAATTGGGGTACCTTAATTTTTTTGGAAAGCAATACTTTCCTTACCTATGGTAGTAGGGCAAGGAAAGTAAAAATCTGGTGTGGTACACTCACACAACTTTCCTTGCTCATATTCGAAACTACGATCAGACTTTTGTATATGTGTATATATAATTGTTTTCAGAGTACTTTATCCTTTGTGTAAATTGTGAAATTCAATGATTTTTTTAGTCGTCATTCTTTTAAAGTCGTCAAAACAGCTGTTCTACAGATGAAATATCTCGACTATGTGTTCTTTTTATGAACTGCTCTACCTACCTACCTCATGCACGACAAGGAGGTTACAAAGTCCATTTCTCAAGGATGGGGTGGACCCCCCATTAGTTTCCCAGAAAGGAGACTCATGCCAGTTAATAGAGCTGATAAATAACTATACAGAGTATGAATTTGAAAAAAATCGGTCAAGTTATTTTGAAAAAATCGTGAAAAACATGGTTTTTTAGTAATTATCCGCCATTTTTATCAAGAATATTACGGAGCTCCTGCAATTTCCCAAGGAAAGAAACTCATGTCATTTGATAGGACTTATGAATAGCTACCCATGGCTTGAATTTGAAGAAAATCGTTAGAGCCGTTTTCGAGAAAACCGTGAAAAACCTGGTTTTTGGTCATAATCCGTCATTTTTCCCAAGAATATTACGGAGCTCATGGAATTTTCCCAGAAATGAGACTCATGCCAGTTGATAGGGCTTAAAAATAGCTATCCATGTTATAAATTTGAAGAAAATCGTTGGAGCCGTTTTCGAGAAAACCGTGAAAAACATGGTTTTTCAGTCATTTTCCGTCATTTTTCTCAAGAATATTACGGAGCTCCTGAAATTTTCCCAGAAATGAGACTTATGCTAGTTGATAGGGCTTATAAATAGCTATCCATGATATAAATGTGAAGAAAATCGTTAGAGCCATTTTCGAGAAAAACGTGAAAAACATGGTTTTTTAGTAATTATCCGCCATTTTTTCCGCCATCTTGAATTGAATTTTATTGAATTTCTTATTGTCGGGTCCTCATGGTATAGGGACCTTAAGTTTAAAATTTCAAGTCGATCGGTTAATTAGGAATGGAGTTATCGTGTTCACAGACATACACACACACAAACATACACACACACACATACACACACACAGACCAATACCCAAAAATCATGTTTTTGGACTCAGGGGACCTTGAAACGTATAGAAAACTTGAAATTGGGGTACCTTAATTTTTTTGGAAAGCAATACTTTCCTTACCTATGGTAGTAGGGCAAGGAAAGTAAAAATCTGGTGTGGTACACTCACACAACTTTCCTTGCTCATATTCGAAACTACGATCAGACTTTTGTATATGTGTATATATAATTGTTTTCAGAGTACTTTTTCCTTTGTGTAAATTGTGAAATTCAATGATTTTTTTAGTC
Source organism: Nilaparvata lugens (assembly GCF_014356525.2). Taxonomy (NCBI): domain Eukaryota; kingdom Metazoa; phylum Arthropoda; class Insecta; order Hemiptera; family Delphacidae; genus Nilaparvata; species Nilaparvata lugens. Next base: position 26,773,340 of record NC_052504.1, on the reverse strand, counting down.
GTCATTCTTTTAAAGTCGTCAAAACAGCTGTTCTACAGATGAAATATCTCGACTATGTGTTCTTTTTATGAACTGCTCTACCTACCTACCTCATGCACGACAAGGAGGTTACAAAGTCCATTTCTCAAGGATGGGGTGGACCCCCCATTAGTTTCCCAGAAAGGAGACTCATGCCAGTTAATAGAGCTGATAAATAACTATACAGAGTATGAATTTGAAAAAAATCGGTCAAGTTATTTTGAAAAAATCGTGAAAAACATGGTTTTTTAGTAATTATCCGCCATTTTTCTCAAGAATATTACAGAGCTCCTGCAATTTCCCAAGGAAAGAAACTCATGTCATTTGATAGGACTTATGAATAGCTACCCATGGCTTGAATTTGAAGAAAATCGTTAGAGCCGTTTTCGAGAAAACCGTGAAAAACCTGGTTTTTGGTCATAATCCGTCATTTTTCCCAAGAATATTACGGAGCTCATGGAATTTTCCCAGAAATGAGACTCATGCCAGTTGATAGTGCTTATGAATATCTATCCATGGTATGAATTTGAAGTAAATCGTTAGAGCAGTTTTCGAGAAAACGGTGAAAAACATGGATTTTTAGTCATTATCTGCCATTTTTCTCAAGAATATTACGGAGCTCCTGAAATTTTCCCAGAAATGAGACTTATGCTAGTTGATAGGGCTTATAAATAGCTATCCATGATATAAATGTGAAGAAAATCGTTAGAGCCATTTTCGAGAAAAACGTGAAAAACATGGTTTTTTAGTAATTATCCGCCATTTTTTCCGCCATCTTGATTGAATTTTATTGAATTTCTTATTGTCGGGTCCTCATGGTATAGGGACCTTAAGTTTAAAATTTCAAGTCGATCGGTTAATTAGGAATGGAGTTATCGTGTTCACAGACATACACACACACACACACCACACACACACACACACACACACACACACACTCACACACACACACACACACAACACACATACACACACACACACACACATCACACACACACACACAGACCAATACCCAAAAATCATGTTTTTGGACTCAGGGGACTTTGAAACGTATAGAAAACTTGAAATTGGGGTACCTTAATTCTTTTGGAAAGCAATACTTTCCTTACCTATGGTAGTAGGGCAAGGAAAGTAAAAATCTGGTGTGGTACACTCACACAACTTTCCTTGCTCATATTCGAAACTACGATCAGACTTTTGTATATGTGTATATATAATTGTTTTCAGAGTACTTTTTCCTTTGTGTAAATTGTGAAATTCAATGATTTTTTAGGCCCTTGTTATACGGACAGAAAAAACGCGACAGATAAAACGCCGACGCTGAACTAACAATTCAGTGCTGTTATACGAGCAGCAATAACGCCGCGTCGTCGACGCCAGGGAGCTGTTATACGAGCAGCAAACACGCCGCGGCAGGCTCCGAGGGAGCCAATAGGGAGAAGTGTACGCCCGGAGGAGTATGGTGGGGGGGAAATACGGATCTGCCGCGTAAAAGCTGCCCGTATAACAGTACTCGCGTTATTTCTATCGCGTTTTTTCTGCCAATTTTACCGGTCCGGTCGCGTTGTCGACGCTGACGCCGGGTTTACAGGGTCCGACGCGACAGATAAAACGTTCGTATAACTTGCACACAGTGACGTCCATTGCTCGGTAGGCTTGGCGTCTACGTGGCGAAAAATCTGTCGCGTTTTTTCTGTCCGTATAACATGGGCCTTAGTCGTCATTTTTTTAAAGTCGTCAAAACAGCTGTTCTACAGATGAAATATCTCGACTATGTGTTCTTTTTATGAACTGCTCTACCTACCTACCTCATGCACGACAAGGAGGTTACAAAGTCCATTTCTCAAGGATGGGGTGGACCCCCCATTAGTTTCCCAGAAAGGAGACTCATGCCAGTTAATAGAGCTGATAAATAACTATACAGAGTATGAATTTGAAAAAAATCGGTCAAGTTATTTTGAAAAAATCCTGAAAAACATGGTTTTTTAGTAATTATCCGCCATTTTTCTCAAGAATATTACAGAGCTCCTGCAATTTCCCAAGGAAAGAAACTCATGTCATTTGATAGGACTTATGAATAGCTACCCATGGCTTGAATTTGAAGAAAATCGTTAGAGCCGTTTTCGAGAAAACCGTGAAAAACCTGGTTTTTGGTCATAATCCGTCATTTTTCCCAAGAATATTACGGAGCTCATGGAATTTTCCAGAAATGAGACTCATGCCAGTGATAGTGCTTATGAATATCTATCCATGGTATGAATTTGAAGTAAATCGTTAGAGCAGTTTTCGAGAAAACGGTGAAAAACATGGATTTTTAGTCATTATCTGCCATTTTTCTCAAGAATATTACGGAGCTCCTGAAATTTTCCCAGAAATGAGACTTATGCTAGTTGATAGGGCTTATAAATAGCTATCCATGATATAAATGTGAAGAAAATCGTTAGAGCCATTTTCGAGAAAAACGTGAAAAACATGGTTTTTTAGTAATTATCCGCCATTTTTTCCGCCATCTTGAATTGAATTTTATTGAATTTCTTATTGTCGGGTCCTCATGGTATAGGGACCTTAAGTTTAAAATTTCAAGTCGATCGGTAATTAGGAATGGAGTTATCGTGTTCACAGACATACACACACACAAACATACACACACACACATACACACACACAGACCAATACCCAAAAATCATGTTTTTGGACTCAGGGGACCTTGAAACGTATAGAAAACTTGAAATTGGGGTACCTTAATTTTTTTGGAAAGCAATACTTTCCTTACCTATGGTAGTAGGGCAAGGAAAGTAAAAATCTGGTGTGGTACACTCACACAACTTTCCTTGCTCATATTCGAAACTACGATCAGACTTTTGTAATGTGTATATATAATTGTTTTCAGAGTACTTTTTCCTTTGTGTAAATTGTGAAATTCAATGATTTTTTAGTCGTCATTCTTTCAAAGTCGTCAAAACAGCTGTTCTACAGATGAAATATCTCGACTATGTGTTCTTTTTATGAACTGCTCTACCTACCTACCTCATGCACGACAAGGAGGTTACAAAGTCCATTTCTCAAGGATGGGGTGGACCCCCCATTAGTTTCCCAGAAAGGAGACTCATGCCAGCTAATAGAGCTGATAAATAACTATACAGAGTATGAATTTGAAAAAAATCGGTCAAGTTATTTTGAAAAAATCCTGAAAAACATGGTTTTTTAGTAATTATCCGCCATTTTTCTCAAGAATATTACAGAGCTCCTGCAATTTCCCAAGGAAAGAAACTCATGTCATTTGATAGGACTTATGAATAGCTACCCATGGCTTGAATTTGAAGAAAATCGTTAGAGCCGTTTTCGAGAAAACCGTGAAAAACCTGGTTTTTGGTCATAATCCGTCATTTTTCCCAAGAATATTACGGAGCTCATGGAATTTTCCCAGAAATGAGACTCATGCCAGTTGATAGTGCTTATGAATATCTATCCATGGTATGAATTTGAAGTAAATCGTTAGAGCAGTTTTCGAGAAAACGGTGAAAAACATGGATTTTTAGTCATTATCTGCCATTTTTCTCAAGAATATTACGGAGCTCCTGAAATTTTCCCAGAAACGAATTTTATGCCAGTTGATAGGGCTTAAGAATAGCTATCCATGTTATAAATTTGAAGAAAATCGTTGGAGCCGTTTTCGAGAAAACCGTGAAAAACATGGTTTTTCAGTCATTTTCCGTCATTTTTCTCAAGAATATTACGGAGCTCCTGAAATTTTCCCAGAAATGAGACTTATGCTAGTTGATAGGGCTTATAAATAGCTATCCATGATATAAATGTGAAGAAAATCGTTAAAGCCATTTTCGAGAAAAACGTGAAAAACATGGTTTTTTAGTAATTATCCGCCATTTTTTCCGCCATCTTGAATTGAATTTTATTGAATTTCTTATTGTCGGGTCCTCATGGTATAGGGACCTTAAGTTTAAAATTTCAAGTCGATCGGTTAATTAGGAATGGAGTTATCGTGTTCACAGACATACACACACACAAACATACACACACACACATACACACACACAGACCAATACCCAAAAATCATGTTTTTGGACTCAGGGGACCTTGAAACGTATAGAAAACTTGAAATTGGGGTACCTTAATTTTTTTGGAAAGCAATACTTTCCTTACCTATGGTAGTAGGGCAAGGAAAGTAAAAATCTGGTGTGGTACACTCACACAACTTCCTTGCTCATATTCGAAACTACGATCAGACTTTTGTATATGTGTATATATAATTGTTTTCAGAGTACTTTTTCCTTTGTGTAAATTGTGAAATTCAATGATTTTTTAGTCGTCATTCTTTCAAAGTCGTCAAAACAGCTGTTCTACAGATGAAATATCTCGACTATGTGTTCTTTTTATGAACTGCTCTACCTACCTACCTCATGCACGACAAGGAGGTTACAAAGTCCATTTCTCAAGGATGGGGTGGACCCCCCATTAGTTTCCCAGAAAGGAGACTCATGCCAGCTAATAGAGCTGATAAATAACTATACAGAGTATGAATTTGAAAAAAATCGGTCAAGTTATTTTGAAAAAATCCTGAAAAACATGGTTTTTTAGTAATATCCGCCATTTTTCTCAAGAATATTACAGAGCTCCTGCAATTCCCAAGGAAAGAAACTCATGTCATTTGATAGGACTTATGAATAGCTACCCATGGCTTGAATTTGAAGAAAATCGTTAGAGCCGTTTTCGAGAAAACCGTGAAAAACCTGGTTTTTGGTCATAATCCGTCATTTTTCCCAAGAATATTACGGAGCTCATGGAATTTTCCCAGAAATGAGACTCATGCCAGTTGATAGTGCTTATGAATATCTATCCATGGTATGAATTTGAAGTAAATCGTTAGAGCAGTTTTCGAGAAAACGGTGAAAAACATGGATTTTTAGTCATTATCTGCCATTTTTCTCAAGAATATTACGGAGCTCCTGAAATTTTCCCAGAAACGAATTTTATGCCAGTTGATAGGGCTTAAAAATAGCTATCCATGTTATAAATTTGAAGAAAATCGTTGGAGCCGTTTTCGAGAAAACCGTGAAAAACATGGTTTTTCAGTCATTTTCCGTCATTTTTCTCAAGAATATTACGGAGCTCCTGAAATTTCCCGAAATGAGACTTATGCTAGTTGATAGGGCTTATAAATAGCTATCCATGATATAAATGTGAAGAAAAATCGTTTAAGCCATTTTCGAGAAAAACGTGAAAAACATGGTTTTTTAGTAATATCCGCCATTTTTTCCGCCATCTTGAATTGAATTTTATTGAATTTCTTATTGTCGGGTCCTCATGGTATAGGGACCTTAAGTTTAAAATTTCAAGTCGATCGGTTAATTAGGAATGGAGTTATCGTGTTCACAGACATACACACACACACATACACACACACACACACATACACACACACACACATACACACACACACACAGACCAATACCCAAAAATCATGTTTTTTGACTCAGGGGACCTTGAAACGTATCAAGAATATTACGGAGCTCCTGCAATTTTCCAAGGAGAAAACTCATGTCATTTGATAGGACTTATGAATAGCTACCCATGGCTTGAATTTGAAGAAAATCGTTAGAGCCGTTTTCGAGAAAACCGTGAAAAACCTAGTTTTTGGTCATAATCCGCCATTTTTCTCAAGAATATTACGGAGCTCATGGAATTTTCCCAGAAATGAGACTCATGCCAGTTGATAGTGCTTATGAATATCTATCCATGGTATGAATTTGAAGTAAATCGTTAGAGCAGTTTTCGAGAAAACGGTGAAAAACATGGATTTTTAGTCATTATCTGCCATTTTTCTCAAGAATATTACGGAGCTCCTGAAATTTTCCCAGAAATGAAACTTATGCCAGTTGATACTGCTTAAGAATAGCTATCCATGGTATAAATTTGAAGAAAATCGTTAGAGCCGTTTTCGAGAAAACCGTGAAAAACATGGTTTTTTTAGTCATTTTCCGCCATTTTTCTCAAGAATATTACGGAGCTCCTGAAATTTTTCCAGAAATGAGACTTATGCTAGTTGATAGGGCTTATAAATAGCTATCCATGATATAAATTTGAAGAAAATCGTTAAAGCCATTTTCGAGAAAAACGTGAAAAACATGGTTTTTTAGTAATTATCCGCCATTTTTTCCGCCATCTTGAATTGAATTTTATTGAATTTCCTATTGTCGGGTCCTCATGGTATAGGGACCTTAAGTTTAAAATTTCAAGTCGAT